>NC_134273.1:77103033-77435533 GCF_031893055.1 Leptodactylus fuscus | reverse complement strand
CGTGGCGGTTACAGAGGAGGATCATCTGGAGGACGTGGATTTTACCGTGGTGGTAGAGGACGTGGTATGTAATGGAATGCTTTCCAGACTAATCTTTATTTAAGGGGGGCTTCTTTTGTATGAACTGGAACACTTTGGTTACGATCTATAAATGCATTGCTGTCGTCTCGTCTAGGAGGTGGAGACAGAGGCTATGGAAGCAGCCGGTTCGATAACAGGAGTGGCGGTTATGGTGGCAGTGGTGGATCCAGAGACTACTATGGAGGGTGAGAATACTAAACTGGGTGCCTCAAAATACTACAGGTTTAGCTTTACAGTAACTGATTTATGTATATTTTTTTTTTTTCCTGCATAGTGGAAGGAGTCAAGGTGGATACGGTGACCGATCAGGCGGTTCCTACAGAGACAGCTATGACAGCTACGGTAAGCCATTTAGTCAAGGGGGTGTGGTGTTGTCAGACTGGGCTTTACTTCTTTAATCGATTCTTATATAGCCTTTGCTTTGGCTGCCCAGTTATTGATTACCAGGGGCGGCCAGAAATCTGCTAAGTACTCTTGTGGTGCTGTAGTTGGGTTGGGGTTAGACTTGTAGTGTAGGGGTTTGCTGTTCTGACCTATGCTTCGAGTGACATTACAACTATACCTACTTCTTGTCCTCAGCTACACACGACTAAAGCTCCTGACTCAAGATCCTCCATCCAGTGGCTGTATTTATAAAGATTTTTGGAGCTTCGCACAACAGTTTAATGTGTAGTCTATCCAACTGTGTTCACTTTTATACCGACTTGTTCAATTCTCCCGACAGCCTCACTGGTAGTACTTGGAACAGTTTCAGTTGAGTTGTAACCTTAAAACCGTTGCGTTTGGGTTTTAACGTTTCGTTCTTGCTGTTCCATTAGGCTGCTCAGATGGGAGCTCTTTAGCTGTTTTATTTTGGCAGGTCATGCCTCGGCAGCAGACCAGTTGCCGCTTAGGAAGAACAAAGCCGTACATTAGCAGAAGCGTCTAATGTACCCGGCTCTGTTCTGAACTATGACCTATCTGATGGCGTGAAGGGGGGGACTGAGACCCTGAAGCTCTTTATTTAAATTTTTTTTTTTTTTTTTTTTTTTTGGACATTATTCTAAAGGAATCCTTTAGTATAACTGGGCAGGATGTAGCCCAGATGCAATTAAAATGGCGGCTAGACCTCCTTGATATATCTAAAGTGAATTAATCTAATTTCTTACGACCAGAAGTTCTCGAAAATTGTTGGTTTATATTTGTCCTTTTTTTACCAAGAAATGCAAGTAACTCTGTTATGGACTGGCGAAAAAAAAAAAATTGTATTTTCACTTTCATTTTGGCTTCACGAAGCCTATTAAAAGACCATCTGAAAAGAACTGTCGCTCTTGACATTTCCCTTCTGCACAACACTTTCTAGGTGGATGTCTTACAGTCGCGTTGCTTGACTTCAATTTGTATTCTAGCTGTAAGGAGTTCTCAACGTCTGTAATAGGTGAAAGCAAATTGGCTACTGGTTAAAATGGAAGAGCAAAGCCCTTTGGCTCCTAAACAAAAGCCTCTATTTCAGGGGAACTTGTAAAGCGTTGTCCTCTCCTCTTTCTGTACAGAGCAGTACACCATTGGGGTATGGGTGAAAAACCTAAGTTACTCAGGTGTATCTATATAGGTCTAGCCGTATACTAGCAACAGGTTTTACCTCCAGGGTATATTCTTAATGTTCCATTCATGATAGTGGTAAGAACCCTCACCGATCGCACAAGATGAGTGTAGGTTCTGTGCAGGGCCATGAGAGGTCGGTGCTGAGCCGAATATGAACACTGTGCAAGCGGTAACTGACCAGGGATCGGAGGGTAATGGCCGAGTCCAAGAATACACTGGCGATGTGGTCCTGGCAGATGGCGCTGAGACTTTCCAACTAGGCCCTGGTTACATAGCAAACAGCTGGGGCACGTGCTGCATACTTCTAGAATAAGGACCCACATTGCTGGAACGCAGCAGTTTTGAATACTGTGTTTTACAGAAATGGTAAAGTGAGATTGTTTTATTTTTTTTTTCTAGCTACCATATCAGAATAGCCTCAAAGGCTATGCTTCTACCTTTTGTCGTCTTCTCCGCGCCGCCATTCACCTACAATCCCAGTTTCTCTTGGTATGCAAATTGGCTCTCTCGCAGCACTGGGGGCGTCCCTAATGCTGCGAGAGAACGCTCTCCAGTGCCACCTCCATCTTCTTCTGCAGTGTCCTCTTCTTCCGGTGGTGGCTTGTACCTTCTAGGCCGTGGGCATGTGCAGTCTGCACTGCCTGAGGCCTAGAAGTTACAGGCCACTGCTGGAAGAAGATGGGAGACTGTGCTGGAGAGAGTTCTCTCGCAGCATTAGGGACGCCCCCAGTGCTGCGAGTGAGCTAATTTGCATACCAAGAGAAACCGGGATTGAAGGCGAACGGCGTGGAGAAGACAACGAAAGGTAGAATAACCTTTAACGCTATTCCAACATGGTACCAAAAAAAAAAATTGAGTGATAGGATCCCTTTAAAGGGGGGAAAAAAAGCTGCATTTTCTAAAGCATTGCTTTTTGGTCATGGAAACTTGTAGTTTCCCTATAGTTTAACGCTAAGGGGAAAGAAAGTAGCAAAGTGCAATGAGTTTTTAGGTTTTTGTTTTGTTTTTTATAGCACCCACCCACCTAAAGGTTAGAGAACCTTTCATGTCCTCCTACATATGCAGGTTTATATACCGCTAGAAAGTGAATTTAGTGCACTGTCTGCTTTCTAGCGGTATATAAAACTGCATATGCATGAGGATATGAAATAGAGCCAAGTGTCTGCTTGCTCATGGCTAGGACTCAATGACCAGTCATGGCCTTCATTTTTCTAAAGCACTGTAAGACATTAGAGCTGTGGTTGGCTTTTGAGGGGGCATTCACACGGAGTAAAGTGGTGCTGATTCTGCAATAACTGGCGGCAGAATCAGCGCTGATAAAGACTCCCATTGATTTCAATGTGTTCTGTCTTATGCGCGGAACACATTGAAAAGAACGGGGAGGCTTTGTAACCCATTGATTTCGATGTGTTCCGCACGGAAGACAGAACACCTTGAAATCAATGGAGTCTTTATCAGCGCTGATTCTGCCGCCAGTTATTGTGCCGTAATCGGTGAAGTTGCAGTAGTACACTCGGCCTTCACTGCACAATATGGGCCCTCTGGGTCTAAAAAAAATTAAAAACTTTAGGACTTAGAACTAAGTAGATTCCCTCCACCCCTATAACCTGAGTTGCACATACAGAGTTCAGATTCTCTTTAAAGGGCGGGGGATTAAATCAATGTTAGTACAATTCTGTTGCCTTCTGAGAATCTCCTGCTAGAATACAGACTCTGCAGTTTCCTTGGAGAAGTCAAGTGTTGTGCATCCTATGAAGCCTGACGAAAGCTGCCTCGGCTAGTTCTCTTGCGGAATTAGTCCGGTATTTTGAGGTAACTTTTTTGCTCATGTCCACATCCCTTCTACATTGAGTTCATGATGTGCTTGTGAAACCTCCAAATAGCTGTAATGATCCGTTATCTGGTACTACTGTGCTACTTGTCACTGACCAAACAGTGTCTGGCAATATGACCGTTTGGCTATTGCCCCTTATCCACGTTAGCAAACTCCATTTTGCTATTTTTATTTTTTTCAGTACATTTAGCTATATTTTTATTTTTTTTTCCCTGCTACTGTCCCCTTCCTCAAACTGGAAACTGCCAGTGACGTAATCTACAGCCAAATGTCTGCCCACGTATAAGCATGTATTAGCCTTGCCTTGGCTTCCTTCTCGGCTCACCCGCTTTGTTTTGTTTTCCAGAATGAACCTGATGATCTGGGATTAAGCATCGCTGATTGTTCAGCTTGCCGGCTGTGGAGTGAGCGTCTGCCAAGTGCAAATTCTGGGTAAGTAGTCATAGGACTATGGCTGTGTTCAGATTTTGGGGGAAATGCAAGGCACCTTATAGCGGGATATCCTAACAATAGCTTAAAGAGGACCTTTCATGGTTTGGGGCACAGGCAGTTCTATATACTGATGAATTCAACGCACTGTCGACTATCCCGATCTGTGACCTGGATAAAGAGCTATCGGTCCCGGTACAGTAGCTCTTTATAGTCAGAAGGGCATCAGTCAGGTACGTCCTTCTTCAAAGCGGCGCCTATTGCGCTGTACAGTGTGAGCGGGAAGGAACATCCCCTCCCCTCCTGATAATACTCGTCTATGGATGGGCACTGTGAGCAGAGGGAGGGGGCGGTCCTCCCCGCTCACACTGTACAGCACAATAGGCCCTGCTGTGAAGGACATACCTGACTGACTGTCAGGAACGCCCTTCTGACTGTAAAGAGCTACGGTACTGGGACCACTAGCTCTTTACCTGGGGCACAGATCGGGAAAGCCGACAGTGCTCTGAATTCACCAGTATACAGAACTGCCTGTGCCCCAAACCATGAAAGGTCCTCTTTAAGCCCGGCGCCCCAGAAGCACCATGGGGGAAAAAAAAACTTCAGTGTGTTACACGGATTGCAAAGTGGATGGTATTCCTGCAAATCCCATGCCCACTTTGTGGGAAAAAAAATCGCAGCGCGGACAATCTGCGATTTCCAAAACCATTGCGGTTTTGAAAAATCGCAGCATATCAATTATATCTACAGAAACGCCACAGATGGAAAACTCTGAACTTTCTGTTCAAAGCGCTGCAGGAAGAACCGCGATGTGTTCACACTGTGGTTGCTCACTTAGTGCTGCGTTTCTGGCCCATGGGGCCTTAGCCTTAAAGAGGTTATCCAGCTTCTGAAAACTACCTGGAAACGCATCCACAGCAGTGCTAAATACTCAGCCTTCTTGTGCAGCCTTTTCCTTGGCTTTATTTTACTTGAGACTCCGTGTTACTTCACTCACGACTTTCTTTTTTTAATGGTGGTCTTGGCTAAAGTGGAGGATCTTCTCCCTCCGTATTAATAACTTGCATCTATTTAATGTCACAATATTGGAATTCTAATTCCTTGACTCTTTGTGCAAAATTTACATAAGTACAAGTGGCTGAAAAGGGCTCCATGTGATGAAGGAACAGCACATATTTAATAAGTGTCCACTACTGAAAAAGTGGAGGGGGGGAGGTGCAGTTTAGTAACCACCAGTGTGTAGCTGCTGCTTTTTGTATCTGTAATAGAGCTGATGAAACAGGGAGCCAGCTGTAACTACAGCCAGAGCTCCCCTAGAGAAGGCAGGGTTGGTTTCTTACCTTCCCTGCCTTGCTGACTACTGTATACACAGCTATGGGTGCTGCCAGGATACGGCTCCCTTCTGACCCTGGTGGTCACATGATCTGCCAGGATCAGTCTGTCTGAGCTGCTTGGCCTTACAGGGCCCAGATCAGGTCGATAGTAAGGGGCAGGAGGCTGTACAGTCCACCTGCAACTGGAGCTAAATGTAGCAACCCCAGTTACAGGTGAAATTAGCCTCCCCCCCCCCCCCCCCCCCCCCTTATGGGGACTGTGTATTTTTATATATATATATATATATATATATATATATATATATAAAAATTTATATATATATAACCAGACACAGTTAGACATACAGGACTTTGTGTCAGGTTAAAGGAAAAACAAAAAAACATTTTGCCGCGGACAGCAAAGCGCTCACAGTCTGACAGGTTTTTATCTCCTGTCTGCAGAAGACGCAAACCTGAAAATGGAAATAAAGCGCTGGTGTGAACCTAGTGTAGCCCAAATTATAAAAATATTACAGCCCTCAAAATGGAATATACAAAAACCCAAAAACGTGTCTAGGCCTGAACTACAAACTGAGCTGCTATGAAAGTGGCTCATGGATTCTTTACACCATACAAATATATGAACAAAACACTGTGTACTAAAATAGGAGAAAATAAAGTGCAAGGCTAGAGATCTAGAGACACCTGCTGGATCCTATGATAGGCCATGGGGTCTGTTGCGCATCTGCTGTTTCAGTGGTCTCTTCTAATCCTCTGATAGACCAGAGCAATGGACATAATGGGAATGTAGCATTAATCTATTTTGTGAGTAGCCAACTCCAAAGGAGACTGATGATAAATGGGAACAGATCAGAGCGATTAAAAAAGAAAAACTACAAGTCAGATTGTTTTATGGTGACTAACAGGCTTTTTCTCTCTCTCCCCTCAGGTACATAAGGAGTTGAATGGGGATTATTGCAGTAAAATAAAGTTTATTTTCTTAAGAATTTGGTATTGTGTGCAGTCTGGTGCCTTGTTTAGTGAAAGGGAGTCGATCAGCTGCAGAATACTGTATATACTCGAATATAAGCCAAGGCCCCTAATTTTACCACCAAAAAACTGGGAAAACTCATTGACTCGCATATAAGCCATGGGGGGGAGGGGAGGGAATGCAGTAGCTACTAGAAAATTTCAAAAATTAAAATGGTTGGAGTTTTTGGGTGCAGTAGTTGCTGGGGAGGGGGTGTTTTGGTTTTCTGTCTCCCCCTTCCCTGAGCTTGAGGACTGGGATTTTTGTTCCCCCACTTGGAATTCAGCCTGGCTGACTATAGGGATCTGCAGTGCTCCTATTAACCCCTTCCCAACAGAAGAAGCACTGCAGATACCCTGTATTCAGTAGACACAGGGATACCTAATGTGTTTGTTTCACAGTAATGCTCTATTTTTATATGTATACTAGGGAAAGGAGGGATTTACAACTTTTATTTTTCTAAAGCTCCCCCCACCACCACTTTATGGGAGATTCTATACATTACTATTGCGGATGCTCATAGACCTCCAAAAAAAAAACAAAAAAACTTTTTTTGTGCTTGACTTGAGTATAAGCCGAGGGGGGCTTTTTCAGCACAAACTGTGCTGAAAAACTAGGCTTATAATTGAGTATATATGGTAAAACTAAACTTGTAGGACAGCTTGTACTTGAGGCATTACAGTGTAAAATCAATTTGCTCACTAGGAGTGAGGCTCTATATCACAATCTGAGGTAGAGCTGGGATATAGTGTTATTTATACTGAACTGGATAGAACTAAAGATGTATGAGTGAAGCTACAGTACCTGGGTATACAGGGTTACAGTCTGGTAAAAGCAAGGCCTTGGGGAGAAGTGTATTTAGGATGTGCAAGAGGTGTATAAGTTGTATTCATCTGCTGGTCTGGGGTATAGTATTCCAAAGTAGTGGTGCAGCTCAGGAGTCAGGTCAGGTAGTAGATAAGAGCAGAAGAAGAGCTTAGTAGACGAGTTTATAATTGAGAGAGATATATATATTTATCAGACAGCCAGTGCAGGAACCAGAGGCAGGAGTAACATTTACACTTAGATAAGCCTGGCTACTGCATTCAGAATAGACTGTAGAGGGGAGAACATGAATCACAACAAGAGTGGCACAGACAGATGTTAGGTGCTGTTGATGATGCAAATTACATTGGTAGGGACAAAGGCTGAGGTCTGAGTCAAACAACCTTAAGACTGCAAAAACCTGGAAATATCAGGGTTAGTGAATAGAGAAACAGCTATTGGAGGATGTGATGTCACAAGGCAAGGTATATAGTTTGGCATCATAAGCATAAAGGTAGAACAGAAAGCCAAGTCTTCTGAATGAGAATAGTAGCAGGGCTAGGGAGCACAAACAGTGAGGGGAAGGGGCAACTAAGCTCAGAGAGCAAGCAATTCCAAAATAAAGAGGTGAGAAGGAAGCGGAGACTTTCAGGATGAAGTTTGGTAGACATCAATGCTGTCTGGGGATTGGCTAATCATTTCCTTGACATGTTACTTTTTGCCATGGAATTTTGTGAGCAGAGAGGCTGCACCTTTGGCATTAGAAAGGGTTAAGAACAGGTGAGGGTGTCTTATTCGGTAGTTGATAAGAGGAGTTGCCTCCCCAGTCTGTCTTTAGAGTGAGGAAGGAAATCCACACAATTACAGGTGAGACATACAAACTCCTTGCAGCTGTCCTTGATTCCGCAAGTTATATCATACCATTGTAGGAAACCTACACACCAGACTGGAACCAACATGCAGTGTATACTAGGAACATTGAAGATACAGCTGATACCTGCACTGCCTGTTACTCCCCTCCCAACACAATGTTGGCTAAGGCCCCACATTGCAGAAATACAGCTTTTGTTGCTTTTTTTACCCAAAGCAATGGGAAACTCTTATACCTCTCCCTTCTGCTTAATCCACTCCCAGATTTGGCTAAAAAAAAACTGCAGCAAAGTCTGCAAAAAAAAAAATTGCATTTCCACAATGTGGTTCCTCAGCCTTAAGCAGTTTCTCCCAGGATGTGGCTGTAGGCTGCTGTATTGTCACAGGGGGACAGAATGCTTTTTAGAGGGCAGATTTTGCCCTAATAGTTTTTAGATACCAGGTCTCATTTGCAAATTCTGAGTCTCAGAACAACTGAACTAGATGATCCAATTCTCTCATGGAATAAGTTGTGTTAGCGCCGGTGGTTCATAGAATTAGGATGTAAGTTTAATATGGTGGTGTGTTAGTTTGCCACAGTACAACATGATACTCAGCAATTGGTGCTATGGGTGGCTGCAGGATGCCCAACTTGTTATCAATTTACCCAGGATACACCAGAGAATTGTCATAGGTTGAAACCCTTAACATCTTGTGCAGTTTGTCCCCACCACAAACTCAATTATTCCTTTTGATGATTTTATTGTTGTGTGAAAATCTTCAAAAAAAGCAGAGAATTTTTGGTACAACCCGAATCCTTATTGTTGTGTTTGCAAATTCTCAGGACATTGGGGAACCAAACTGAGACCAGAATAGGCAAAACTAGTTCTAATCGCACCACAGATGTACACAATGCACAAGTGCTATTAAGAAGTTTATTTAAAAAAAAAAAAAAAAATCTGCCCCTTCCAGTAACTGGGCGCTCCACTTCCACATTCTCAAGGAAAGCTATAAGGAGAGGAAAAATAAAAATAAGTGTGAGCATTTTGTAAACTCCATATTAGCTTTTATCTTTGTATTGCAAAGTCATAACTCAGTCAGTGGATGAGAGATTGGTTATGGGTTTTCTGATTTCCAGTATAGTCAGCAGTACTGTATATGGCACATTGCTGCAGTACCTACAGTCACCACACGGCTCACTCTACAATTACCCAGACGTGCGTTGTTTCTCTACAGGGAACTGATGCAATATTGATGCGCTCTTACATGGACAGTACGCCAGTATTAGCCACATAACAGTTACTTAGTTAGACTGACCAGGATTACATAGACCTGAATGACTTTACAGTATCACCTGCTTTCTATACGTTGTGACATTTAAAGAACATTTTAATAAAAAGGTGACGGGTTCTAAACTTAGAGAACCTTTCATGTCTTCCTGCACATGCGGTTTTATATACCGCTACAAACTTGACAGTGCCTTGAATTCAGCGTACTGCCGGCTGTCGGGTTGTGTCCCTGGGCTGGAGATATCAGTGCCGTTATAACAGCATTGATTTCAGTCAACTATCAGAAGTGCGTTCCTGACAGTCTACCTGGGCTATGAGACCGTACTCATCCATAGCCTAGTACTGGGGTGGCGGCATTCCTTCCCGCTTAGCATCATCACTGGGCAGGAATGTATACTCTGACATTACAGGGTTATGGACGGGGGGGGGGGGGGAACATTCCTCACAGCCCATCTAGAATGTCAGGAACGCCCTTCTGACAGTGGGTAGAGATCAGTGCTGAAACTAACAAGATTATGGGGATGATGTCACTCCTTAAGGATAGACCACCAAGACTATGCAAATCTGTCTCCCAAGATGTAAACAGGGAGACAGTGCCTCTGTTATGCTGCCCTTTATTGGGAAGCACCCTGAACATCATACCTGACTTTCCCAGAAGTCTTTACTGCATAATGCGGGGTTCCTAATAGAGGGCAGCATAACAGAGGCACTGTCTCCCTGTTTATATATTGGGAGACAGATTTGCATATTCTTCCCATGTTCCCTTGCAGTGGAGCAACTATGGCTGTATAAGTATCAACACACCTTAAAAAGGTGGTCTCGCCTTAAGGAATGACATTATCCCCATAATCTGGTATCTCAGCCTCTCACTTCTACCAAATCAGTTCTCTCTAGGCTGCGCTGATGAAGTCCAACCAGACAAACGGTGCCGTCCGTAGCTGAGAAATTGATTTAGTTATAACCTTGCATTATGCAGTGAAGACTTCTGGGAAAGTCGGGCATGATGTTCAGGGTGCTTCCCATAGAGGGCAGCATAACAGAGGCAATGTGTCCCTGTTTACATCTTGGGAGACAGATTTGCATATTCTTCCCATGAAACTAACAAGAACAGATATCTCCAGCCTGGGGCACAAAATGTGAATGCCAACAGTGTGCCGAATGCCATGCACTGCTTTTAGATTAATATATTAAACCATGTGTGCAAGAGGACATGAAAGGTTTTCTTTAAGGGGAAATGTCACATTCTCATAGATGATCAGTATTATAGGCAAACCATGCGCTAAATTCAGGGGCAGCCAGCTTTCCTAGTATGAGCCTCAATGCTGGAGATAACAGTGCAGTCAATTTCAGCACAGACACCTCTCCTCCCTCACTGCCAGAGGTGTGGACCTAACTGTAGATAGAGATCCTTATCACTACAGGGTACTGACCTCTATAAAGAGACATGTAGAGACATTCGTTTACATCCATCATATCCTCAGCCAAGTGTACAACCCTGGGACGTTCTCCTCTAGTTAGTCTGAAAGATAAACATTAGCAGATGAAGACAAGAAACGAACAAATCGTAAGGCACAAAACTGGCAGGGAAATTGGAAGACTAAGGGCAACCAGTGACCAGCTCCCTTTTTCCTGGCCATTGTAGTAATCTGCTGCTAGGAACACAGTTGTGCAATGGTTTAGGATGTGACAGCTGAGCACCATATATTGGAGATGACCGCCCACCCCATGTAATAAAAGCTCCAGTATACAAGCTATACAACAAGGGCGGATTCCTGTAATACAATCCCCCACCCCTCACACTTTCCATTTAAAGAGCACAGTCTTAAAAGATTTATTCGAGTCTCTTAGCACGCAGTCACATCCATAAGGGGTTTCAATAACAGAGTACAGACTAGAGATGAACGAGTACTATTCGAATAGCACACACCCATAGGAATGAATGGATGCAGCCGGCATGCAGGTGGTTAAGCAGCCGTCACGCAGGTGGTTAAGCAGCCGGCAAAGTCTGCGTGCTGGCCGCTTCCTATGGGTGCGTGCTATTTGAAATGGCTGTTTTGGATAGTACTTGCTCATCTCTAGTACATGTCTGGGCTCACACTGAACAAGTCATGACTATGGGAGAGAAGAAAATAAAAACCCATGATTGGTCTTCAGTATCTGATCTGTGCAGGGTCCAGGTCTCCTGCCCCGCAGATCAAATGAATACAAGAAACTGCTATTACAGTGACATGTGTGGAGCCTGGTGTCAGACCCTCAACAGATCACATATTGATGACCTGTCCTTTATGCAAGTCATCAGTTTGGGATGGGAAAGGTGGGGTTGGGAGTTTTCCAGGGGTCAGTAAACTGGCTTGTCATTCACATATTGCCGAACATGGAATCCCTGTATGAATTAAGTGGCACCTGACTAGATTGAGACAGTGACCCCTCTGCAAATAGCCGCCACATCATGTGCAGGACACAGCTATAGCAAGTCCCTGGGTTGGAGGGGCTTTAACTAAAATTTAATAAAACTTTGATAAACTTTATATCATTACTTGCTAAGCAGGTGTGGGGGGGGGGGGGGGGACACAGCCAAGTATAGTGTCACTTCTGCCCAGGGACTGTATGTGACTGCAGCCTAACCCAATACACTATCACACCACCAAGTCTACACGGTTACAAAGTGGTCTCCATTTAAGAATGGCATTTATTCCAAAATGATATCATAGCCCATTGGTGTTAGGAAACTATAATCTGCTAGAGCACAAGTCAAACTCGTGCGTAACCCTTGTTTTAGGATCAGGGAGCAAACCAAACGACATGGGTATAATGTGAACTCAAGGAAGGGGGGAGGGGAGATGTGGACATGAGCAAAAGAGTTACCTCAAAATACCGGACTAACTCCGCAAATGAACTAGCCAAGAGCAGCTTTCGTCAGGCTTCACACGATGCACAACACTTGACTTCTCCAAGGAAACTGCAGAGTCTGTACTCTAGTAGAGGATTCTCAGAAGGCAACAGTGTTGTACCATCTAATATGGCGTGCACAGAATCCCCAAAATTCCCCAATACTATAGAACATTGTCATCTTACATATTCTTGTTTAAATTTACCAATTTCAGAACTGCTTGTGTGTACAGCTATTTCGGTATTCTAGCTTTGGTCCTGCTAATATATACCAGGGCAGAACATCACATCTTCTGAGCATTAAACTCCTAAATTGTCAATTTCCTGAAGAATCTGAGACATTATGTTACTAAGGTCTGGGCTTACTCAGTTTGCAACACCACCACATGCTTTTTGATAGTAAAAGGTTTGTATTCAAAAGCACCACCATGTAAACTCAGCCATAAGTGGGTTCAACCCATTCCAGTATTTGTGTACACAGTGATTAGACTAGAGTCACAACTGAGTCTTATCTGGTTACCGATCACAGTATGTAGCTGGGAGACAGACTCCTAGCACACTAGACTATGTACTGCTAAGGCCAGATCAAGCTGGTAAAGACATGCGGACAATGTCACGGATTAAAGTCAGTGTAGATGTAGCCTTACTGCTATACCAGGTAGTGGAGAGTATGTCTACACATCCTAACATTGTAATGCTTAAAGGGATTCTACCATTAAAACCTTGTTTGTGGATAAGACGTCAGCATTACCTTTAGAAAGGCTATTCATCTCTTACCTTTAGACGTGGTCTCTGCTGCGCCGTTCCTTAGAAATACCGGTTTTTACCAGTATGCAAATTAGTTCTCCCGCAGCAATGGGGGCGGGCCCCAGTGCTCAAACAGCGATGGAGGCATCCTCACCGCTGCCAGAGAAGTGTCTCCAGTGCCGCCTCCTTCTTTGTCCACCGCAGGCTCGTAACTTCTAGCAGAGCAGACTGCGCAAGCGCACAGGCCACGGGAAAAGGGCCGCTAACAATACTGTGCAAGCAGCTATTTTCCCGTGACCTGTGCACCTGCTCTGCCCAAGGCCTAGAAGTTACAACCCGGAGCCAGAAGACATTGAAGTTGAGGCGGCGGACGAAGGAAGCAGCGCTTGGGAGACAATTCTCTGGCAGCGGTAAGGACGCCTCCATCGCTGCGGGAGAACTCATTTGCATACCGTAAAAACCAGTATTTCTAAGGAACGGCACAGCGGAGACCATGTCTAAAAGTAAGAGATGAATAGCCTTTCTAAAGGTAATGCTGACGTCTTAGTCCAAAAAAAAAAAAAAGTTTTAACGGTAGAATCCCTTTAAAGGGATTCTATCAGTCAGATGCACTTTTTTGTAGAGCCCACGTCAGATTAGCCTTAAGAAAGGCTATTCTTTTACCCCTCGTCTTCTCCACGATGCTCTTCACCTACAATCCCAGTTTTTCTCGGTATGTAAATTAGCTCTCACAGCACTGTAACTTTAAGGCCTCGGGGCAGAGCAGACGGCACATGCCCACGAGAAAATGGCCACTTGCACAGTATTGTAAGCGGCCAATTTCTCATGGCCCGTGGGCATTCGCAGTCTGTTCTGTGCACGGCCTGAGGCAATAGAAGTTACAAGCCATCGCCAGAAGAGGCTGAAGATGACGCTGCTGAAGAAGAGGCAGCGCTGGAGAGTTCTCTCGCAGCATTGGGGAAACCCTCAGTGCTGTCTGAGCGCTGGGGCCCGCCCCCAGTGCTGCAAGAAAACTTATTTACATACCAAGAAAAACTGGGATTGTAGGCGAATGGTGGTACGGAGAAGACGAAAGGTAGGAGAATTAGCCTATTTCAACATGGTACCTACAAAAATAAATAAATGTCTGACTGATAGGATCCCTTTAAAAAGTTTGCTAAGCATTCCCATTTGATCTAAGCTGCCACTATATCCCCCTTGTGTGCCAGGCCCAGCCTCATCCATGTTGTGCAGAAGGTAAATGGCAGGAGAGAATTTCTTTTCAGACGGTTTTTTAATAGGCTTCGTGAAGCCAAACGCAAGTAGAATACAAGAGTCGTGTCACCACGTCAAAACAGGGTTTTTTTTCTTCCAGTAAAAAAAGAACATGAACATTTTTTTCAAAGAACTTCTTGTGACTGTTATTGGAGAGATTGGACAGGAGTTCTGCTTTAAGTATATCAAGGAGGCTTAGCCACTATTTACATCGCACCCAGGCTCTGATCTGCCTTGTTACACTTGGGGGCATTCACCCCAGCACTATATACAGCAGCAACAGGAAGGTTCAATATCCTGTTACGTCAGAAGACCAAGTCGAACAGCAAACAGGTAATGGATTCCAGAAGCGCCACCAATAGAAAAACCCTGTTGCTGGAGGAGCTGATCTACTCCAATACACTCCACATAACGCATTTAGTTTGCCTCTAATGAAACAGCTTGGACAGGACACCGTTCCCGTCAACATTATAAAAACGAAAGAAAAAGTGGACCAGAATATTAAAATAAAATCAGGCGTCCTGAGGTCAGACCCTGTAGGACAACTGTTTCATTAAGTTAGAGGCAGTCATATCATGTATATAAAAAGGAACAGAAGTACTACATATTAACCATTCTGCGAAGCTCCAAAAATCTTTATAAATACAGCCACTGGAAGGACGATCTTGAGGCAGGAAGGTATTTTACTCGTGTGTAGCTGAGGACAAGAAGCAGGCACAGTTGTAACGCAATTTTATATGGACAGATGTCAGAATAAATGTTCCTATTCTAGTCAGAACTTGGCCCTCATCCCATTCAGGTCTAGACTGTGGATTAGGGTCCGACACTGATTCTCATCACCTCCACCAACTCCAGCGCTTCACATCATTTAATAGGTGTTGCTCCATTAACTGGCACAGCTGGATTTCTGTAGCCCCCCCACCATTCCCAATCAATGCTGTTCAATTTGGTGAGGGCCAGGAGAAAAGTCTGACTGTGCCAAGAACTAGGATTGGCGGAGGTGGTGGAAGCTCTTTAGTAAGACAAGAGTCTGAACATGCATTACATAAGCTAATGAAAATCCTGTCGGCTATAGCATATTAACATGCCCCAAAGCCCTCAATACACCTCCCTGTCAGCAAGTTACTTACCATAACTGTCATAGTTATCTCTGTAGGAGCCTCCAGATCTATCTCCATAACCACCTTGACTCCTTCCACTGAAAAAAAATAAATAAATAAAAGTTTGCATCAAACTTTAAACTGTTCAGTTAAAAACCAGACAAATTTTTTTTAGACAGTATTTTAAAAAGGGACCCCATCTTTAAAACCCTTGTTTTCCCCTAACACGTCAGAAAAGCCTTAAGAAAGGCTATTCTTCTACCTTTCGTTGTCTTCTCTGCACCACCATTCACTTGAAATTACGTTTTATCTTGGTATGTAAAGGAGTTGTCTTGCAGCACTGGGGTCGGGTCCCAGCGCTTAAACGACGCTGGGGCGACCCCAATGCTGCCAGAGAACTCTGCAGTGCCACTTCCATCTTCTGGAATGAGGTCTTCACCGCACCTTCTTCCAGCGGAGTCTTATCACTTCTAGGCCTTGGGAAAACCAATTGCGCATGCTCGCGGCCTCAAGAAAAATGGACACTTACACAGTATTGTAAGCGGCCATTTTCTCATGGCCGCAGTGAAGACCTTGTTCCAGAAGAAGATGGAGGCGGCGCTGGAGAGTTCTCTGGCAGCATTGGGGACACCCCCAGTGCTGCGAGAGAACTAATTAACATACTGGGAAAAACTGGAATTTCAAGCGAACGGCAGCATGGAGAAGACAATGAAAGGTAGAAGAATAGCCTTTAAGGCTATTCCAACGTGTAAGAGAGGAAAAAAAAAAAAAAGTGTTTGAAAGATAGGATCCCTTTAAGAATATACATTATTTCCCATTAAATCTATACTGTGGTTATTACTATGGGGCCTGACATTCTCCTCTGCCCCATTAACTTTTTTTTTAAATGTAGATCGCAAGTCCCATATAGGGATCACAATCTACATTTTTTTCCTATCAATATGTGTTTTTACAATGGGAGGAAATCAAAGCAAACACTGAGAGAACATACAAACTCCTTGCAGATGTTGTTCCTGGTGGGATTAGAACCCAGGACTCCAGCACTGCAAGGCTGCAGCACTAACCACTGAGCCACAGTGTTGCACCCTCTGTGTTGCTTTTAACTATAGCCACACAATTTCGAGCTACAATATGTAAATCTGCTGTATACATGTAGTTAGTCGTGGCCTGCTCACCTTCCATAGTGGTCACGGGATCCACCACCGTATCCTCCACTCCTGTTGTTGTCAAATCGGCTGCTTCCATAGCTTCTATCTCCACCACCTGTTTGCATTACAAAAGAAATCTTTAAAATTCACAAGCTCACTACTGAGCTAAAACAACTGTAGTGCCCATGTGCTACTTTTATTCTTATGGTAGAGTTGGAGAGTTCTTCTGCAGCTATAGGATCAAATACATACCACGGCCTCTGCCACCACGGAAGAATCCTCTGCCACCTGAAGATCCTCCTCTGTAACCTCCTCGTCTTTCGCCAGAGGACTTGCCAGCCTGATCGACACGAATTTGACGGCCATCCACAGACTATAAAAAAAAAAAAAATGAATGAATATGGAATATGTAAATACCTACTGAACAGATTACAGAGCATGAAACTTAAGTCATACTTCATTATGGAAAACAGCCCTTTGTTTAAGTCACTGGCAGAGCTGGGCAATAACCCAAGTGAAGATTGGGCATTGTACCCCAATTATGAACTAACTTTAAGCCACTACCCTGTGGCAAATTATAAGAACAAAATTGTAATTCCGTTCGTCCCAATTATACTCTAACCTCAATCAACTGTATCAGCTTCCACAGATACAGTGGATTTCCATGGCTCCACAATAACGGCCCAAAGTTGGTGCATTGGGTGAACGTACACCATGCAGTTTTGCTCAGACCAGACTAAAACTGTTGTAGTTGGGGGTCTTCAATCCCTAGTTTAATGGAGACCCATGGGAAAAATGCAAGTAAAAAAAAGAAAGTTACAGTACCAACCGAGTGGCCTGGTCCTCTTCAGGCCTCCTGAATGACATCAGAGACCACAGAGGCCTATGATTGGGCCTCAGTGAACACATCGCATTGCAACGTTTAAATCTATAAGCAGCAACACCAAGTGACTATATAGGCCCCATTCACACGGGGCGCGGATGGCGGATTTTGGTCCCGATTCTAATGCCGGAAGCAGTCAGAATAGGGCCAAAATCCACCTGCCATGACATCCGACAGTTGCAGCACTCCAATCCGGCGTAGGCCCAAATGAATGGGCGTGCTGCTGCGAGGCGAACGCCATGGCTCAATCAGCGTGAAGAAAGAGCGCTAGCAGTCTACATAGATCGCTATTGTGAGGGGGCGGATTATGATGTAGATTCTGCACCAAAATCCATCCCCTCTTGCCCTGTGTGAACGGGGCCATAGAGGCTCAATGACAGGCCTCAGTGGCCCCTGACAAGGCCAGAGAAGACAAAGACCCACATCAGAACTAATGTACTAACCCAAGTTTTTTAAAGCATGGGCAGATTTTAACCAAAAATATCAAATTGGTCAAGGGCGATCAAAAGACTTCTGCCATTTAGTTTTTTTTTTTTTTTTTGTTTTTTTTTTAAGCTCGAGCCCCCCCCCCCCCCCCCCCCCAAACCACAGACACCGTCCTCACCTTTCCATTCATGGCTTCGATGGCATCCTTGGCATCGTTCGGGCATTCAAACGTGACAAACCCAAATCCTCTCGATCTCTGGGTCTCGCGATCCTTCACAACCACCACTACAAGGGAATGCAATGAAATGGTTAAAGGGATTCTACCATTAAAACCTCTTTTTTGTGGATAAGACGTCAGAATAGCCTTTAGAAAGGCTATTCATCTCTTACCTTTAGATGTGATCTCTGCCGCACCGTTCCTTAGAAATACCGCTTTACCGGTATGCAAATTAGTTCTCTCACAGCGATGGGGGAGTCCCCACTGCTGCTCGAGAACACGATCCTGCGACACCTCTATCTTCGGCTTCTCTGTCGTCTTCCTTCTGCGTCACCTCCGACGCCTGCGCAGTTGGCTCTGCCAGTGAGACGCCAGCAGAGCTGAGTGCCGGCCGGCGGCCATTTTAGGAAGGCCGCTTCTGCATTGAACTTCAAGAGCAAGAGCGGCCTCCCAAAAATGGCCGCCGGCCGGCATGCGCAGTCGGCTCTACTAGTAGCTCAACTGCGCAGGCGTCGGAGGTGACGCAGGAGGAAAGGATCCAGCCAAAGATGGAGGCGTCACAGAATCGTGTTCTTGAGCAGCACAGAGAACTAATTTACATACCGGTAAAAACCGGTATTGCTAAGGAACGGCGCGGCGGAGACCACGTCTAAAGGTAAGAGACGAATAGCCTTTCTAAAGGCTATTCCGCCGTCTTATCCACACACAAAAAAAAAAATTTTTAATGGTGGCGTCCCTTTAAGAAGCCATCACCGAAATCTGTACCACATAAAGCCGTTATATCGCACTCACCATCAGAGATATTGCCATATTTGCTGAACACTTGTTCCAGGCTACGTTCATCTGTGTCAAAACTCAGACCACCGACAAAAAGCGTTCCCTCAGATTTAGACATGGTTACTGGATGTTACCTGTGGGGGGAATAAAGAGGACAAGAAGCTGAAAACGCGGACTAAACAATGGCCAAAGATGGCGCCGAGCATGTGATGTGCAGCCGAGCACGATGAGGCAGGAGCCATGGCCGGCCATGACTAGTGCACCGCGCCCTGCCGCAGCCTCCTGGACCCCGATACAACGGCCATTTACCTCACCGATCACATCCCCCTCCCCCAAAACGGGCTCCGTACCCCCTTAGTAACGTGTACAAACCCGAACCCCGCCATGTAATACAGGATCACACCGGAGCCACACTCCAGATACGCGATCAATACGCACAGATTACAGTAAACGCCGAGTAATACGACTATTAACCCCTAACATGCCGACTCACCGTACACCTCAACACGACGATCCAAACCCAGAGGACAAAGAAGCTAGAAACCCGCAATGGTGCCGGCACGTCCTTTTATACCGCCTTTTACTCCGCCCACTCCATGTAAACAGTTACTAGGAATGAACCATGTGAGAGAAGAGAGAACCAGAAGACTAACAGACAATACGTGTACGGTAAGGCGACGGTCTGTTATGTAGCCCGGATAAAATTATATTAAGGTTCATCCTTATTTCGGCACGTTAATAAAGAACCCCCTCCCCCCGTACACTACACAATGGATTCGTCCACATCGCCATCACTGGACTATGTCCCGCGCGTTTTCTCTCACGAGCGCTCTGAGTGGTGGGCTCCGCCGCTGGGCGTCGTTGTGGAGGCGCAAAACAACGACCTGTGAGGAGAAGGCGCCATTTTGTGACAACGCAGCCCCGGAATATGAATCTATATGTAGATATTACACGCTGATCATTCAGAGGTTGAGTTTAACCTCTCAGTGGATGAGGTGACTAGGGAAGTCTCCAGAGTGAGGTGTATCACCTGCAGAAAATCTGAGGGAAGCCTTGTTCACAGCTGTGCATGTTGTAGACGTGTCCTGTCTGTTACAGGAGGAGGAAACCCAGCGTCTACACAAATAAATGATTCCTTATATGAATCCTCACATTGTCTCCTAATTCCCGTTATCACTCCCCATATCGTCTCCCGATTTGCTATAAAACTCCTCAGATTGTCTCCTAATTCCCTATACAACTCCTTATATCATCTCCCGATTCCCTAGGATTCCTCAGATTGTCTCCTAATTCCCTATATGACTCCTCACATCGTCTCCCGATTCCCTATACAACGCCTTATAGCGTCTCCCGATTCCCTATATGGTGCCTCACATCGTCTCCCATATTCCCTATACGACTCCTCACATCTTCTCCTGATTCCCTATTTGACTTCTCACATCATCTCCCGATTCTCTATACGACTCCTCACGTCTCCCATATTCCCTATACGACTCCTCATATCGTCTTCCATATTCCCTATACGACTCCTCACATCATCTCCCGTATTCCCTATACGACTCCTCAGATTGTCTCCTAATTCCCTATATGACTCCTCACATCGTCTCCCGTATTCCCTATACGATTCCTCACATCGTCTCCCAATTCTCTATACGACACCTCACATCATCTCCCATATTCCCTATATGACTCCTCACATCGTCTCCTGATTCCCTATACGACTCCTCATATCGTCTTCCATATTCCCTATACGACTCCTCACATCGTCTCCTGATTCCCTATACGACTCCTCACATCGTCTTCCATATTCCCTATATGACTCCTCACATCGTCTCCTGATTCCCTATACGACTCCTCACATTGTCTCCCATATTCCCTATACGACTCCTCACATCGTCTCCCGTATTCCCTATACGACTCCTCACATCGTCTCCCATATTCCCTATACGACACCTCACATCGTCTCCTATATCCCCTATATGACTCCTCACATCGTCTCCTGATTCCCTATACGACTCCTCACATCGTCTCCCGTATTCCCTATATGACTCCTCACATCGTCTCCCATATTCCCTATACGACTCCTCACATCGTCTCCTGATTCCCTATACGACTCCTCACATCGTCTCCTGATTCCCTATACGACTCCTCACATCGTCTTCCATATTCCCTATACGACTCCTCACATCGTCTTCCATATTCCCTATATGACTCCTCACATCATCTCCCGTGTATACTTGAGTATAAGCTGAGTTTTTCAGCGCCGTTTTTGTGCTGAAAAAGTCTGCCTCGGCTTATATTCGTGTCATTACGGTAATACCGTAGTTACAGACACGGGGGCTGGTGCCGGGCCGCAGCATCTCCACGCTCCTGGCAGAAGTACCGGGGCCTTTTAGCAGAAGTACCGTAAGTACTTCTGTAGTTTGAAATTAACATTATCGACATGGCGATGCTGCAGGCCCGGCACCCGCCCCAGTGTCTGTATGCAGGTCTGTAACTACGGTAGCTGCGTAGTCTGTAGCTATAATGGCGCCACTCTGCTCCAGAGCGGTCGCCAATAGAATCAGCACCTCCACTGTAACTCTTACAGTGGTAATGCCAGAGTTACAGTGGAGATGCCCTCCACTGCGGGGAAGCGGCAGGTGCCACCATGCCCCTGGAGAGAGGAGGGAGCGGACGCGACCGCTCTCTCAAATGCGGCCCTGAAGTGTGAGGGAGATCCCCAGCCTCCGGAGCTGAAGGGGAAATCCCCAGCTGCCAGCAGGAGCGCGTACCTGAAGGAAGACCTCGGCTGTCGGATCTAAAGGGGGACCTGCTGCCAGCAGAAGCGCTGAGGGGAAATCCAGGCAGCCGAGTCTGCCGGGAATTCCCCTTAGCGCTTTTGCCGGTGGCCGGCCACAGTTCCCCTTCAGGTCCGGTGGCCGAGGTCTTCCTTCAGGTACGCGCTCCTGCCTGCAGCCGAGGATTCCCCTCAGCGCCTCTGTAAAGGCTCGCTGGCTGCAGTGCTTTTCTTTTGCAGGCTGCTCTATGCAGCCTGCAAAAGAAATGACGATTTTTGCAATGTATTGCAATGCATTAGCATTGTAATGTATTGCATTAGTGATCAGACCCGCTGGGGTTCAAGACCCCTAGGGGGGTCTAATCAATGCAAAAAAAAAATTAAGTAAATAAATAAAACTGAGACTGAGTTTTTTCCCCCCACTTGGAATTCAGTCTAACCATAGCCAGGCTAAATATAGGGTATCTACAGTGCTCCTATTCCGTCGTGAAGGGGTTAATAGGAGCACTGCACATACCCTATATTCAGCCAGGCTGAATTCCAAGGGGGGGGGGAAACAGTCCTCAAGCTCCCTCACATGAGACAAGAAATTTAGGAGAAGAGGGGGCAACATGGTGGCTCAGTGGTTAGCATTGTAGCGCTGGAGTCCTGGGTTCGAATCCCGCCAGGAACAACATCTGCAAGGAGTTTGTATGTTCTCCCCGTGTTTGCATGGATTTCCTCCCATACTCCAAAGACATACTCATAGGGAAATAAATGTACATTGTGATCCCTATATGGGGCTCACAATCTACATAAAAGTTTAGAAGAGGGCGGGGTTTGTTTACACTGTACACTTGTCTATACCAGGGGTCCTCAAACTACGGCCCGCGGGCCACATGCGGCCCGCTGAGCACATCCGTCCGGCCCGCCGGCAGGCGCGCATTTATAATGAAGCTCCTGGGGAGCTCTGGCCAGGCCATGGAGCGCACTTCACTTTACTTATTGGAGGGCACCGCTCCTGATGTTTGTGCGACCTGCGCTGCTTCCAGTGTCCGCTTGTGTCCTCCTGTCACATCCCATGTATGCGATGTAAGGAGGATACCGGAGGCAGATCAGGCCACGCAGACATCAGCGGTGCCCTCCAATTGGTAAAGTGAAACATGCTGTCTCCATGGCCTCGCCAGATATAGTCAATTGTGCCGCTCTGCGTCACTTCGTCAGTCAGGTCACAATAGCAACGTGACCTGACGCAGTCCAAATTACAGTGGGCAAAGCCACTGCTACAGTTTGCTTCCTTCTTGGATCCCAGACCCTACCTGTGCCCCCTGAATTAAGCACTATAATCTCTTACTGGAGTATAGATAACACCTCAGGGGGCGTTCACACTTGTGCTCGGTGTCCGGTGTGTGCATTCCGTCGGGTTTCCATCTTAAGCCCCGGCAAAACTAGACAGGGGAAGGAAACCCGGCGGTCAGCTTTAAAACCCATTTAATTAAATGGGTTTGTACAGGTGACCGCCAGTGTCCACCTGAGGCCTGTCCGCAGGGAAACTGTTTTTTTTTAGCCAGACACAAATTCAGACATGCAGGACTTTGTGTCCGGCTAAAAAAAACGGTTTCCCCGCGGACAGGCAACAGGCATACACCGGCGGTCACCTTTACAAACCCATTCAATTAAATGGGTTTTAAAGCTGACCGCCGGGTTTCCGTCCCCTGTCCAGTTTCGCTGCACACCGGACACCGAGCACAAGTGTGAACACCCCCTGAGGTTGAAAATTAAGTGTCCCTCTCCACCCCACTGACGCAGAAAGTTAATCCACTTAAAATAGTTTTTATCCTCTGAAATCTGCGGACCCCAGGTTTCTGCCCAAAAAGAGCAAAAAAAAAATGTGGAGAGAGAGAAGTCCTGCTTGCAGGCTAAAAAGAAGGGGGTCACATACCATGTGGGGAGCCAGAACAAAGGGGTCATATACCGCATGGTGAGCCAGGAAAAGGGAGTCATATACCATGTATGGGGCCAGAAAAAAGGGGGTCATTTATTGTGGGGCGCAGGCAGGTCTTAATGGGTTGTGGGCCCAAAAAAAAAAAGGGAGTTATTTATTGTGGGGGCAGAAAAAGGGTTGTTTTTAATCTGCCAATAGGAGGGGGAGTGTCCAAATTAGGGGGGCTATGATGCGGGTGGGATACCTTTCTATAGTTCGTCTCAGGCAGGAGAGATGCTCGGTTCACCCCTGCCTGCCAGTCCTGCTTA
Source organism: Leptodactylus fuscus (assembly GCF_031893055.1). Lineage (NCBI taxonomy): Eukaryota > Metazoa > Chordata > Amphibia > Anura > Leptodactylidae > Leptodactylus > Leptodactylus fuscus. The sequence goes on along the minus strand of NC_134273.1, from coordinate 77,411,868 downwards.
GTAGCCATCTTGTCCTGGGCATACACAGTAAGTAAGCGGCCATTTTCTTGTGGCCGCGGGCATGCGCAGTCCGCTCTGCCCGAGGCCTAGAAGTTTGAACCCAACTCCGGAAGAAGACGTGCAGATAGGCTGTTCCTGAGGAAGATGGAGGTGGCACTGGAGAGTTCTCTTGCAGCATTGGGATGCCCCCAGTGCTGCAAAAGAACTCATTTGCATACCGGCGAAAACCGGGATTCCTACCGAACGGTGGCACAGAGAAGACATCTAAAAGTTGGAGAAGAATAGCTTTTCTTAAGGCTATTCCTACGTGTGATTGAGAAAAAAAATGCGATTTTAATGGTAGAATCCCTTTAAACTATATTTCGGCCCTCCAATGTTCCGAGGGACAGTGAACTGGCCCCGTGTTTAAAAAGTTTGAGGACCCCTGGTCTATACAGTGAGTGTGGCCATTTTGTAGTAAACAATCCCCTACTTATATGGCACCATCATATTCTGCAGCGCTTCATAGAGATATTGTAGGCCAATGTCCCATACAGGGCTCACAATCTAAATTCCCTATCAGTATGTCTTTGGCGTGTGGGAGGAAATTGGTGTACCCGCAGGGAGCCCACACAGACATGGGGAGAGCCTAGAAACTCCTTGTAATACAGACTGCTGGAGAAATCTACCGATATATAAGCCTCTTTCTAAGTTATAACAGAGATAGTTTTCAGAAATCTGGGTGACTTGCACAAAGTAGATGAAAAGCACACTCATGTAATCCTCCCCCAGTGTATAACGCATGCTCTGGAGCTGCTTTGTTCCATTACACAAAGGCACTTCCTTATATCATTAGACTGAATTTTAGCTAAGCCCCACCCTCTGCCGAACTTCTTGTGATGTCACGCTACTGCTTGTATCTCCAGCCAGTAAGGGTACTATACAGAAGCAGGAAGCAGTATCTGCCCAATCTAACCTGCAAGATTACTGCTAAATTGCTCACAATCGTAACGTAGAGTTGATGATCGTTTTTTCCATATACTGTACAAAAATAACAGAAGTTTCTAAATAACGCACCAACTTCAGAGAGGCCCCAGACAGTAGGGTTGGTTAGTGGGGGATGAGCACCATGAACCCCATACCTGGGAGTGACGTGAGAAACTGACAAATTCCATTTCTACAAGCTCAGTAGTCAGTTCTACAATTATCTTGAAAACTGACAAGCGTAATTCTAAGAAGCTGCTGGTACCAATCTGTCAAACTGAAGTCTGCGTGTATCTTATGTCTTGTCGCCTGAGGTGTTGTGGTATTAAATGTTCCCTTACGAGAGGAATTTCTTTGGTTCTTTAGTTCTTAAGTTTTGTTTCATTTGGTGTGCACCCAGTCGCCGCTAGCGCAAAAAAAAAAACAAGCTGCCCTTTCTGCAGGCGGCTTCCACCTGGCGGCAGCAACCTCCGGATTTGGCCCGTTCATTTGAGCCGACTCCTGAGGGGGAAGCCGCAAACACGACGGTTGTGGCAGGCAGGTTTTGACCCGAGAGTGACACAGCTCCCCGCGTGTGAATGAGCCCTAAGAGCATAGTCAAGGATGGCGCTCCACCTGGAGATCAAGTTGTGGAAATCGTTTTTCTTGCTCTCATTGCTAAAATCATCAAGAAAGTTTTAAAGGAATCCTATGATTGGATAGCCTTTTTTTCTGATTAACACGTAGAATAGCATTAAGGCTATTCGTCTCCTACCTTTAGAGGTCTTCTCTGCGCCGCTGTTCGGTAGAAATCCAGGTTTTCTTCGGTATGCAAATGAGTACTCTTGCAGCACTGGGGGCAGGCCCCAGCACTCAAACAGAACTGGGGGCGTTCCCAATGCTGCGAGAGAACTCTCCAGTGCCACCTCCATCTTCTTCTGGAACGGCTTCTCTCTGCGTCTTCCTGGGTTTCAATCTTCAAGGCATGCGCAGTTGGCTCTGCCTTTGGGCCTCACGCAGAGCTGACAGTGCCATGCCCCACGGCCACAAGAAAATGGCGGCTTACACCAGCTTAGAAGATGGAGGCAGCGCTGGAAATTTCTCTCGCAGCATTGGGGACGCCCCCAGTGCTGTGAGAGAACTAATTTGCATACCAAAGAAAACAGGGATTTCTACCGAACGGCGGCGCGAAGACATCTAAAGGCGGGAGAATAGCCTTTCTTAAGACTATTCCTGCATGTTAGTCAGAAAAAAGGGAATCCAATGATAGGATCCCTTTAACATGTCTGGTAACCCTCTGAACATCCCTTTCCATAAAAAAAAACCAATTATGGTGCAAGGAGGAGGGTTTACTTAATTATATGCACCACTCCATAGTCCCAAATACAGCATTACATGGTATGCAACCCAGCTTTCTGGGACCCTGAAAAACATATTTGGTATGGTATGTCATCCTATTTAGGGGCAATATAAGTGAGGTCTGGTATATACCTATCCATTGGTTGTTACTCAGCTTTCCAAAGCTCCTGACAGAAAAACATGCATAATATTCAAAGATATAGGAAAGAGGGGAATTATCAATGTTTGCCATTCACCAGTTTGGAAAAGTTGGGTGACTTTCCTTGTAGTGTTATGCTGGGTTGTATTGTATATATGTATATTGCTGCTGGCACTGCTGGAACTTGTGGTACTACTTTTCATATCTATTTCATTCTGTCAGCTATTTGGGGGATTCTTTGCAACAAAATGGCCACCCTCGTGGGCTCTCTCCTCCACATTTGGTGGGAGTGTAAGGAGATCCAGGACTTTTGGGCTTCTGTTTTCTCTCTTTACACTAAAGTCAGCGGACTTCTTCTCCTCAGCTGGCTCTCCTTTCTCTCTTTCCAGGTCGGATATCCCAGATGAAGGGCGACCTCCTCCATCACTTTCTCACGGCCGCCAGCACGGTTATCCTTTGCCACTGGCGTAGTTCTATAACCCCCTCTTTGATGGAGTGGCTGCAGCAGTTTGTCCTCATGAGAAGGATGGAGGCACTGGTTTCGGAGGATTCCTCTACCTCCTCCAAGTTTGAGACTCTCTGGCGGCCGTGGGTTGTGTTTCGGGAGTCATCCGAATTTTCTTACTTATTTTCATGACTCTCCCTGGTCCCCCCTTTTGTTTTTCCCCTTGATGTCTGTGTGCTCCCCGGTGTCCTTCTGTCTCCCTCTTCTCTTTTTTTCTCTTTCTTTTACCTCTGTTTTACTTTTCCTTCACCTGTTTTGGACTTGCACCATGGTTTGTATTCTGTATTGTGCTCTTACCCTGTTCTCTTATGGAAAAGTTAATAAAAATTGATTACACCTAAAATGGCCACACACTGTATAGACAAAAAGTATACAGCCAAAACTCCGCCCTATCCCCCTAAACTGGCATATGGGGAATCTGGAGACGACGTGAGGGGTCGTATGGGGAATCTGGAGATGACGTGAGGGGTCGTATGGGGAATCTGGAGATGACGTGAGGGGTCGTATGGGGAATCTGGAGACGACGTGAGTGGTCGTATGGGGAATCTGGAATGACTTGAGGGGTCGTATGGGGAATGGGGAGACGACGCGAGGAGTCGTATGAAGAATGGAGGGGAACGACGTGTGGGGTCATATGGAGAATGGGGGAGTGATGTGAGGGATCATATGGGGAATGAGGCGACAACGTGAGGGGTCACATGGAAAATCTGGAGACGATGTCAGGTGTTGTATGGGGAATGGGTGGGGAACATGTGGGGTCACATGGGGAGTTGGAAGACGACGTGTGGGGTCACATGGGGAATCGCAAGATGACATGGGGGTCACATGGGGAATGGGAGGAATGCCGTGTGGGGTCGTATGGAGAGGTGACGTGTGGAGTCATATGGGGAATGAGGAAACAACGTGAAGGGTCACATGGGGAGTCTAGAGACGACATGAGGGGTCGTTTGGGGAACGGGGAGACGACGTGAGAGGTCGTATGGGGGGGCAATGTGAGGGGTCATATGGGGAATGAGGAGACGACGTGAGGGGTCACATGGGGAATCTGGAGACGATGTGAGGGGTTGTATGGGGAATGAGGAGATGACATTAGGGGTCACATGGAGACTACATGAGGGGTCGTATGGAGAATGGGGGGACGACGTGAGGGGTCACATGGGGAACGGGGGGATGACATGAGGGGTCACATGGGGAATCTGGAGACGACGTGAGGGGTCGCATGGGGAATCTGGAGACGACGTGAGGGGTCGCATGGGGAATCTGGAGACGACGTGAGGGGTCATATGGGGAACCTGGAGACGACGTGAGGGGTCATATGGGGAATGAGGAGATGACATGAGGGGTCACACGGGGAATCTGGAGACAACGTGAGGTGTGATGGGGAACCAGATAATGTGAGGGGCTAATATAGGGCATTACTTATTCTATTCTTTAGAGTCTGGGTTTGTAGTCCTGTAACCTACACAAGACGCATCTCCAGCATGCACACGTGTGACTAACACATTCCTCAGATATTCTGCAGGTGATATTTCACCATCTTACTACTTTTCTCCTCTCCACCTCACTCTGGAGACTTCCCAAGTAACCTCCCTCGATGAAAAATTATACTTAACCTCTGAATTCTCCGCATGTTATTGATACATATGGTTTAATATTTCGTGGCCGTTTTGTCACAAAATGGCGCCTTCTCCTCACAACTCGTTGTTTTCTGCATCGACAACGCCCAGTGACGGAGCCCGCCATTCAGGGCGCGTGTACAAGAAATCGCGCGAGGCACATTCCTGTGGTGACGTTGTGGAAGAATCCATTGTGCAGTATACGGGGGTTTTCTTTATTAACGTGCCGAAGAGAGGATGATATTTGATCTAATTTTTATCTGGAATACATAACTGAGCGTCACATTACTGTACAGGTTAGTATTTTGTCTCTAGGTCTTCTATTTCTCACTACACCGACATGGTTCCTTCCTAGGGACTGTATACGTGGGGTGGGCGGAGTGATGAGGCGGTATAAAAGGACGTGTCGGCGCCATTTCGTCTTTTATCGTCTTTGTCTGTTGCAGCAGAAGGTCGTGTGTACGAGTAAGGTAATTTTTTTTTTCTGTGGTGATTGTAGTTGTCTCTTGTGGCGTTTATATTACATTGTGGTTATTGTTAGGTTATCTGGAGTGCGGCTCCGCCATGATATTTTATTATATGGTGGGGTTTGTACACGTTAGTATGGGGCAGGGAACCGGTTTAAGAGGCCTATAGTAGTGATCGGTGAGGTAAGTGGCCGGTGTACCGAGGCCTAGGAGGCTGCGGCAGGGCGCGGTGCCTGAGTAATGGCCGGCAATGGCTTGTGTGCGCGAGGGCGGGTGTGCCCGTAATGGCGGCGGCTGCATCGGCGGCGGGTCACGTGCTCGGCGCCATCTTTGCTCATTGTTACTGCGCGGTCTGAGAGTCCTTGTGTTCCTTCCACAGATCCAAATCCCATCACCATGTCTTGTGACGGAAAACTTTTTGTCGGTGGTCTGAGTTTCGACACAGATGAACAGGGCCTGGAACAGGTGTTCAGCAAATATGGACAAATCTGTGAACGTACGTGAGACCTAACCTATAGACTCCTGTGTGTAAATAAATATATATCATTTTTCTCAAAATTAACCATTTCATTACATTCCCCTGTAGTGGTGGTCGTGAAGGATCGCGAGACCAAGAGATCGAGAGGATTTGGGTTTGTCACATTTGAATGCGCGGACGATGCCAAGGACGCCATGGAAGCCATGAATGGAAAGGTGAGGATGGTGTCTGATATGGGGGGGGGCAGGTTTCACCAAATGCTAAATGTCATAAATATCTTGATTGTCTTTCAAATGCAATAGTTCTTGAAATGTTCTATGCGAGCTAGCCCTGAATCTCCCAAGTGGGTGGGAACATTATGCTTTGTGAGTAAGCATTAAAAAAAAAAATTAATCTCCTCCCACGGGTGCTGGCGTGGCGCCTCGTGCTCTCACTTCCTGGATACGATTTATGATTAGGCCTTAGCAGCCAGGTGTTATCTGTGGTTGGGCCCCAGTGGACCCGACTTCATCTAGAAGCCCTGAAAAGAACCTGCAGGCATTATATATATATATATATATATATATATATATATATTTATATTTTAATATATTAACGAATTTTTCCTTATGAGTCTAGTTATACTAAAATCCAGAGAGAGCCCAGATTATAATAGTTTTGATTGGTGAATCTCAAGGCTCATCCTGTCAATTCCTCCGACACTACATAGTTGACTTGTATAGGTGGCTTATAATACTTTGCTCTAGGCTACAGTCCTTTTCACACCAGAATCTTTGGGTATCGTTTGAAAAGTCATCAGTGAGGTTAAAGGGGACCTTTCATGGATTTGGGCACATGCGGAAAGCCGACTGCGCTGAATTCAGTCTGTCGGGAACATCTTTCCGTACAGCGCTGGAGGCGCTGATGTGCAGTGTGGGCGGGGAGCAACGCCTCCTCCCCTCCTGATAATACTTGTCTATGGATGAGTACTGTGAGCAGAGGGAGGGGGCGTTCCTCCCCGCTCACACTGTGCAGTGCGATAGGCGCTGCTATGCAGAAGGACGTTACTGACTGTCAGAAACACCCTTCTGACTGAAGATCTATTGTCACCACTAGCTCTTCACCCAGGGCACAGATCGGGAAAGCCAACAGTGCGCTGAATTCATATATAACACTGCATGTGCCAAAATCCATGAAAGGTCCCCTTTAAATTTTCAAATTACTATTTTGTTTTGAGTCCAAATTGCCCATTTCTCATTCTGATTTTGGGAATACCCATAAAGTGTGACTTGGTAACTCGTGCTTTCTGATCTGTGCAGTAGGTATTTACGTATTCCTGTTTTGCTTTCAGACTGTGGATGGTCGTCAAATCCGTGTTGATCAGGCTGGCAAGTCCTCTGGAGAAAGACGAGGAGGTTACAGAGGAGGATCTTCAGGTGGCAGAGGATTCTTCCGTGGTGGCAGAGGCCGTGGTATGTATATGATCCTATAGCTGCAGAAGTAGCACATAAGCTCTAACGATCTTGGCTCTTCTAGAGCTCAACAGTGAGCTTGTGATTTCTTAGCGTTTCTTTTGTAATGCAAACAGGTGGTGGAGACAGAGGCTATGGCGGCAGGTTTGAAGGCGGCAGCAGGAGTGGAGGATATGGTGGTGGATCCCGTGACTACTATGGAAGGTGAGCAGGCCATGACTGGTTTTGTAAAGTGGCTTTTAGATTAAAAAAAAAAAAGCCTATATAATAAAGTTTGAATTAAACCTCTTGTGTGTTTCTCCCCCTCTTTAGCTCAAGGAGTCAAGGTGGTTATGGAGATAGATCTGGAGGCTCATACAGAGACAGCTACGACAGTTATGGTAAGTAACTTGCTGACAGGGAGGTGTATTGAGGGATTTGGGCATGTTAATACGCTATAGCTGATAGGATTCTCATTAGTTTATGTAATGCATGTTCAGACTCTTGTTCTTCAGTCTTAAATCCATTAGACCCTAATCCACAGTCTAGACCTGAATGGGATGAGGGCCAAGTTCTGACTAGAATAGGAACATTTATTCTGCCATCTGTCCATATAAAATTGCGTTACAACTGTGCCTGCTTCTTGTCCTCAGCTACACACGAGTAAAATACCTTCCTGCCTCAAGATCGTCCTTCCAGTGGCTGTATTTATAAAGATTTTTGGAGCTTCGCAGAATGGTTAATATGTAGTACTTCTGTTCCTTTTTATATACATGATATGACTGCCTCTAACTTAATGAAACAGTTGTCCTACAGGGTCTGACCTCAGGACGCCTGATTTTATTTTAATATTCTGGTCCACTTTTTCTTTCGTTTTTATAATGTTGACGGGAACGGTGTCCTGTCCAAGCTGTTTCATTAGAGGCAAACTAAATGCGTTATGTGGAGTGTATTGGAGTAGATCAGCTCCTCCAGCAACAGGGTTTTTCTATTGGTGGCGCTTCTGGAATCCATTACCTGTTTGCTGTTCGACTTGGTCTTCTGACGTAACAGGATATTGAACCTTCCTGTTGCTGCTGTATATAGTGCTGGGGTGAATGCCCCCAAGTGTAACAAGGCAGATCAGAGCCTGGGTGCGATGTAAATAGTGGCTAAGCCTCCTTGATATACTTAAAGCAGAACTCCTGTCCAATCTCTCCAATAACAGTCACAAGAAGTTCTTTGGAAAAAAAAAATGTTCATGTTGTCCTTTTTTTACTGGAAGAAAAAAAAAACCTGTTTTGACGTGGTGACACGACTCTTGTATTCTACTTGCGTTTGGCTTCACGAAGCCTATTAAAAAAACCGTCTGAAAAGAAATTCTCTCCTGCCATTTACCTTCTGCACAACATGGATGAGGCTGGGCCTGGCACACAAGGGGGACATAGCAGCAGCTTAGATCAAATGGAGTCCGTAGTGAAGTTTAGCCTTAGTGTATTAGCTCTTATATAACTTGTTTTTTACATTACAATATTAGAGGATGTGGAGCTACATACACTCCACTACTTGTGTGTACATAGACACATCCTTGGGATCTATAAACCCACTTAAGGCTCTGTTTACATGGTACCTTTGTACATGAGAATGCATTTAGATATTACAAACAATGTAAACCCAGCCTAATCTGGTCAATGGAGGCAGACCTTAGTAACACAATGTCTCATTGTTAATGATAGTGACACTTCAGGAGTTAATGCTACAGATTTCCTATTAAGTAGATCATTCTGCCCTGGTATAGATTAGCAGGACTATACAAGGTCCTAGAATAGCCGTACACACAAGCTTTGTTAAACTTAAGCAAGGGTAATATTGTAAGATCATGAAATAATTCTCGCTGCATAGTATTGGGGAATTCTTTAGATTCTGTGCACGCCATATTAGATGGTACAACACTGTTGCCTTCTGAGAATCCTCTACTAGAGTACAGACTCTGCAGTTTCCTTGGAGAAGTCAAGTGTTGTGCATCGTGTGAAGCCTGACGAAAGCTGCTCTTGGCTAGTTCATTTGCGGAGTTAGTCCGGTATTTTGAGGTAACTCTTTTGCTCATGTCCACATCTCTCTTCCTTGAGCTCACATTATGCCTATGTCGTTTCCAGTCTGCTCATTCACCCTGTCCACAAGGGGTTAAGCACGAGCTTCTCTCGTGCCGTAGCAGTTTACAGTTTGTACAGCTGATGTGCTAGAAAAACCATTTTATCTGCTTTAAAGCCATTATCAAACGGAGACTGCTTTGTAACCGTGCAGACTTAAGGTGGTGTCACACGGTGTATTGGATGAGGCTGCAGTCACACGGTCCCTGGACTGTCGGTGCTCTCACTTGAGTCCAGTACATATCAGTTTCGTAGTGCTGGCTGTGGTATTGCTTTTGCCGCATGGCTCCAATGAGAAGCTGATAAGGGACTACGAAGTAATGAAAGCCCCAACAGCCCGGGAACTTAATATTGCTGCATCCAGTACATCATGTGACAGCTCCCTTCATTCTCTTGATTATCTAGCTTCTTATCGGGGTATGTGCTGCTTATCAGATACATGTTCTGCATTGTGACTACCTTAAAGGGGTTTTCTGTCCCCCAAACTCTTTATACTGATGACCTGTCCTGTGTAACCGCAGCCTCTGGGTGTCTGATGCTGTTAGTGGGATCGCATACAGCACCGCTTGTAGTCCAGTCCTACTGGGATGGTGCTGTCTGTGACAGACCAGATACTGAGCTATGGTCGATCTTATGACAAATCAGTTTGGGCCTTTGACAACTCCTTTATCAGGTGTAGCACAGACCGGTTCTAGACACCTGGGTGAGTTTCTCACTGTCTGTACCTTGTGCATTTTATTGAAGACCCCTTATTCATTATTAGCCAATACTTGGATACAACTTTAAAACAACCAGTGTTCTCTAAATAGAAGTTGGGGGGGGGGGGGGTTGTATTCATATTATATGTCCGCTCCCATATTATGTAATTACTATGTATGTATGTTAGAGCACCTAAGGGGTTGTGGTCATACCCCAATATATGCTCACGTTTCAGAGTTGCTAACCCTCATCCTAATCCATTGTAGAACAGTGTAGTAATGTTTGCAATGATTTCTTCAGAGGGGAGCGCTGAATGGTTGCCCTTAGTCAGACAATGTATAGATTTCCCTGCCACTTGTTTTGTGCCTTACAATTTGTTAGTTTCTTCTGTTGAACTTGTAACGTTTATCTTTCAGACTAACTAGAGGATAATCTCTTATGGTGTACACTGGACTGAGGATGACGGATGTAAACGGTTCTAGATGTTTTTAGACGTCTTTATGTGCCTAATATAGAGGTCAGTATACCATGTAGTGTTTATATGGAATAAGTGTGTGTAGTGGTTATGAAGGACTGATAAGGCAATCCCCTGGTCAAGACCACCATAAATTGCAATGGAACAAATTTAACATAGGGTTCCTCCCTGGGTGGATGGTAACAGCAGGGATCCAGTAGTCGCCCTCGGGTGTATATCGATGCACTTGGCTGGTCCAAGAAAAACCCACAGCCTTGGTTTTGGAGATAAAGGAACCTCGCTCCACCAAAGATATATAAGTGTACAAGGAGTGCTGCTGTTCTTCTGTTCCGTGTACACTTGATGGGTTGTTGGTAAATAAACTATGTTTTGGATATATATCTTTGGGGTGCAGCTCCTTTATCTCCAACACCCAGGCCAAGTACAAAGCTCATAACAGGCACAGGTGCGCTACTTCTGCACTCTTACGGTGTTTTTTTTAAGGGAAAAAAAGGCGTTCCTTGAGAAGGTAGTGCTGCAACCATGTAAAGGCTAAGTGGTGTTAGATTTGTTTAATTAAGGGGAATGGGGCCTGGCTTAAATGCCACACAGTGTATATAGGCAGGTGGGTGCTGGTACGGACAGGTTCTCTTTCTGACTTGCATAAACAATTAAAAATTTATCATAAAGACTTTCATCTACTCACTGAACTGTCTTTACAATATAATCTTACGTCATGCTTTTTATTTTTTTTAGCTGCCCTTGAGAATGTGGAAGATGAGCGCGAGCAGTTACCGGAGGCCCGAGTTATTTATTCTTAAATAAAGTTGTGAAAAGAATTAATGCATTTGTCTTTTATGAACATCACTGTGAGGGATTAAGACTCCAGCACTGCCTGCATCAGTCTAAGGCTCCATTCACATTGTTTACATCCATGGTTTGGGGCACAGGCAGCTCTGTATACTGCTGAATTCAGCTCACTGATCTGTGCCCCGGGTGAAGAGCTGGCGGTCCTGGTACCGTAGCTGTTTAGTCAGAATGGTGTTTCTGACACTGTCAGGACTGTCCTTCTGCACAGCAGCGCCAATAGTGCTCTGAGACTGGGGAGGAACGCCCCCACCCCTCCTGATAATACTCATCTATGGACAAGCACTGAGCAGAGGGAGGGGGGACGTTCCTCCCCGCTCACTGTACAACGCAATAGGCGCTGCTGGGCAGAAGGACGTTCCTGACAGTGTCAAATGCCCTTCTGACTGTAAAGAGGTCCCGGGACCACTAGCTCTTCACCTGTGAAAGCCGACAGTGCGCAGTATATAGAACTGCCTGTGCCCCAAACCATGAAAGGTCCTCTTTAAAGGCAAATATCTACATAAAAAAAGAGAATGGATCTATTTTCAAACATGACTACATACAGAGCCCCGTCTAATTGTTAGGTTTGTTCCTGGGTTTGCTAAATTTGTTATAAAAACATGATCTCAGTGGAACCTAAACGGAGTTCCATACTGCCATAATTGTCAGGGCATTATAGGACACAGTCACCTCTTCTTTGCCAGTCTTTTGACACTAGTTCAAGTCCACCAGAAGTTATTTCTGTGTTAACCCTTAGGAGACATGCACTGTGCTATTACAGCAAAGCTGCTGATGTCACTGACATACTGTAATAGTAGAGTGCATAACGGTAACTATAAAGTATTCTATCTATGATGGCAGATAATACCGTATCCATGTCTGGGGGCATTCATTCACCTCAGCAATGCTGGTTGTAGTTATTGGCTGATCAGCGATGCAGATCCAATGATGTCAGCCAGCAGTGATTGATGGGTGTAGTGCCATTCAATGCTGAAAATCAAGGGGTAGTGTGGCACCCCTGTTAACCCCAATGGGGGCGGACCAATTGCAACCCTGCTGACATCACACTCTGTTTTTGTTGCATCACTACCCGCACCCACAGAGCTTAGTTCAGTGATACAAGTTACTGATCAGACACTAACCAAACAAGGTGACAGCTTGTGGGGGGAGCCCTGCCCCAAGAGTCAAAATGTTTCTGTAGGTAGACTTCCATGGGAAATATATAGCAATCCCAGCTATATGTATAGAAAAGCTATAGCTTTTAGGTCAGGGCCTATATCTTATAATGCTGTATACTCAACCGTTCTCTGTGTGTGAGCACTTTATGGTTTTTGTGGGTGTGGCTTAGCTTTAAGGATAATGGTCCCCATACACCTTCATCCACAATGAACCAGGTGAACTAATATAAGGGGTCATCCACCTTAATAAAATTTCAGAATTGCTATTAGGACTCAGCCGGATCAATCTGAGGCCAGATTGTCATCTGTATTGGAGACTGAAGAGTCAATAGATTCTCTCATTTTGTCATCGGGGAGGTCGATCTGACCCCTGCCGCTGGGACAAGACTAATAGCAAATATGTCTCACCGTGATACAGTGGGGGGCGGATTTACTAATCCTGTGTAACACACTGCCTCCTGCTGGTTAAGTCAGAAGCAACATCACACACTTAGGTCAGACTTATTTTGTGTGAGAAATGTGGCCATTTTTTTTGTGTGTGATAGTCTGTGGGTTCCGAAAGTAACTGTTTTTTTTTTTATGCGGTTTGGTTTCTGTTCAGGGTGTTCCTAAACGGAAACCTGAGCGCAGATGTGAACTGGGCCTCAGCTACCATTCGATAAACCAGTATCTAGTCTCACCGTGACAATCCACAAGCTGTCCATGAGTTTCCAGTCTTAGCGATGACCAGAGACATCATTCCTTCAAGGCTTTGAGAGCTGCAGGTCTTGAGAACATCTCGGTGGCCAAATTTTTGGTACTTGTAATGTGACTGCAATGTCCATTAGTAGGAAATGAAAGGATCACAATGAGAATAGTCCAAGATTTGGAGCCAAGGTTCTGGAAATAGTTACTATGGAGTCAGTGACTTCTTAAAGGGATCCTATCATTCAGATGACATTTTTTTCTAAGTACCACGTTTGGAATAGCCTTAAGAAAGGCTATTCGTCTCTTACCTTTTGTTGTCTTCTCCGCGCCGCCATTCGCCTACAATCCCGGTTTCTCTCAGTATGTAAATTAGCTCTTTCACAGCACTGGGGGCGTCCCCAATGCTGCGAGAGAACTCTCTCCAGTGCCGCCTCCATCTTTGTCGGGAACGGCCTCTTCATTCTCTTCTTCCGACGGTGTCTTCTTACTCGCAGCATTGGGGACGCCCCCAGTCCTGCAAGAGAGCTAATTTGCATACCGACAAGAACCGGGATTGTAGACGAACGGCGGCATGGAGAAGACAACGAAAGGTAGGAGAATAGCCTTTCCCCCTACGCCCAACAGCAGCACAACTGGGGTATTCCTGCCCCTATGAGCTGTTAGGACAGGTGGAATTTTTAATTACCTAACAGCTTTTGACCCCTATAAGAGTCTAGAAGACCTGCTCTCCCTTGTGTTTTTTTCAGGTGGTAGGGGAGAGCAGGGCTTCTGGCCTTAGGGTCTGCCCCTCTCCCCCTTCAGTTACCTTTTTAGTGATTCTTTTCCTGGCCCTGCGGAGTGTCAGGGGGGCTCCCTCTCCTTGGGTGGTGGTGGGGGGTTTGACAGCTTTCCCCCCCCCCCCCCCTTCTTTGTCTCTTGCAGCGCCGGCTTCGGTGGCCGCGTCTCCTCCCCGCCAGGTGCTTGGTGGTAGGAGGAGGGGGAACCTTTTTGCCTGGGAACCTTTCTCAGGTTCCCCAGGTCCGCCGGCTATGGCGTCCCCCCGGCAGATTATATTAAGAATCTAGGGGATTTTTTTGTTTGTTCCCCCCTGGAAAGATAGTGCCTCCGCCCCCCTCTTGCTCTGGGGGCTGTTTGGAGGGGGGGGGGGGGTTTGTGCAGCCCGCCCCCAGGTGCATCCCCCCCCCAGGTGCATCCCCCTGTCTGCGGTTCTAAAAGGCCTCAGCTCCCCCCCTTTCGCACCTTTACCTGAAGTGGACTGGAAGTACCTAACATACAAAGTGGCTTTCCTGTTGGCAATAACTTCCGCCAAGAGAGTTGGCGAGTTACAGGCCTTATCGGCTGCTGAACCTTTTACTACCTTCTTTCAAGACAGAGTTCAGATGAGGTTCGTCCCAGGATTCGTGCCAAAGGTACCAACCCGTCAAAATACTAACCAGGTAATCGTTTTTCTGGCTTTCTTTCCCTTCCCTGCTTCCGAGCAGGAGAAGAGGTTGCACACGTTGGATCTGGTAAGGACTTTACGTATTTACCTAGACCGTACAGCACCAATCCAAAGATCGGAGAATCTTCTGGTCAATGTGGTGGGCCACAATAGAGGCTCTAAAGCATCAAAGACCACCCTGCTGACATCACACTCTGTTTTTGTTGCATCACTACCCGCTGGACTGGCGTACAACAGAGTCAACTGCCTTTGGACACTCTGTTTTGGCATCAGCTTGCCAAGATGGCCCACCCTAGGGAAAATAATACTTGCAAAATCCCCAGTTGTGCTTCTGTTGGGCGTAGGGAAAAGAAAGATTATGAATGATGATCTTTTTTTCCTTAGCCCAAACAGCAGCACAAGGCTCCCTCCCTAGGAGGTACTGTTTGTATATTTTATGTGTGCATAAAAGTTTATACTGTACTTATACTTGCTACTAACACAAGGGAGAGCAGGTCTTCTGGTCTCTTATAGGGGTCAAAAGCTGTTAGGTAATTAAAAATTACACCTGTCCTAACAGCTCATTAGGGGCAGGAATACCCCAGTTGTGCTGCTGTTTGGGCTAAGGGAAAACAGATTATCATTCATAATCTTTCTTTCTTAAGGCTATTCCAACGTGGTACTTAGAAAAAAAATGTCGTCTGAATGATAGGATCCCTTTAAAGTCCAATGTGACTGTGTAGGGATCAACCTTTGGTGTCCATAATTGTGAAAAAAAATTTTTTTTAATGTAGATTGTGAGCCCCATAATAGAGATCACAATGTACATTTCTTTTCCTTTTTGTCATTTAAGTATGTTTTTGTAAAATGGGAGGAAATCCATGCAAACACGGGGAGAACATATAAACTCCTTGCAGATGTTGTTCCTGGCAGGATTCGAACCCAGGACTCCAGTGCTGCAAGGCTGCAGTGCTAACCACTGAGCCACCGTGTTGCCCCCATAATTGTGAGAATTTTTATCCACATCTTACTCTATTTTCTGTGAAGCAACTTATTTGGCTTCTGGTAATGGTAGGTGCAGCAATTCCTTTTTTAGGGTGCATTCAGACTACGTAACGCCGGGCGTGTATGAGAGCCGTACACGCCGGCATTACGGCAGACTGCCGAACACTTCCCATTCACTTCAATGGGAGCGCTCGTAAACGCCGCTGTTACGAGCGCTCCCATTGAAGTGAATGGGAAGTGTTCGGCAGTCTGCCGTAATGCCGGCGTGTACGGCTCTCATACACGCCCAGCGTTACGTAGTCTGAATGCACCCTTAGAGAGTCATTCCTGTAACCTTCTCCTGGATGGGCCCTCAGTAGTGTTTCATGAAGTCCTTAGCAGGAGAATATAAGGCCTGGAGTAGATCCCATTACCAAAACAAGCTACCTCAGGTATAGACATGGGCCCTTTGAAGTACAGCACATCAGTTTAGGCCAGAGTTGTAGTATTAGTGGGTTCACGGGTATCAGTCCCTACCAGGTGCTGGAATCTGAGAGGGCCCCAAAGGTCCCACCGTCACATAAAATATACTAGTATTAAGAGACGCCATTACATATTGTGAGCTTCAAGTTATGCCCCTGGTTTAGGCAGTTTAGATCTCTCTTTGGTCAGATGAGGAGGTATCAAAGACTGTTCCCTGTGGGATATGATAACGTCCTGGTTGGGCCCTATAGTCATGGACTCCAGATCCTAGCAGTTACAGGGATGGGGGGAGTCTCGTTAAATTCCTTATATTTTGTAAAGATGAGACTGGATCCAGCCCATAACATGGGCGGACGATGGGTTGTGAGCCCACCGGGACGTTGTCTAAGTAACCTCCCTGATATTTACCCTTTAACCCCCATACAGGGATCTGGTCTTCGCTGCAGGGAGACTACCAGGTCGCTACCTTTCGGAGTGGTCCCGGTATAGGTGGCATCTGGCCAAAGAGAAGTCGATGCACAGTAGAGGGGTCGGGCAAGATAGTCATATAATACGGGCTGAGCTCTTGGGCAGGTGGATATTGATCAGAGCCGTAGACAGGCCAAAGGTCAGTAGTCAAAATTGTCAAAGGCAAGTATTGTAAAGGTAAGTTCACACGTAGTTTTTTGGTCAGGATTTTGAGGCCGTATCCGCCTCAAAATCCTAACCAAATAGACGGCTCCCATTGAAATCAATGGGAGCCACTCAGGAGTTTTTTCCGGGAGTTGTTTCTTCCGTCTCCGTAGGTCACAGCTTTGTTTGCCTGGATGGAACTGACCAGAGTTGCGGGTGGGGTCATGGTGAATGGGAGACACAATGAGGCTAACTATCTTCTATTACAGTCTCCCATTCACCATGACCCCCACCCGCAACTCTCTGGTTAGTTCCTTCCAGGCAAACAAAGCTGTGACCTAATGGTAAACACTCCCCACGTCATCTAGGTGATGACCTGCCCCTCCATACTTCATCTTCTCCAATACAGGCGGTGCTCAGATAAAACGTCGGGTTGGATTCAGTCGAAATCTTTATATAAATCCAGGACTCGTCTGGGATATAGACACTACTGTATTCCAATCATGTATAAAAAAGATGGACATCCCCATAACCCTACATGATTCTGACTAACTGTCTTCATGTATGGTATAACTTCTATACACCAGCAATGGAAATGTCTTCTTCATGTTGACTCCTATCCCCAATGGAGTCAATCCAGTAATCCCCATGTGGTGTATACACATACAAGTCTGCATATTGTAGGAGAACCTGCAAATACATCTCACAGAGGATTACATACATATTACTATATACTGTATACAAGAGATCTGACCTACTATTAAGACTCCTCGGAGGTCGACATAAGATCTCTAAGGGGTTTTTTGCAATATGGAAACGTATGTGTATATGTGCCAGGGTAAAAAAGTTTTAGGAACTCTGATAGGAAAGGGGGACAGAATAAGATGGCAGGGGGTGCTGAGGTCACCTTGGGGCAAGATATAGCATAGAATATCTTAAGGGTACAGGGGCATTCTTTCTTTGGAACAGAGGGTAAGAGCTCTGAGAGGTGCAAAAAAAAAAAAAAAAAAAAGCTTCTTTTTGGATTTAGCTGGCTCTTTTCTTCCTTCCCTCTCATCTACTGACACTGACACCTCTGATGTTTTCCATCTTAGTTTCCCAAGGCAGACGATCAGGTCACAGAGGGCTCTCTACTCAAGTCTGTGAAGAGGAAAGTTGGAAATGAGTGATAGTCCTGTATAGGACTGACACATAGTCACCTAAAAACACCGGCCAGGGTTTATAGTAGGTCCCTTAGTACAGCCTCTACCTATTATTTAGCTGTGGTCTACTCCTTATGATGTCCAGATGAGGGCTCGTTCACATCTGCGCCCGGGAGTCCGTTTTGCAGGTTTCCGTTCCCTGCACAAAACAGAGCAGAAGACGGAAAGCTGCAGGACTTTTTCAAACCCATTCATTTGAATGGGTTTGAAAGGTGTCCGGCCGTGAGCGTTTTATGCTCTCTGCGGCAAAACCGTTTTTTTTTTTTTTAAACGGACACAGAGTTGGACATGCAGTACTATGTGTCCGGTTTAAAAAAAAAATGGTTTTGCCGCGGAGAGCATAAAACGCTCACCGGCACTCACGGCCGGACTCTGCATGACAGGTTTCCATCTTCTGCATGCACAGAACGGACTGCCGAATGCTAGTGTGAACCCAGCGTAAGTTACAGTGCAATAGTCTATTTCCTCCGGGGCAAAAACATCTATGGCCTCATAGCCCGCTGCGACTACTTAGTGTACTGTTTCTCCACTGCTCTGACAACGTCTTTCTATAAGCAAAAACTGGACAGGAGACTGAAACCCGGCGGTCAGCTTTCAGACCCATTCACTTGAATGGGTTTGCAAAGGTGACCGCCCATGTGCATCTTCTGGCTGTCCGACACAAAGTTGGACATGCAGGACTTTGTGTCTGGTTAAAAAAACGGTTTCCCCACGGACAGGCAGAAGACGCACATGGGCGGTCACCTTTGCAAACGAATGGGTTTGAAAGCTGACCTACGGGTTTCTGTCTCCTGTCCAGTTTCACGGGACAGAAGACAGAAATCGGTCGGATTGGCTAAACCAGAGACCGGACGCAGATGTGAACCAGCCCTAAGACTCACATGTGACACCTCCTGTTTCCTGTGCCACTTTATTTTTGCCCTCTGTTCAGCCATCTTTTCCTGCTCTCTCAAGTAGACTTTCTTACTCTGGTACAAAGCAATAGTCAGGCCTATTTTGGACTCTTCATGGGTCTCCAACTCTTATTGGCCTCAGCTACATTTCCTGGCCCTCTTCTTCTGATCCTGCTTCTCTTGGCCCCATGCTACTAGGATGAAACCTAGACACTGAAGCTCACCCCAGTAGAGAAATACGCTCTGCCTCAGTCACCCCAATTTCCCAGCTCCATGATGGGTGGAACATGTCCAATTTTCAAACCTCTTCAGGGGAATGCAAGTAAGCCACATGACTCGTGCCGCTCTAGCCCAAAATGACACCATCCAAGCTTTCATTTGGCCTTGGTTACACTAATGTGACTAGATATCGCGCTGGCCCATCAGCACAGAGGGGATAACACTTTTCACCTTGCACCTTCTCTTTGTGCCAGAGATCAGTCCATTGTACCCAATCTGTGACAACGGCGCCTTCTAATACCTACATTGGTAATCTACCTATAGATTACTAAAATCATTTATTAATAGGATGGAGGTAAAACTGACGGCGATGCCATTGATATCAGTGAGACAGCACCTGAGCTGACCGGTCAACATTAGCTTTGTGGTCCGGAGATCCCTTCTATGTAGTGGTGGGAGTCTTAAAAGGTTCTTCTATCATTAGAATCCTGTTTTAAGATAAACCCATGTCGGAATAGCCTTAAGAAAAGCTATTCTTCTCCTACCTTTAGATGTCTTCTCCGTGCTGCCGTTCCTTAGATCTCCTGGTTTTCGTCCATATGCTTATTAGTTTTCTCGCAGCACAGGGGGCGGTCACCAGCGCCACCTTCTTCTTGTTCGCCTCCTCCGCCTCTTCTTCCTTGTGCCGTCATATCTTCTTCGAAAAGCGCTGACTACGCATGTCCGTCGCCATTTTTCTGTGGCCGAACAAGAGAGGCCACAGGAAAATGGCCGACTGACATGTGCAGTGGGCGCAGTCGTCCATTTTCCTGTGGCCAAACAGGAAAGAAGAGGCGGCGCTGGATAGTTTTCTTGCAGCGCTGGGGACGCCCCCAGTGCTGTGAGAACTAATTAGTATATGGAATCTTATAGCCATAATACAGCATGTATGTTATCTGAATGCAGCCTTAGGCTGAGGCCTCACTTTGCGGAAATGCAGCATTTTTGTTGCAGATTATGTTGCGTTTTTTTGAGCCAAAGCCAAAAAGGCATAAAAGAAATGGAAAATATATAGGAAGCTTCTTATACTTCTCCCTTCTGCCTAATCCATTACTGACATTGGCTCAAAAAACTTCAGCAAAAACTGCAACAAAAAAAGCTGCGTCTCCGCAACGTGGGGCCCCAGCCTTAATGAGAACGTCACATCTTAAAGGGGTTATCTGGATTCTAACATTGATCTGACCGTGACTTTTCCACTGTGGTCAAATCACGGCGTTTATGCTACGTTGGGTCACCAGCCTTAGATCTTCTTAGCAAAATTTCAACAGAATTCTGTTCCAAATGAAAATCCAATAAAACCGAAGATGAAGCCATTTTTAGCAAATCTTGGATTTACCTGTTCACAAACAACATTGCGCAGCCTGCTTCAATATTCCAACAATCGAAACCATTTGCAGAACCAAATAACCTCTCACTCCACACTCCGCACAGCCGAGTACGCGCCCCATGTTTGTGAACTAGAAAATTTAGAATATGAAGTGAGATGAATCCCAAATTAAGTCCCATAAATGGGGCAGACACAGGATTCCTGCTGGAGCGGCCTCTGGCACCAACTTCTGGAGAGATTCCCACCGACAAGGAGATTGAGCATCTGCTAAGTCGTTCTTTTTACCTTCAACATATTTTGTTTTTAACCAAATATTTAGTTTCAAACAGCAAAAAAGCAGATGTCTCAGTAATTTAGCGGACGTCTCGCACTAGAAGACGAGGTATTAGTGGTGAACACAACACCTTTATATATCGCCTAATAGTGTCTATTGTTACCTTGATGACTGATGCCTTCTTTATGTCATTATGACCGTATTTCATTTTGCTATACTGTTTACTATGTTCTATCAGGTTCATCCAATTTAAAGGGATTCTACCATTATAATACACTGTAAGTAAGCGGCCATTTTCTTGTGGCCTGTGGGCATGCGCAGTCGGCTCTGCCCGAGGCCTAGAAGTTTGACCACCTGCGCCGGAAGAAGACTCGTGAAGAGGACGTTCCTGAAGAAGATGGAGAGTTCTCTCGCAGCAGTGGGGACGCCCCCAGTGCTGTTTGAGCGCTGAGGCCCGCCCCCAGTGCTGCGAGAGAACTCAATTGCATACCAACGAAAACCGGGATTTATACTGAACGGCGGCGCGGAGAAGACATCTAAAGGTAGATTAATAGCCTTTCTTAAGGCTATTCTTAAGTGTCAACAAGAAAAAAAATTGATTTTAATGGTAGAATCCCTTTAATAAATACCTTTGAAACTAAAAATAGTACAGGCTAAGTGGGAGATCTGGATATAGGAGACTTCGCTAGAACAATTAAGATGGAACCAAGACTGCAAATCGGCAAATGGGAGGAGGGATTGTGTCCTATAATACAGCTAACACCTGCGCCAGAAGCCACGTGCTCACACAGAATGTAACAGTACGTCCATTAACCTTAAGGCAGCCAGGCTGTATTATTTTGTCCTGTGTCACAAAGGGGTTATAGGGCCCATATGTATCCCTGGGGCAGCTCACTCTGGACACCTGTCTAATCTTTCCTCACACCTTTTCAGCTTGAAACCCGGAAATTGGAGAAATTTAACTCCATACTTGCCGAAAAACCTGCCATATGAAATAATCTTAAAGATGAACTAGAGGAGAGGATGAAAGAGATGAGATCTGAGAGACCATCACCGTGTGGGTGACTTATATACAGGGGTGATTTCCTGTATTGTGCTGACCCCGATGGCGTCCTCCTGAGCTGTAGGACTCAGGTCTATATATTTGTGTTAATAAAGATGATCTATTTACATTGTAATTCTTGTTTCGTGTTTTGTAGGTTATAGCGGTTGTATATAATGCCGCCTGGTACTGTAACATAGGGGCTTTACCAGTAGTGGACTGGAGGGCACCCCAGGACCATCACCACTAAGGAGGAAGATAAAGTGTCCACCAGAACTGATACCCCTGTCCAAATTTCAGAAGTCAGTACCAAGTGCAGAGCAGCTGCCGCATAGCATTACCCTCTGCACTGTTCCTTTCTAAATGTAAAAATAAAAGATCCAAATTATTATATTATTTTTGTTACAAATTAAATCCTCTAGACCGTGAACTGACTGATAGCAACATAACGAATGCAGTTTAACACTCCTTACAGAGGACCTTTCACCATCATCAACAAGTCCAGCTCTTAACATCTGTTAATAGGCACCGCTCCACTGATTCTGGCACAGTTGGAATTATATCTCTAGCCCCCACCATTCCTGAGCAATCAGTGCAGTTAGTTTTGGTGCCTGATATGCTATTTACGCCTTGTACTGTCAGGAGGGCGGGGTCAGGCAGGAGCAGACAAGGGGGTGTGATTCTGAGCTTGAACACTGGCTGCCTCTGATTGGAGCTCTGAGTCACACCCCCTATCTGACTTTCCATCAGGAACCAAAACTAACTATACTTATTGCTCAGGACTGGTGTGCGCTAGAAAGAAAATTTCCAACTGTTGGAATGAGTGGAGTGGCGCCTATTAACAGATACTAAGGACATAAGTGGTGGAGGTGGAGAAAGGTCCTTCTTAAACATCACTGAGCGTGGGGGCCATTATGATGTGTGTGTGTGTGTGTTCATTATATTACATTTGGAGCAGTGTAAGGGCCATTATACTACAGGCGGGGGCCATTAGATAATTGTTAATGAAGGCTCCAACCAAAGCCTTATGTTCTGCTCATTTGGGGGTACTCGGCTGGGACGTTTCCTCACTAGGGGGTAATTTGATTGAACAGGTTTAGAAACACCGATACAGAGAACTAAAATAATAGTGAAGATTGGAAAAGTTATGAAACGGTTTTATTAAAAATACATTTATAATACTTGTAGAAACACGTTATATACAAGGAAATGTAAATATGGCGGTCACTCAGAAGCGGAGACCACCACAGCCGCTACACTGTATGCTAGAGACCTCGTGGCAATGCCCAGAATCTATGTGCACCTCCTGCACACATGCAATCTGCACCCCCGATGGCCCCACTTGCTCACACTCAGTCTGCACCCCCATGCCCCCCTTTGCTCGCACACATACTGCACCCCCATGTCCCCCTCCTCACACACAACCTGCACCCCCATGTCCCCCCTCCGCACACACAGCCTGCACCCCCGATGGCCCCACTTGCTCACACTCAGTCTGCACCCCCATGCCCCCCTTTGCTCGCACACATACTGCACCCCCATGTCCCCCTCCTCACACACAACCTGCACCCCCATGTCCCCCCTCCTCACACACAACCTGCACCCCCATGTCCCCCCTCCGCACACACAGCCTGCACCCCCGATGGCCCCACTTGCTCACACTCAGTCTGCACCCCCATGCCCCCCTTTGCTCGCACACATACTGCACCCCCATGTCCCCCTCCTCACACACAACCTGCACCCCCATGTCCCCCCTCCGCACACACAACCTGCACCCCCATGTCCCCCCTCCGCACACACAGCCTGCACCCCCATGTCCCCCTCCTCACACACAACCTGCACCCCCCATGTCCCCCTCCTCACACCCATCATGTACCCCCATGTCCCCACTCCTCACACACAACCTGCGCCTCACTTCTGCTTCCTTCTCTCACAGCCTACACCCTCCTCCTCACACACAACCTGCACCCCAGTTCGGCTTCCTTCTCTCACAGCCTACAGCCTACACCCTCCTCCTCTCACACATCCTGCACCTCCATCCCCCCCCCCCTTCCTATATAACACCACTTTATTCTGAACAATCCAGGATAGCTCCGCCCACAGCGTCTGATCACATGACCATGACGTCACCACAGGTCCTGTAGCACCAGACCTTCCATTCCAGACACGACGTTTCTCGCTTCCTCACAGGGGCGGGGTGAATTCGTAACTTCCGCCCCTGTTCTTCCTTTTGGAAACCCCGTGGCCGAGTGCGAGTCTCTTTCTCGTCCAGCAGCCCAAGATGGCGCAGGCTAAGGTGAGAGGCTCCGGCCGGTGAGCGGGTTTGTGGCGGTTCTTTCACTCCGATGTGGCGGAGAAGCTTAGCGGGGGGGTGTGAGCCGTTAGCGGAGCGTCGGGGCCGGTCTGGGGGCCTGTGACGGGTGTGTGACTGGGATAATTACTGCCACACGGGCGACCAGGCCGCAGCCTGAGAATGCCGGGACTCATGTGGCGGAGCAGACCGACCCGGGGGCCCAACCTGCACGGCCCTGGAGACGCGGCCGGGTGTATAGAGTGTGCTTTACGGCCATGTCGCGCGGTCGGGGAGGATTATTCCGTATTTGGAGCCGGGTGCGGAGCTCACGTGTGAGCCGGGGCTCCATGCTGGATTACTGGGCATCCCCCTGCTGCGGCCGGTCAGATGTGCAGGATCCTCCCTGTCTAATGGTCATAGTTATCAGGGTTCAGCCAGACATTGATCTCCTCCCTAATATCACAGATTCTGTGCTGTCATCTGCAGACCCTGTCCATTACATTAATGAAGCTGGAAAGGGTTAAAGGGGGGACCCAATAGCAGACGCCCTGGAAGGGTCCCTAATAAAGATCCTGCAGCGTGTATGATAGTAAGCATGCTTATCTCTTACAGGGGTGCTCCAGGGTCTCTATGGATTAGGATGTTTGTATAAGATTTGGGGGGTCTGACACAGGGAACACTGACATCTTCTCACTGTATACCAGACATAACTAATGTTGCATTGCAGCCCCATTTACTAAAATGGGACTGAATTGCAAAAGCCTTGTGGCTAGTGGATGTAAGATCAGTTTTGAAGTCTGTAGCCTCTTAAATCAGGGGTGTTAGGAGCCAGAACCCCCCCGATCCAAAACATGAACCCTCAATATAAAAATTGCCAGCTCGTTCCTGCCAGTCTGTTTACCTGTCCCGCAGTAGTGACGTACCGTATGCAATGTGACTGCTGTAGCCAAGCCCTGGCGTTGCTGACCTATATGGCACGACATGGATAAGGACAGTGATTGGTTGTAGCCGTATCACAAATGTGACATTCTTACTATTTTTCTTATGGCTAGAACACTTGCAGCATCCTTGGCTGCAATACAACTCCATTCGCTTACATTAGTGAAAGTGTCGCAAATTGACATGGTGACACTGGTCACACAGCATTATAAAGTCACTATGGAGCCTCTAAAAGGGTCGTCCGGGCTTAATTTTTTTTTCTAATCCTCAGACAGGCCGTAAATATGATCGATAGGGGGCCGACACTCAGCCTCCAGACCAGTCATCTATATGTGATAATCATTGTGATAATTATATTGTCACCAGCTATGGAGATGTGGAAGTGACCCTATAGATAACCTGCAGTCCTCATATACTGACTACCTGTCTGTCATTGACCATAAGCTAATGTAATGTTCTTATTTTACTTTAGGAAAAGAAGCTGCCACAAAATCTGATCAAGGGGGGTCTCCCAGGATTCTACAAGAACTTGGGTGGAGGATTCAAAGCTTCAAGCCAGGTAACTATCTATCTATCTCTCTATCTCTCTCTCTCTCTCTCTCTATCTATCTCTATCTATCTATCTCTATCTATCTCTATCTATCTATCTCTATCTATCTATCTCTATCTATCTATCTATCTCTATCTATCTATCTCTATCTATCCTTTTTCGGGGTATGGGAGTTGCCCTTAGTGTGACTGAGGTTGTACACACTTGGCAGATTTCATGTTGGTGTATAGAACATAAAGTTGCAGGTTGTTTTTTTTTGTGTGTAAACAAAATTGCCATTTTCTTTTATGCGCTTCTGTTGCCATTTTCCCAAAAAACCACGATTGTTGAGTTCATGCAGTGGCCGCGCCTTCAGCCCTGTCAATTATTTACACCAGAAATCTCACGTATAGGATGCTTGCTAAAGTTCTTGTAAAATGTGGATTCACCGTACAAGGTTCTGGTGAGATCTGTCGGACACTTTGGGTACAGAGGGGCTCATGTCGGCTTAGTCAGTGATGACCTTTGTGTTTGAGTTTCACGACAATGAAACCATTTCACATGCACTACCATCTGAGGCGGCCGACCGCTGCATTCATAAAATGGTGCTGACCCCCTTACTGCATGTCTGACGTGTGTGTATGTTTTATGCAGGTTCTGGTCATCGATGGCAGAGGACATCTCCTTGGTCGCCTCGCTGCTATTGTTGCTAAGCAGGTGTTGCTTGGTAAGTGAGCGCTTTCTATCACTAACATTATAAATGGTCATTGATGAGCCCAAAGTTTCTCATACGAGTTTAATCGACCATGAGATAACTTTACATGCACTACCATCTGAGACCAACACACCGATAAGAATGGAGACATGCTGTTCACTTTGCAGGACTCGGATACCTAGTGTGCGCCCTCTGTCCACCGACATTGGATAATAGAGACGTTTCTGAGAAATAGTCGATTTGTTCTTTGTGGATGTTAAACACAGATCACATGACCCAAAATGAGCAGAATAATGTGCTGGCTAAAGCTCGAAGTTAAATCAATCCTGTTCTAATACGATTTCTTTTTTTTGTCTTCTCAGGACGCAAAGTGGTAGTTGTAAGATGTGAAGGCATCAACATTTCTGGCAACTTCTACCGCAACAAACGTAAGTCTTCCAATTTGGATCGCATGTAAAAGAGAAAAGAGAGGGAGTGTGTGAATCTCAATAAAAATACAGTTGTCCAAAAATTCTACGGGTAAAGCGCAGCCCTTGTTGCTGGTCCTTGACTTCAATTTGGGTCTCATGGCATTCGTTACTCTACTGTCCCATCAGTAACTGGTGCAGGTACACATACATTATGAGTAACAGATTTGGAGATACGTCTGGGAATTAGACTCTCTGTTCAGGGAGCTGCGGACAACAGACGCCATTGTGACACTGCTTGTCTGCTTAATGGATGGAACAAAATGTAACTTGTCTAATCAGAAATGCCCCAGACATAAGCCACTGGGGCTCACAGCCTTGCCTTGACAATACTGGCAATATTTCATGAAGGTATTTGTGTCTAAACCTTTTTCTTTTTTTGTTTCTAGTGAAGTACCTTGCTTTCCTGCGAAAACGCATGAACACAAACCCTTCCCGTGGGCCATACCACTTCAGAGCACCCAGCCGCATGTTCTGGAGGACTGTACGAGGTAATACTGACCTAATGTCCTGATACATTGCACTTTACTATAAAACTTTTCAAAAACTGGCAACTACAGTTTTGAGACTGCAGTGATGTCATGTGCAGCTTAAACTATAATCATACCTGCAGCCTGGTAATGTGCAAGCTGAAATTTATTCTCATGGCTAACCCCCAATACTTTCTGATTTCAGGAATGCTTCCACACAAGACAAAGAGAGGTCAGGCTGCTTTGGAGAGGCTGAAGGTCTTTGATGGTATCCCACCTCCTTATGACAAGGTAAGCAGCATCTTCCCTTTATATTGCCATGGTTAGGATTTCTGTATTAATAGATAAGTGACACCGATTATTTTCCCCATATAGAGGAAGCGTATGGTGGTCCCTGCCGCCCTGAAAATCGTGCGCTTGAAGCCAACCAGAAAGGTACGTGATGCCAGCCTGTGCTCACACAACATTGATAGGGTTGTCTTACGATTGTATAGATTGATCCTAATGGAGGTTTTGGCTCTTTGCACAGTTTGCTTACCTTGGTCGCCTTGCCCATGAAGTTGGCTGGAAGTACCAGGCTGTGACTGCCACTCTTGAAGAGAAGAGGAAGGAGAAAGCCAAGATGTACTACAACAAAAAGAAGCTTGTCATGGTATGTATTCGCTAGGATAGATATTCTGTCCATTATATTTGGGTGGTTGGCTTGGTTTCGTGCAGTCGAGGGCTGTAGTGCAAGTATTCCTGTACTCTACAGTCAGCTCGGTGACACTATAAACGTAGATTTAAAGGGGTTGCACCAAGTCTTGGATAGGATAGGGATGAAGGCACAATCATCTAGGCCCATGGAACTGTAACTAAAAACATTTGTGTCCTCCAGTACAAAGCTGAGGATTTAGCAATGCCGACACAGCAGAATCTTTCAGCTTTGCCATTGATGAACTTCTGTGCTTGAGTTTCACGACCATGAAACCATTTCACATGCACTACCATCTGAGGCGGCTGATGATACTGTAATGTGGTCTGGACCATTACTACCGGTCTCATGAGTAGCTGTTGGTGGATTAATACTCTCTTATCTGCTAATAATCTGTAGTATCCTATTGATGGTGTTTAGCAGTACTTAAGGCTCTGGGCTAGAATTTAAAGTTTTTGTTTTTTAGCCTCAAATGCAAGTTTTGTGGATGACTTGTATACAGGATAGGTTGTCCGTATGATATGTGAGTGTTTGATACCTGAACCCCATGCAGATCAGCCCTTCCAGCAGCCTCTGCCATGTTGTCCACTCTGAAAGCTGCTGCCAGAATAGCTGATCTATAGGGTGGTCCAGGTGTCAGACCCCCACAGATCTCATACTGATGATGATTTGTCCTATGGATAGGTCATAATCATGGAACATACATTTGTGGCCCCCTTTAACACTTTGTGTGCTGTTCATCTTCTGCCCTGGTTTTCCGTCTCTTGCGTCTATCGGACTGCTATATGTAGTACAACGTTCATTCACTCTTGTATTTTCCATTTGCAGAAACTGAAGAGACAGGCAGAGAAGAACGTTGAAAGCAAAATTGCAAAGTACACAAATGTCCTGAAGCAGCACGGTATCCTCGTCTAAATAGCCACACAGATTTGGAATAAATATTTCAAGAAACATTGGTGTTTGCGTGGTTTGTTTTTATCCAGATGCATTGGGCCTCGGTTATTATAAATTTATAAATCTTTTTGACACGTTAGTTTTGTCTGGTAGGTGTTGGGGGTAGCGGCAATACCCAGTGATCGCTGGAATGAATGGGTTGGAGTACTCAGAGCACAGTGTCCCCTTTGACAGTCTCTTTAGGTGGCGTTGTACTGATCCATTATAAGAGTCCAGGCCCTGTTGCTCAGTTGAGCACTTCTTCCCTCTTGTTTCAGCAATTTGTGGGGCGTCTCGTTTAGCCCAGGCAGAAAGGACTATTGCACGGTCGGCCACAGCTTTCCCAGGCAATAACCACTGATCTCTGGGCTGAGGGTGCATAATGTGGTGAAGTCATCGGTATCTGATCTGTGAGGGTCCAGCACATGGTATGACACAGATCAGCTATTCCTGTATTGTCCAGATGCCAGAAGCTGCTGCACTGGATGGGCCCAAAAACCTATCTACTAGTGAAGCAATAGGCGCAAATCTGACCACTACATAGCGACCAGGGAACAGCGGCCCATCTGTGCGCAGTCCAGGTGTCAGACCCTTCACAGCTCACATACTGAGGGCCTAACCTGTGGATAAGTCATCAGTATTACAAATTGGTTAGGGGCCAAAAATCCTCCATCATGGAATGTCTGAGTAAAATATTCTCAACCTGGAACCCATATACACAGGTGACTTTGGTTTTCCAGAGGGAGGCAACACGGTGGCTCAGTGGTTAGCCTTGCAGCGCTGGAGCCCTGGGCTTGAATCCTGCCAAGAACAACATCTGCAAGGAGTTTGTATGTTCTCCACATGTTTGCGTGGATTTGCTCCCATTCTACAAAGACCTACTGATAGGGAAATAAATGTACATTGTGATCCCTATATGGCGCTCATAATCTACATATGAAAAAAAAGTTTTCCAACTGAGGTTCCTGCATCAGATCTCCCCCCACCACCACCACTTACACCAGATACTTGCTGGGTTGATTTCCATGTAATCCCCCTGTGGTGGGGGCTTGGTGGAGACTTTGGCTCCTCATCAGTGAGATGCGCCTTCCATTGGAAAAGGTAGACTATTGTCACTTTGAGCACACGGTGATGTCCTAAACCTGGGAATGGATTCAATCACTTTTATTGTGCTGTTCAGCAGGTGTTTGCACCAAGGTTTAAAGGGACACCAGATGTTCCGTACGCGATTTGTACTCCATTTCTCTGCTAGCGCTAACAGCAGCTGAATTTAAGGGGTATTCTGAACTCCCCTGTTTCCATACTGGTAATCTATCCATAGGATAGATCAGTATGTCATATGTGGAGAGCTGACACCAATATCCCAGGGGAGTAAAAGGAACTGTGTGCGTGTGCTCCTTGTGTACGGCGCCCACTTCTGGTACTTAGTAACAGAACCCAACTATCCCCAGGATAGATCCATCTGATTAGGGGCTTGAAACCCCCTCTTAAGAGCTTCTGGCCTCCTATAAATCATGGGGTGTAGATTTCAGGTGTAACTCCTACAAATACCAGTGTCCTGTCCCCATCCTGCAATGAATGGGGACAAATGGAACATCGTGGAGCACATTTGCTGTAAAAAATAGCTGTGCACCAAAGATGTGCCACATTTACACTCATCTGTGCAGTAACACTGGTGTGTATATGGATTCACTTCACCCCCCCCCCAATTGTTTCATATGTAAAGTTAGAAAAGCGTAGACTAATGTATAATACTGGGTTGTGCTGTCATGGTTTTTGTTTTCTTTTTTCCTCTTAAAGGGATTCTATGAATTTTTTTTTGGCGATCACACATAGGAATAGCCTTTATAAAGGCTATGCGTCTCTTACCTTTAGAAGTCTCCGCTGCGCCGTTTCTTAGAAATACCATTTTTTTTTTACCGGTATGCAAATTAGCTCTCAACGTAGCACAAAAAATATAGGGCAATGCTGGGTAGTACTATTGAATAAACCACATTTGGCCAGCAGGCCAAACTACCACATACACGACAGAATAGTTATAAAAATATATATTTTATTTAGAAAAGTACATAAATAATAATAATAGATTGGAGGTAAACAATGCATCAGCTATGGATGCAATGACATACAACTAGGCTTTCATAAGGAAATATGCTTTGCATTTATAGTCAATACAATATTCAGTGAAAAGAGTTCCTCACCACATAAGAATGGGCATCATTAGCTATATACAGATGGATGAAGATCCAAATCATTAGCACTTCTTACTAGAGGGCCAATACATTTATATTTGATATTGTAGACAAAAGAAAACATATGAGCAACATTGAGCTTTTACCTGTAAGTATGTCATGCATCAGAACGCGCCCCGACGCGCGTTTCACCACGCAAGTGGCTTCGTCAGGGGGAAGTAGCTATATGGCTGAATACATATACTCGGTATATATAGTGTCTGGATGATCATAGATTCAATACCATTAGGCAGCTGTATTGAATCTATGATCATCCAGACACTATATATACCGAGTATATGTATTCAGCCATATAGCTACTTCCCCCTGACGAAGCCACTTGCGTGGTGAAACGCGCGTCGGGGCGCGTTCTGATGCATGACATACTTACAGGTAAAAGCTCAATGTTGCTCATATGTTTTCTTTTGTCTACAATATCAAATATAAATGTATTGGCCCTCTAGTAAGAAGTGCTAATGATTTGGATCTTCATCCATCTGTATATAGCTAATGATGCCCATTCTTATGTGGTGAGGAACTCTTTTCACTGAATATTGTATTGACTATAAATGCAAAGCATATTTCCTTATGAAAGCCTAGTTGTATGTCATTGCATCCATAGCTGATGCATTGTTTACCTCCAATCTATTATTATTTATGTACTTTTCTAAATAAAATTTATATATTTTTATAACTATTCTGTCGTGTATGTGGTAGTTTGGCCTGCTGGCCAAATGTGGTTTATTAAATTAGCTCTCTTGCAGCGGTGAGGGTGGGCCCCAGCACTGAAAATGCGATGGGGCGTCCTCACTGCTGCTCGAAAACACGCTCCAGTGACGCCTCTATCTTCGGCTGGATCCTCCCCTTCTTTAGTCGTCTTCCTTTGCGTCACCTCCGACGCCTGCGCAGTTGGATCTGCCAATGAGACACCAGCAGAGCCGAGTGTGCATGCCAGCCGGTGGCCATTTTTGGGAGGCCGCTCCTGCATTGAACTACAAGAGCAAGAGCGGCCTCCCAAAAATGGCCGCCGGCCGGCATGCACACTCGGCTCTGCTGGTGTCTCACTGGCAGAGCCAACTGCACAGGTGTCGGAGGTGATGCAAAGGAAGACAACAAAAGAAGGGGAAGATCTAGCCGAAGATAGAGGCGTCGCTGGAGCGTGTTTTCGAGCAGCAGTGGGGACGCCCCCATCGCTGTGAGAACTAATTTGCATACCGGTAAAAAACGGTATTTCTAAGGAACGGCGCGGCGGAGACCACGTCGAAAAGTAAGAGCCGAATAGCCTTTCTAAAGGCTATGCCAACATGTGATCACCAAAAAAAATTCATTTCAATGGTAGAATCCCTTTAAAATGTTTGTGGGAAAAAAAAAAATTCTCCCTGAGAGAGAACAAAAGAGTTTCTATAAATCTTGATCGGTTGCCTGGTAACTAATGCAGTAAAATGTAAAGGTTAACACGAGAGCGCCGCTTCATGTAGTACAGTTACTGGGAAATCAGGCAAAGCTACAAATTACGAGACGTCTCATTGAAATTCCATTTGCCCGGTGTAATGTGCCAGGGGATGTCCGGCTGGTATTTTGTAAGATGCACTTAGTAGGGGACACTTGAAATTAAAATTCTTGTAATAAAGTGGGTAGAAGACATTTTGGCGCAGCAATTGTCTTAAAGCGAGTTAAAGAAAAGTGAGGCATAGGGGGAGAGGACACTTCTCCGAGGGTACAGATTTCTTTATATTTTGGTTTAAAGCTGAGGCCCCACGTTGCAGAAACGCAACTTTTTTTTTTGTTGTTTTTTTTACCCAAAGCCAGGAGTGGATTGAGCAGGAGGGAGAATTATAAGAACTTCTTAGATATTTCCTATTTCTTTAGTAGCCATTCTTAGCTTTGGCTCAAAAAAAATGCAACAGAAAAAGAGCTGCAACGTGGGGCCTTGGCCTAAAAGGGTTTTTCTCTGACTTATAAATTGAGGATCTGTCCTTAGGATAGGGCAGGTGTGTGGCCTGACGGAGAGTGTCTGCTGTCACTGTCCAGGCAGCATTGCCTTCACCGGTGGAAGTCCTTCATAGCACATGAAAGGACCTGTGTGGTGCCTGGAAAAGACCTGGTGACATCACTCACATACGTCACCAGGTCCTTTCCTGAGGCCACTAATTGGCCTTTGTAGTCACATAGGGCGCAGGACTTCTGCCAGCAAAGGCAAGACACGACTTGACACCAGAACCCCAGGGACAGGTGTGTGTGATTTCTTCTTTTCTGGTACACCATCCCCGGGATTCTCCAATCCTCTGGTGTTTGTCCAATTCCTGAACAACCCCTTTAAAGGAATTCTATCATTAAAATCACATTTTTTTTTTCCCCCTATGCACAACAGCAGCACAAGATGGGGTATTCCTGCCCCTGTGTGCTGGTAGGACAGGTGGAATTTTTAATTAACAGACTTCTTCCCCTATAAGAGGCCGAGAGACCTCCCCCTCCTTGTGTTTTTTTCTGTCCTGTGAGACTGGACTGGCGCACATCGGAGTCCGTAGCCTTCAGACAGTCCGTCTTGGCATCAGTTTGCCAAGACCCCCCACCCTAGTTGGGGTTATACTTGCTAAATCCCCATCTTGTGCTGCTGTTGGGCGTAGGGGGAATGGAAGATTATGAAAGATAATCTGTTTTCCCTTAGCCCAAACAGCAGCACAAGGCTCCCTCCCATTTGCTATGTGTGAATGTTCTCTATTGTGTTTTATATTGTTATACTTTTGGACTAACACAAGGAGGGGGAGGTCTCTCGGCCTCTTATAGGGGAAGAAGTCTGTTAGTTAAAGAGGACCTTTCACCATATCCGGGCACAGGCAGTTCTATATACTGCCAGAAAGCTGACAGTGCGCTGAATTCAGCGCACTGTCGGCTTTCCCGATCTGTGCCCGGTGTGAAGAGCTTACGGCCCGGTACCGTAGCTCTTCTATGGTCAGAAGGGCGTTTCTGACCATTAGCCAGAGACGTCCTTCTGCCTCGCGGTGCCAATCGCTCTGTGCTGTGGAGCCGGGAGGAACGCCCCCTCCCTCTGCTCACACAGCTTGTCCGTAGACTAGCATTATCAGGAGAGGGAGGGGGCGTTCCTCCCCGCTCCACAGCACAGCGCGATTGGCGCCGCGAGGCAGAAGGACGTCTCTGGCTAATGGTCAGAAACGCCCTTCTGACTGTAAAGCGCTACGGTACCGGGACCGATAGCGCTTTACACCGGGCACAGATCGGGAAAGCCGACAGTGCACTGAATTCAGCGCACTGTCAGCTTTCTGGCAGTATATAGAACTGCCTGTGCCCAGATATGGTGAAAGGTCCTCTTTAATTAAAAATTCCACCTGTCCTAACAGCACAAAGGGGCAGGAATACCCCATCTTGTGCTGCTGTTTGGGCTAAGGGAAAACAGATTCTTTCATAATCTTCCATTCTCAATCCCCAATGCTGCAAGAGAAATCTCTACCGCCGCCTCCATCTTCTTCAGGAACGGCCTCTCTGCACGTCTTCTTCCGGAGCTGGGTTCAAACTTCTACGCATGCACAGTTTGCTCTGCCCGAGGCCTAGAAGACTGAAACCCAGGATGGAAGAAGACATAGGGAGAGGTCGTTCCTGAAGAAGATGGAGGTGTCGCTGGAGAGTTCTCTCGCAGCATTGGTGACACCCCTAGTGCTGTTTGAGCGCTGAGGACCGCCCCCAGTGCTGTGAGAGAACTCGTTCGCATACCAACGAAAACCAAGATTTCTACCAAACGTCGGTGCGGAGGAGACATCTAAAGGTAGGAGAAGAATAGCCTTTCTTAAGGCTATTCCTATGTATGATCAAGAAAAAAATGTGATTTTAATGATGGAATCCCTTTAAGAAAAGGCGCACCTTCTACCGTTGAAAATGATGGTCATAAATCTGTCCCGTGAATTTCTACAAGCTCCCTTTACATATATGGTACAAGTTGCAACAAACCTGCCGTGTGTGAATTCACCCTAATCCGTCTCTTGAGCACTAGGTGGCGCTGTAGCCCTGATGTATTGTGCGCACACGTTCCCAGGGACATTTTGCGCTTCACTTTGTCAGCCGGTTTTTGGCTGTAGTTTGAGCCAATTATATCTCACTAGCTGTAAAAATAATGAAAACCTGCGAACTACCTGCCTGACGCTTATTACATAAATTAGGACTAATGTCCCTGTATAGTCGCCGCCACCTCTCCTCTTAGATCATTTCTGGATATTAAATATATGAAAAGATAAGAGTAATTATATACCAGGCGAAATAACAGAGGCCGGAGGTGATGAGCGCAGAATATCCCGTGTCTCCTGCAGAAAAGCCGCCATAACGAAAGAATAATCGTGCCAAAAAATAGTCTAGTGTGCCCATGGCAGCCAATCACAGCGCAGCTTACATTTCAGAATCTTCTGTTGAAAAATCTATCTTGCTACGGGCAACAAAGTTTTTAGACGGATTCCGAAAATTCTAATACGGTTTAGATACCATTTAAAGGGACCTAATGTATAGACGTCTGCAGAGGATTAAGAGTTAATTATTTTTGAATAATATAAGTAATAAAAATTAAAGATGTCAAACTGTTAACCCTTTTAATTCTGAAAGCATTCTTACTGAGTATCGTTTTCCCAACCCCGCACCGGCCTAAATCTTTTGCACAGTACTGTATGTCTCGGTAATAACAGATAGAAGATGTTCTTATGTCTCACTAATGATCATGTCCCCTCGGTGTGAAGCATGTCCAAGAGATGTCACCAGAATGAGTCACCACCGAGCAGCTGTCTGTCACTTGCAGCAGATTTTGGGTGGGCAGAAACAAAACAAATTGCAGTAAATCGCTGAGAACATTCTCATTTTTTTCCTCCTATAATCTAAGTGATTCGCAGTTTTGCTCAGATTGGCTTTATACTGTGATATGGCAAAAAGCGATACTGAGAAAATACTGGGTATGGATGCAACATGGGTGAGCCTGGTTTTTACTTTCTATGGGATGTACCAAAATATATCACAGGGGGAGGTGACCGGTCACAATCACTACTTGGAAGCATGGACTTTTGGCTGTATGTCGGGAACAGTCCATCATAACTATGGGCCAAAATATTAGAATTGTCTAGAGATGAGCGAGTACTATTTGAAACTCCCGTTTCGAATAGCACGCACCCATAGGAACGAATGGAAGCGCCCGGCACGCAGACTTTGCCGGCGGCCGGCCGCTTAACCACAACACTCCCTACCTTTTGAGTCCCTGCGAGAAAAGTGCTTTCCAAATGATTGTCATTGGTTTCCCACCTGAGGTTGCTTAAATGTACCTCCAAATATAAACATCTTTGCATAAATGAATAGTACAGGTGAATGTAAGAAACTTGGTAATATATCTTAAAGAAAAATCTATCTTTTTCCACTCATCAGGCTGAGTTACTTTTTAAATAGAAGTCTATAGAGGCGGAGGAGGTTGCTGGAAAAGCCACACAAATAATTGCAGCTGCTGCTCTCTGCAACCCTGTGAGTGAGGGAGAGCGTCTCTGACACTGCTATACCGTCAAGATAAGACTACCACTGAATATAAGATAAGAAGAAGGTAATAAATCTATTAACAACCTTCTTCCCTTCCCCTCTCCATAGACTTCTTGTGTGTGAGCTTGAGACTGATTCTAAACAAACAGTCTAAGTGAAGATATGGAAAAGGAGATTAGCCGAATAAGTGGAGAAAACAGATTTCCTTATTAAGACCTATCACAAAGTTTCTTCGATTCATGTATACTGTTCATTTATAAAAAGTGGTTTTATCTATCTATCTATCTATCTATCATCTATCTCCTATCTATCTATCTCCTATCTATCTATATACCGTATCTATCTATCTATCTATCTATCTATCTATCTATCTATCTCCTATCTATCTATCTATCTATCTATCTATCTATCTATCTATCTCCTATCTATCTATCTATCTATCTATCTATCTATCTATCTATCTATCTATCTATCTATCTCCTATCTATCATCTATCTCCTATCTATCTATCTATCTATCTATCTATCTATCTATCTATCTATCTATCTATCTATCTATCTATCTATCTATCTCCTATCTATCATCTATCTCCTATCTATCTATCTATCTATCTATCTATCTATCTATCTATCTATCTATCTATCTATCTATCTATCTCCTATCTATCTATCTATCTATCTATCTATCTATCTATCTCCTATCTATCTATCTATCTATCTATCTATCTATCTCCTATCTATCTATCTATCTATCTCCTATCTATCTATCTATCTATCTATCTATCTATCTATCTATCTATCTCCTATCTATCTATCTATCTATCTATCTATCTATCTCCTATCTATCATCTATCTCCTATCTATCTATCTCCTATCTTCTATCTATCTATCTATCTATCTATCTATCTATCTCCTATCTATCTATCTATCTATCTATCTATCTATCTATCTATCTATCTCCTATCTATCTATCTATCTATCTATCTCTGTATCTCCTATCTATCTATCTATCTATCTATCTATCTATCTATCTCCTATCTATCTATCTATCTATCTATCTATCTATCTATCTATCTATCTATCTATCTAAATTTGGAGGTACAATGTAGATTAACCTTCACCTCCTCACACCATGACACTCCTTCCTGACTGGTGCTGCCACCCTTGTGAATGGAGAGGTTTCTGCACATTTGCGACTCTAATTCACTTCTATTTTGGGGTTCCGAAAAGGGCCAAGGCCATGACGACATTGCATAAGCCTATAAGTGGAGAGGTGACTGCTATGATGTGTTGTCCATACACGCAGCAGGAGACCCGAACACCAAGGAAAGGTAAGAAATTCTAAATATAATTATACTTATGATTTTCACCTTTGGGCTTAGTGAAATGTTTTGTCCCTCTAACCCCCGCTACCTTTATTACTTAATTACTGCGGAGGAGGTGAAAACAAACCACCGAACGCAGAAGGAAATTCTCATTATTTTCTATTTAGGCTTTTTAGCACTTTGCCATTTTTAAGCTGACACATTTCTCTGTATATTTTCATATTGATCTGAGTGCTGGTTTTAGGTGCTAAAGGGGTACTCTCATCTTAGACTTTTTTTTATGTCATATACTCTGGATCAGCACTGTTGGGATTGTAGGATTATAGGTTGGGCTTGATGGACAGATGTCTTCATCCAACCTCATCTACTATGTAACCAGGGCCGCCGATAGGCCAGTACTACTGCTACTGGCGTCAGGGGCCCGGCCAAATTTTAAAATGGGGGGGGGCCCGGGCCCCCTGGCGCCGGCAGCAGTCATTATATGTCCTGTTTCAACTCAGATCTGC
Source organism: Leptodactylus fuscus (assembly GCF_031893055.1). NCBI lineage: Eukaryota > Metazoa > Chordata > Amphibia > Anura > Leptodactylidae > Leptodactylus > Leptodactylus fuscus. The sequence continues at coordinate 77,373,826 of NC_134273.1, read as the reverse complement.
GTCCAGAGGACGCAGATCTGAGTGGAGCACATAACGCGGCTGAAGCGAGGAGCTGACACAGGTCAGCTCCTCGCTTCGCCGCTGCCACCTGTCTCGCTGACACATATGCGGCTGAAGCGAGGAGCTGACCTGTGTCAGCTCCTCACTTCGCCGCTGCTGCCTCTCTCGGTGACACATATGAGGCTGAGCCGGAACCCGGCTCAGCCGCATATGTGTCAGCGAGAGAGGCGGCAGCGGCGAAGTGAGGAGCTGACACAGGTCAGCTCCTCGCTTCAGCCGCATACATGTCAGCGTCAGCAAGAGAGGCGGCAGCGGCGAAGCGAGGAGCTGACACAGGTCAGCTCCTCGCTTCAGCCGCATATGTGTCAGCGAGAGAGACACCCAGCGGCGAAGCGTGGAGCTGACCCGTGTCAGCTCCTTCCTTCAGCCGCATGTGTCAGCGAGAGAGACGAGCGGCGAGGGAGCGGAGGAGAAGGTAAGTTTAATGGGGAGGTGGAACGTGAATCTGGGGGCAGATGAAAGAGAGGACGGAATGACACTGGGGCAGATGAAGGAGGGGACGGCATGACACTGTGGGGACATGAATCTGGGGGCAGAGATGGAGAGGACATGAATCTGGGGGCAGAGATGTGGGGACATGAATCTGGGGGCAGAGATGGAGAGGACATGAATCTGGGGGCAGAGATGGAGGGACATGAATCTGGGGGCAGAGATGGAGGGGGGACATGAATCTGGGGGGACATGAATCTGGGGGAAGAGATGGAGCGGACATGAATCTGGGGGCAGAGATGTAGGGGGGACATGAATCTGGGGGCAGAGATGGAGGGAACATGAAACTGGGGGCAGAGATGTGGGGACATGAATCTAGGGGCAGAGATGGAAGGGGGACATGAAACTGGGGGCAGATGAAGGGTGTATATGAAACTGGGGGAGAGATAGAGGGGGGACATATAATTTACGGGTGACTGTAGGAGGATTATACTGTGTGCGGGCACAAGTAGGCGGAGTCAACACAAAAGTGGGCGGGGCTAAATTTGCTGCGGCGCGCTAAGCGCGACACACATTTTGTCCCTCTTTTAGTTCTTCAAAAGTTGGGAGGTATGGAGATGGGGGGACATGAATCTGGGGGCAGAGATGGAGGGACATGAATCTGGGGGCAGAAATGTGGGGACATGAATCTGGGGGCAGAGATGGAGGGGACATGAATCTGGGGGCAGAGATGGAGGGGACATGAATCTGGGGGCAGATGAAGGGTGTATATGAAGCTAGGGGAGAGACGGAGGGGGACATATAATTTATGGGTGACTGTAGGAGGATTATACAGTGTGCGGGCAAATGGAAAATTAATGAGTGGGCGGAGTCAACATAACAGTGGGTGGGGCTAAATTTCCCGCGGCGCGCAAAGCAAAAATGGGAGGGGGGGTGCCCAGACACTTAGGCTGTATGGGGCCCCAAAATTCCTGATGGCGGCCCTGAATGTAACTATGTAAGAGGTGCAAATTCCGCCTCTGCATCCTGTACTGGTGATAAGACTAGTGGTCCCCCTACCTTCCAGCCCAAGTAGCCCCAACAAGACACAATGCTATAGTCCTCAACACCGCAGGTACTGAATAACACCAAAATTTGTCTGGTCGTGAATCAAGGAAATGGCCCAATCATGTGGTTAATATTTTCTTTTGTCACTTTTTGTTTTGTATTGTTTTAATCTTAGAATAATCCAGTAATGGATGGATTCCGCCCCAAAATCAGTGTCAGATTCCGCCCTGATTGTATTCAATGTGCGGCAGGGATCAGAGCAGAATACTGAAAAACGAAGCACCCCCTGGTTGATCTTGTCACATATTCCGCTACTGATTCAGCTTCAGGGTCCTTGGCTTGAGACCTGATCAGAGGTGGAAAGCTCTGCTTCAGTATTCTGCCTTGGGGATCAGCGAGGGATCTGTCCGCCTCAAGGTTCTCTTCATTTCCCGCTGTATGACCTTACCCAATGGTTCACATTTGTACCAAGTGTCCATCTGGTGCAGATCTGTCAGAAATTGTGGATGAAAAAGTCCTGCAAGCCCAATTTATTCATGTGCATATTTCAGGGTGAAAAAATGGGCAATGGACCCAATTATAATCAATGGGATCCCTTGGGATCTATTTGTGCCTCTCACTAGATCGGGGGTAGGGAACGTACGGCAGTCCAGCTGTTGCAAAACTACAACTCCCAGCATGCATACTTGCTCTGCTGTTCTTGGAACTCCCATGGAAGTAAATGGAGCATGTTGGGAGTTGTAGTATCACAGCGGCTGGAGAGACGAAGGTTCCTTATCCCTGCACTAGACGGATCATTTTTTTGTTCTTGTGGTTCGGCCACAGCCCAGATATTAACGCGTAATAGGTAAAAGCTGAACTGCCTGCTGCCACCACTAGGCGGACTCAGTGCATTCTGTATTGTTGAATTCACTGTATTAAAAGTATGCAGATAGCGCCTTCTAGTGGTGGCAGCAGACAACCTGATTTTTATCATTTCACGTTATGATAATGCAAAAGCGCATCTCTTATATATTCTAAAAATAATCGGCACAGTTTGCGGGCGCGCCACCGCGCATAAGCTCCAAGACCAGGGCTAGGAAAACAAGTCAAGGGGTGACACTTAGCAGAGAAGCATCATTTGTAGCAGACAATACCTGGTCTATTGAGACGATATGTGGATGGCATAGATTGTTCCACCATCCATATGATAATAATCCTGCAAGATGCTTCATTGTGTCAAAGTAAAAGAAAACAATAGGGGGAGTCTTCCTGAGAGTTGGCGCGGCGTCGCTACGAGTGGTGACAGGTTCTAATAAATATTTATAATCTCCATTAGGCACTGGAAGCTCGGTGGCATTTGCTGTTAAATATCCTAAATTGGCAACTGATTGTCGAAGCCCCGAAGGCAAACAGAGGAAATAAGAACTGGGACTATAGACAGCACTTCAGGCTTCTTCCATTAGCTTTTTATATCTCTATGCTAAAATACAAACTATTGTCTTGCCAAGAAATGGAAGCAGCTGTCAATGGTGAGCGCCCATATATTTTATGCTCTTCTACTTCAGGGAAAATAAATAAGGACTGTTTGATGCGGGGTTATTAACCAACAGCGGACCCATGCAGATGTTTCGCAGAAAGCCGCCATGGTGCTTTTGATGGGTTTCTCTCTATAGAGGTTTTATACTGTTTCTGAAATGTTACGAGTGACGGCAGCAGCTAAAATAGAGAGGAGGACGACTCCATCTTGGTACCACTTACACACCCCTAATCCCAGGCTTATGTGTACACCTTATTCTATGCTAAGCAGCAGTGCCGTGAAAAGGGTTCCTTGGGTCCATCATAAGAAATAATTCTAGCGGGCCCATGTTGGAAAAACATATGCCAATAGACCAGGGCTGAACCGAGACCTGGCATCTTAAAGGGCGTCTTCCATCAGAACCCTGCAGATAGATAGGTTAGTGTCATCAGACCCAGCATATCACCCCAGCCCTGCAGATAGATAGGTTAGTGTCATCAGACCCAGCATATCACCCCAGCCCTGACCTGAATCAAAATTTTTTTCCCAGTGATTGTAAGTAACCCTTAAACCTCTTAAAGGCCTGGTAAAAATAATATTTTTAAAATAGGTTGGGAAAGGTGAAAAAAATACAATTATACTCACCTGTCCCCAGTGCTCCGGTGTCTTCTCCACATGGTCTGGTTCAGCTGCTCCGGTGTCTCCTAGAAGTGATGTCCGGGATCCCTTCCACTGAAGCCACTGATTGGCCTCAGTGGTCACCTGATCGCGAAGGGAAATTCCGTAGCACCGGGGAAAGGTATGATTAATTTTTTTTAAATCAATGGGAAGCTTTTAAACCCATTGATTTCAATGTGAAGCACGCGTAAGACCGGCACACATTGAAGTCTATGGGATTGTGTTTTACATCGGTCACTTTGACGCGTGTTTACGTGTCTGAATTACACGGAGCGTAAACTCCGTGTGAAGGCTCCCTTAGTCTGTCCCATTGACCACAAGCATAGAAATGGTGAATAGAAACCCCAGTACTATGAGGCCATAACCTCATATACACGGTTAATGGCTTATGGAGAGAGAAAACGGAAAATCCTTCTAAGGAAATATAAAATCCCCCCTTGAAGAAAACAGCAACTATATTTTCAACAATGGAACAAAACACAACACAACACCCCCCTCCTGGAGAGCCTGACAGATTTAGGCCATAGAAATTTGCCAGTTTTAGATGTGAATGGCTGTTTGGCAGTAAAGTGAATTATTCAGCACGAGCATCGGATGTTACTGTAACAGTCCTGTCTTTGAAACTGCACATACAATATAGAAAGTCTCCTTCAAGGAGCAAGAGGTCAACGGGGAAGGCGTAGATCTGACTGTGAGCAAGTCCTTCCATGGAAGAAAAAATTGGATCTGCAAAATTGTGCACAGTAGGTCAACCGTATCATTCTTCTGAAGGACGGGGTAATCATTTATCTCCCAGCTGGGGGGTGGGCGGCATTATGTCCAGAGCGGCGCTGGAGATGATACATGTGCAGGGAGGTGCGACACCACCATACTATAGGGCTCTGAGCCCATATAGTTACTGAGATTATACGGAAAATGGTCAAGAAGGTACTCAGAACTATCTATCTATCTCCTATCTATCTATCTATCTATCTATCTATCTATCTATCTATCTATCTATCTATCTCCTATCTATCTATCTCCTATCTATCTTTCTATCTATCATCTATCTCCTATCTATCTATCTATCTATCTATCTATCTATCTATCTATCTATCTATCAATCTATCTATCTATCTATCTATCTATCTATCTATCTATCTATCTCCTATCTATCTATCTATCTATCTATCTATCTATCTATCTCCTATCTATCTATCTATCTATCTATCTATCTATCTATCTATCTGTCTGTCAAAGTCTGCGTGCCGGCCGCTTCCATTCATTCCTATGGGTGCATGCTATTTGAAACGTTTCGAATAGTACTCGCTCATCTCTACTAGTTATCACTGAAAAGAGATGCAACAATTATTTGAACAACATAAGATGTATGAAATACAACAAATAGTCCAAAAACTTTATGAAACGGGGAAAATAGCCTGGTCATCAGGTGGTTCATGTTCCATTCTGTCTTAGGCGACATACATGTGACCATGTGCGTGTTGCCGGGCCGTGACTGAACGACACAGATGGCACCTGGATTTCATCCAGGTGCCGTACATGCCCTCATTCGTTGAGGTCATTGCAAAATAGACAGGAATAGGACCTGTCCTGAGTTTTGCTTACAGCACCATACATGGGACTGTGAAAATACGTGGTTGTGTGTATGGGGCCATAGAAATGAATGGGTCAGTGTAAAAAACACAGCTAGCACACTGACTGTGCACATGACTGTGAGCTTTGTCTGTGTGCTAGGACACTGGCCCATTCATTTCTGTGTAATATTGCAATCCCATGTATGCAGCAATAAGCAGGACAAGTCCTATACCTGTCCGTTTTGTGGCCCGGGCTCACTGACATCACTGAACAGGGCTGTTGAGTAGGGTTGAGCGATCGTGTTCGGAAAAGATTGGATTTCGATCGGTGATCGAGAAAATTTCACGATCGCGATCGGAATTCCGAACACGATCTTTTTAGGTGGGATCAAGATCGGTGATTATTTCCCACAATGCTTTGCTACTGGCCAAGCGTTGTGGGAAAAGCTAACAATGTTAGCCTTCACACTGAGTATTGTATACTCAGTGTGAAGGCTCCGCTGCGGTTCCATAGGAATGAATGGAAGCAGCCGGCACACAGCCTTAACCCCCTGCGCGCCGGCTGCGTCCATTTATTCTAATGGGAGACTAGCTAACATCTATAGCAGCTACTTACCTGCAGAGATGGCTGGTCCGGTGCCCGGTGTTCTCGTTCTTCTTCGCCTCGCTGCCCCCGCCTCCCAGGTTAGTGTTAAAGAGCTAGGAAGAAGGCGGGGCTTGTGGCTTAGGAGAGTGTGGGCGGGTACTGGGAGGGGAAACGTCACGTTTCACCACCCTGTACCCACCCACACTCTCCTAGCCTGGGAGGCGGGGGCAACGAGGTGAAGAAGAACAAGAACACCGGGCACCGGACCAGCCATCTCTGCAGGTAAGTGGACACCAGGGGGGACTAAGTAGCCAGAGGATTAAAAAAAAATCCTCTGGCTACTTTGTGATTAAACAAAAAATCACTACACAGTGTGGATTCTAACAATTAAAGCGTTCAATAGTTAGATTCCATGCTGTATAGTGAATAGGATTGTTTATAAAATCCGATCTCCGATTAAAAAAAAATCCCATTGACTTGCATTGGGATCGAGATCGGATTCGAATGAAAAATGATCGGAAATCGGATTTCAAAATCGATCCTGAAAAGTCAAGTTCGGCTCAACCCTACTGTTGAGGCATCGGAGGTACACGGATATCATTCATGTGCCGTCCGTAACATTTCATGAAAGCCCAGCCACCTGCACACAGTCATGTGCATTAGGCCTTAGCACCATGTCATGTGACTATTCCTTTAAAATCTAAAATAACCTGTTACCGAAGTGGTTAACCAAACCGGACCTCTATAAACAGGGCCGCCGATAGGCCAGTACTACTGCTACTGGCGTCAGGGGCCCGGCCAAATTTTAAAATGGGGGGGGCCCGGGCCCCCTGGCGCCGGCAGCAGTCATTATATGTCCTGTTTCAACTCAGATCTGCGTCCAGAGGACGCAGATCTGAGTTGAGCACATAACGCGGCTGAAGCGAGGAGCTGACACAGGAACCCGGCTCCGCCGCATATGTGTCAGCGAGAGAGGCGGCAGCGGCGAAGTGAGGAGCTGACACAGGTCAGCTCCTCGCTTCAGCCGCATACATGTCAGCGTCAGCGAGAGAGGCGGCAGCGGCGAAGCGAGGAGCTGACACAGGTCAGCTCCTCGCTTCAGCCGCATATGTGTCAGCGAGAGAGACACCCAGCGGTGAAGCGTGGAGCTGACCCGTGTCAGCTCCTTCCTTCAGCCGCATGTGTCAGCGAGAGAGACGCGCAGAGAGCGGCGAGGGAGCGGAGGAGAAGGTAAGTTTAATGGGGAGGTGGAACGTGAATCTGGGGGCAGATGAAAGAGAGGACGGCATGACACTGTGGGGACATGAATCTGGGGGCAGATGAAAGAGAGGACGGAATGACACTGGGGCAGATGAAGGAGGGGACGGCATGACACTGTGGGGACATGAATCTGGGGGCAGAGATGGAGAGGACATGAATCTGGGGGCAGAGATGTGGGGACATGAATCTGGGGGCAGAGATGGAGGGACATGAATCTGGGGGCAGAGCTGGAGGGGGGACATGAATCTGGGGGGACATGAATCTGGGGGCAGAGATGGAGCGGACATGAATCTGGGGGCAGAGATGTAGGGGGGACATGAATCTGGGGGGACATGAATCTGGGGGCAGAGATGGAGCGGACATGAATCTGGGGGCAGAGATGTAGGGGGGACATGAATCTGGGGGGACATGAATCTGGGGGCAGAGATGGAGGGAACATGAAACTGGGGGCAGAGATGTGGGGACATGAATCTAGGGGCAGAGATGGAAGGGGGACATGAAACTGGGGGCAGATGAAGGGTGTATATGAAACTGGGGGAGAGATAGAGGGGGGACATATAATTTACGGGTGACTGTAAGAGGATTATACTGTGTGCGGGCACATGAAAAATTAATGAGTGGGCGGAGTCAACACAAAAGTGGGCGGGGCTAAATTTGCTGCAGCGCGCTAAGCGCGCCACACATTTTGTCCCTCTTTTAGTTCTTCAAAAGTTGGGAGGTATGGAGATGGGGGGACATGAATCTGGGGGCAGAGATGGAGGGACATGAATCTGGGGGCAGAAATGTGGGGACATGAATCTGGGGGCAGAGATGGAGGGGACATGAATCTGGGGGCAGAGATGGAGGGGACATGAATCTGGGGGCAGATGAAGGGTGTATATGAAGCTAGGGGAGAGACGGAGGGGGACATATAATTTACGGGTGACTGTAGGAGGATTATACAGTGTGCGGGCAAATGGAAAATTAATGAGTGGGCGGAGTCAACATAACAGTGGGTGGGGCTAAATTTCCCGCGGCGCGCAAAGCAAAAATGGGAGGGGGGGGGGGCCCAGACACTTAGGCTGTATGGGGCCCCAAAATTCCTGATGGCGGCCCTGTCTATAAATAGAGCGCGCACTTCATCCCTCCTTCATCATGTTTCTATTCAGGAGGATAAATCCGTCACAGATGCAATAATTAAAAATCCCAATATCATTTGGTTCGTGCTTCATATTTTCCCGGAGCGGCTTCTCCTACTAACAATCTGTTTGGATTCTTCTCCGTTCCAGGGACTGATGTCAAGTGATTTTCCTCATAGCGTACAATGCGCTCGTGTTTATCTGCGCCGTGTCACTCTGTTCCTCCAGCACCAGGTATTTTCATTGTGCTCCGCCGCAACACAAAAAAGTCTATAGCGTTATTATTAACAGGACCAAAATGTCAGCGCATAGCAGGTACAAGATAATGCCGCTGCTCAAATATCACTGATGTCGCTGTTATGGAAACACGGCGTAATGAGAATGTACTGCATCAGAAACACGGTGTACGACTATGCCAGTAGAACCGCAACCCGCCGCTCTAAGCCTCGTAACATGTACTTTTGTAGGAAGGTAATACAGCACTTCTAATGCTAGCCAGTCATTTTCCTATAGGAGCTTCCCCCCGCGTACTCCATGAAGTACTCTGCATGCAATTACCAGAATAATCCATACGTCATAGATGCATTTGGAACAAGAGATAAAAATACATCTGTAGAATTTCTGGGCTATTATTTTACAGATTGTCCTGGACAGTTAATAATGCTGACATTTCAGTATAATGAAAGGAACCACCATACGTTCTGAGTACCCGAGTTAGAGCGGCTGTATAGGATTGCAGAGTCTTTTGATTGGTCTTCGTGCAATACCACATCCCTCCTGCAGTGGCCGCTGTAGGAGAAAAGTGAAGCTGCTGAAAGACCCAATGTCATCAGCTGATCAATATCTGGTCCTTATCCATAGAAGAGGTTGGCCCATCCACTGATGGGGAATATGGACATCATATAGAAGGTCAATTGTTTGGGATCCCCCTATTTGCAAGAGTAGAGAGCTGCTATAAAGAGTGTCTCCCGCACTGGAGGTCTCAGTATGTCCATCATGGAAGACAGATTTGCATATTCTTCCCATGGTCCTTTGCGAAGTGGAGTGCTAAAGGCTTAATAAGTCTCCACACACCTATATGGTGGTCTCTTCCCAAGGAGTGACAATATCCCCTTAACCCTGTCTAAGCCTCTCACCTCTACCAGGTTATAGTCCTCTCTACATCGAGCTGATGAGATGCAAGTACATCGAAACGGCCGTCCTCGATTGAGAGACTATACCTGGTAATAATCCCAGCGTCATTGCAAAACAAAGGCCTCTTGGAAGGTCGAGCATGATGCAAAAGGGAGCAACCTTTATTGGGTTATTTCACTGGAATTCTGTCTTCCTAACTACATCAGGGAAGACAGGCTTGCACATTCCAGTGAGCGCCCTCTATTGGTTTGCAATACTGAGGCAGCAGCTGTTTTCCTAATTACATCATGGAAGACAGATTTGCATATTCTTCCCATGTAAATGGATGCATTGTACTGTAATACCACGTGTCCTGAAGTGGAGAAAAGTTTGGTCTTTTGTAGACTTAAGCTGCCATATTGGACATCTTCTACTAACGGTCAGCGGGGGGCTTTATTTAGAGTAGGGATTGTCCACAAGTTCTACTTTCCTTCCAGCCATAAATGGTCCTCCAAGCTGTTCTGTAGCTTTGGTGACCCCTAAGTTACCAGATATAGATGGCAGTGTGAGCTTCTTTTTTGCATCTGATGTTTGCCTCATATAGTCCACACCTCGTAACAGGATAGGTGTTCGTTCAAACAAGGGACTTGGGACCCCATGGGACCTTGTAATTAGTAGGACTCTGGATAACTCACCTCTCCCAAGTTCTCCATTTCCAGTGTCAGCACCTCCTTTTTTTGGTTTACAGGTCCCGGCTGACGTCCCTTTTGATGCAGCCAATCACAGGTCTTCACAAACAAGACATGACTGGTCTCAGCTCCAACATATTCCAGATGAGGTTCACAACCTAAATTCCAAATTGTAACCTATGACTGTTTTTGGAGTGTGTGAGCAGACCATAGTATGGGGAACATGTATAAACTCCAGGCTGATGTTGCCCTGAGTCAGATTCGAACCCAGGACCTCTTCCCTACCAGAGAAGAATTCAGCCATGTCTACATCCTTTAGGCCGGGGCTCCACATTCTCTCAGATCACTCAATAGACTTAAAAGGCCCTGCAGTCAACTAAGCGTTGAGCCACCACTAAAATAATAACGTCAGTATTACACTTCGGATTTCCCTATGCGCTTAAAAATCGTTTACCCGCGGACCCCATAGACTATTATAAGGTATGGCGAGATTCCGACCAAAATCGGTGGAAAGAAAAGTCCTGCATATTTTAAGCAGAACGGGGGACAGAGTCCACGAATGGTCACCTAATACTAGTATGACCGCAGCCTTAAAGGGGTTGTCTGGGTTATAATAAAGCTCACTAGTGTATTCCGTGGACTGGTTAAGCTTTATTACTAATACACACCCTGATCCCGCAGAGCGCTGTTTATTACTTATGCAGGTGGCAGCCGAAATTCCCATTCCTCTACCTCACCTGCAGACGCTCCGACTCTTGGTCACATGACTGAATAGGCCGCTGACCTGAGCAGTAGGGAGTTGGGGAGTGAGGCTGCAGGGAAGACAATACAACACGAGTTCTGGCCTCCCCCACTGCCCTCCACAAAGGAATTAAATGGCGCTTCAATGGACTCGGGTGTAGGGAATATACTGGTAACCTTGATTATTTCCCAGATAACCCCGTTAAATGCGTTGCTCAGATCCCGAAAAACAGCTGAAATTCAATATTGAAGATGAAGCCTATCAGTAGCAGCGATGTCTCATCTGTAGTTATGTATCAAATACCGGATCATCTGGCAAATGCAATTTCTACGAAAATGATTCCTTGGATGTTGGCACCAAATAGTGTATTCTGCCTTGTTGACTCATCTGTCGGAGCTGCCAATGAGTGGTGGATACAATCTGCACATATCCCTAAAACTGGTGACTAATAGGGACCATCATATGACTGTAATGTAAGTCCTTATTAATACCGCCGCTATATAGACAGATATCTCATCGTTACGCAACTTCGGATCGATGGGTGAATGGACATATCATTAAAATAAAGCTTACATATACTGATGGTAAACATGAAGAGTGGGCGCCACCAGGGGCTCTACCAGGGGTGTGGGGACCTTGGGGGTACACAGGGCACCCAGACCAAGGAGCATTAGGTGGCCCAACCAGTACTATAATCGAGTCTTGCAGATCTTATACTGGGGTCACGGAGTGTCATGTTATGCCTCTGGGTACCATCATGTGTCAACAGAAGGGCAGGTAGAAGCTGGCCTCACGCACACAACATTTATGCATGCTATAGGATGAGCTAGCGGGGTTGTCCAAGACCCAGAATGCATATTGATGGCTTAGCCACTGACCTCACCACTATCAGATTGGTCAGGGTCAGGCACCCAGACCTCGTACCCATCAGCTGTTTCGGCTGCCAGAAGAGCTTTAAGCAGCGCTGTGTCTATACCAGTGACTGGGAGAAGAGCGACAGTCCTCCAGCACCACCACTACAGTGTACAGAGCAGAAGAGATATACAGTATACAGAGCTCCTTACACTGTAGTGTGCTGAAAACTGCCCCATAAATCTGCCCCACTGGTGTCAAAAGTTGTGTAACCTTGGGTGTTTTTGTGGTGGCCGCGCTGCAACTTGTGGCTTCTGCCCACACCATATTCCTTTATTTCACATAAATGGCGTACATGATGTCAGATTTGTGTCTAGGTGCAAGGTCACTGGGGAAATGGCGCCCTCCGCTGGCGTAGGCGTGTTTTCATACAGATAGGGGAATTGCATGGCCTGAACGTAGATGTGAACAGGGCCCTACAGAATCATTTAGGCTAAGGTTACACAATGACATTGGCTATGGCTCCCATCGTGTGACCAAAGATCGCTCAATACCGTCACTTATGGTAGTGAATGGAGTCGCGTTGCAACCCCGAGCGTGCCACGACCGTAACTTCTATAAATCGAGCAATGTCCAATATTTTTACGACTAGTCAAGGTGTGAAAGAGTTACAAGGTGACGCGGCTATCCATGGCCGCCATGTATCCGTAACCTGACTATGGCGAAACATTGTTGCGATTTTGCTGCAATTACAAAAGTAAAGGGTAACAAAATCTACAACCCCCCATAAAGAAAACCTTATAAGTATAGTGTGCACTCTCCAGCTGCTCTCACTCCCTTGCTCAGGTGCGCCAATCTCCTCCATACATGTGTGGGAGGATTGGAGCGACTCTGCAGGTCGTCGCGCGCCTGAATAGCGCGTCCTTCAGGCCGTGACATAGGGAGCCGTCATTGTTCCTTGTGAGCTGGTGGGTGCTGTGTTGGGCTGAGGAGGGGGCGTCCTTCTCTGCCGGTGTCCTCCAGGTCCCCCTCCTCCTCCCCGGCTAGGTGGAGCCTCACACACGGAAACCCCGCGCCTGACTCACTTCATTGATGAGAGAGAAGCCAGAGAGAGCTGAGAGGAGCCGGAGAGCAGGGGACCCCGACACTAGAGACCCCCACACCTTCCCTGAGGACCCCACAGCCTGGACATGTTCAGCAGGAGCTCCTGGAGGAGACATTCCGGCAGATCTGTGAGTACTTGGGAGCTCTGCCCTGTCCTGCTGCTGCTGCAGAACATCTTGCCGGGGTCACCAAGTTCCAAACTATAAATGTAGTCTATAACCTGCTGGGATTTGTAGTCCTATAACAAGAGTAGGTTGCAGTGCCATGGTCTCTAATGCTGTACTTTGCACGCTAGGATTGGTCCTATCCTATGTATCCTGATTGGAGGTGTGCTGGGACTTGTAGTGCCACAATAGAGTGGCTGTTGCTGTAAGTGTCAGCTTCCTACTGTTTGCTTGTTCAGCTCCCACAGCACTGGGAACTACACTGTTTCAACTTTTGTGTCACCTGCTGCAGAACATCTTGCTAGGGTCACTTTACATTATGGGCCATTCTAAATGACACATCTAGTCTGTAACATGCTGGGATTTGTAGTCCTATAACAGTAGCAATACAGTGTTGTCATGCTGCTGCTGCGGAACATCTTGCCAGGGTCACCAAGTTCTAAACTATACACCTAGTCTATGGCATGCTTGGATTTGTAGTCCCTATATGTTGCAGCTGCAGAACATCTTGCTGGGGTCCCTAGTTCTTTGCTTACTCCTCTCCTTTACATCCTATTTTGTGTTATGCTGTGACTTGTAGTTCCACAATAGTTTAGTGGCTGCAGGCTGGGTGCCGTTTGCTTGTTCAGGTGATCTGTTGGGGGTTGTTGTTCCAGAAAACTAGGAACTATACTATTATAGGCTCATGCTTGTCACTTGCTGCTGCAGAACTTCTTCCTAGCATCACTTTACTCTGCAACCTGTGGCTGATTCCAAATGATGCATCTTGTTGGGACTTGTATAGTAGCAATTCAATGTATGCTAAATCTTGCTGCTGCAGAACATCTTGACAAATTAGCAGCCTGTGTCTTGTTTTGATATGCAGTTAAGAAGCAATGATTTGCAGCTGCAGAACATCTTTAGCTACTCTCAGTCTATGCATCTAATGTGGGTCTACTGCTGGGACTTGTAGTCTTATAGATTTAGATAAGGGTTATAGCAGGGAAGGCTAGAAGATTATACCATGAGAAGTGGAGGGCAGAGCTGCTGCAGAACATCTTTTGGATATTTTCATGCATCCCATTTATGATGCCAATCAGACCACTAATGAGCAGTCGTATGAGATTACGAAGAGTTGCTTTTATTCTTCTGCAAAACAGCGCCCTCTTTTCCATGGGCCATGTCTGGTACTGCAGCTTAATCACACTTAGGGGTAGTTCACACGGAGTAAACGCGCGCTCATTTTGGCAAAATATACGTGTAAAAATAAGACTCCAATGACATCGTACACGTGTTTTTTACACGTGTAAAAAAAAATGTCATTGACGTCAATGGAAGTCTTATTTTTACACGTGTATTTTGCCAAAATGAGCGTGCGTTTACTCAGTGTGAACTACCCCTTAGGTTACACCGTGACTTTGTCTGTGATACGTGTTGCTGAGTCAAAGAACGCAGCGTTCCCCTGTCTGCATCACAGCGAATGTAGGGAAATGCAGTCGTGTTTTGACGTGCAAGTTACCATCACCTGATGATTTGCAAAAACCCAAACCTGATGATTGTTTTATGACCATGATGTCACAGATGCGGTAACTTGCTGCAGGCAGGGCAACTTTTAGCTGCTAAAGTCGACAGGTAGCCCTAGTCTAAGGGGTGTTGGGTAAATCGCACCATTGGATTGCATTGCAATTTTGCAACGCTGGGGATATTCGTGGACTGCATGCACACCCATTGATTTTTATAGGCGCATGCAGATGGCCCAACATATGGAAAAAATATAGAGGCATGCGCTATTTTGGTCCATTTTGGAGATCCCAGAGCTCCATTGTAGACTATGGGTTTGTGAACATCACAGACAACACACATGGAGGCCCTCGAAAATCAGCATTGTCACGTGTTGTCCATGATTATAGGATGTCATATGTGTGAATAAGCCCTAAGGCCCCACATTGCAGAAACACGGCTTTTTTTTGTTGCAGATTTTACTTTTTTTGAGCCAATAGAAATGGAAAATATATAGGAAGTTCATTGGGTATATTCACACGGCGGAAAACGAAGAGGAATTCCTCTTTGGTTTTCGATGCGGTCTAGCCTAGATGGGATGCCGATGCAGTGCATTAGTATTCCTTCGTGGCATCCCGCTCCTGATTACGCCCGGATGAATGGGAGTCTTGAGACGCGGACGCCGCAGCTGAATCGGCCGCAGAATCCGTGGCATGATCGAGCAGAACGCTTCTTTTTTCCACATCCTGTTGCAATCTCTGACTCCCATTGGGGAGGCAGTTTCCAGGAGGTGAAATCCGTCCCCAAATCCACCGCAAATTCCTCCGTGTATACACAGCCTTCTACTTCTCCTTCTTGCTAAATCCACTAGTGGCTTTGGCTGAAAAAACTGCAGCAAAATCTGCAACAAAACAGCTAAGTCTGAGGCCCATGTTGCGAAATCGCAGTGTTTCCGACCACAGCAACAGTACCTGCAAAGTGGATGGCATTCTGGCTAACCCCATCCGCACACTGCAGAAAAAAATCTGCTGCGGAAAAGCAGCGTTTTTGAAAATCTCAGCATATCTTATAGGTATAACAGGAGCGGAAAGTCTGCCTTTTTTCCTGCATTTCGTTACGTGGTGCCCTAGTCGTTGCATTTAGATTAGGCTGGGTGCAGTAAACACGGCATGTGAAGAAACTTCATGTATGTTTTTACGTGAAACACACAACGTAAAATTTGCAAAATAAAACAATGCATCAAAACCCATGAATCTTTTTCTTTCAGCTGTTTTATCTGCAGTCTGAACACACCCTTAGTGTTGCAAATATTCCTATACAGGGCTGCACAATTGTCATTGATAGTAATCCATACTTAGTATTGTAACATAATGGTTATCATTAACCATCGTCAATAATTATCGTTAAGTCAGCGGCAGACGATGTCATGTGACTACAGAGCATTACCTGCCCGTCACCTGTCACATTGTAACCCCGTCCAAATCCCGCTAGTTAATTCTCAAATCCCTAAATGGTGGTAGCAGCAGAGAGCAGCCATGATGCCGGCAGGGGGAGAGGGCAGGGAGCTGCACCTGACTCCAGCACAATGCCCTGCTTCAATAATTCACTACGCCATACGGATGTCCTTTCCTTTCAGACTTTTTGTAAATAACCCACTTTATAAAGAGGACCTGCCGAGAGCCTGACACCGAAATAATCCACAATATTATCAGAATTGCTACGTATAATACTAAACAATAGCAGAAAATGTAACAAATGGAAACAATACAAATAATCACCTAGAGTTGTGTTGTATTATAGCGGTGTGAGCCACTGACTGATCCCCTGCCCCCCCTGGAATAATATCTCTCTACTGGATCTCGCATTTTGTGAATTAATGTTATTACTTTGTAGCTATTCACATTGGAAATGATCAATTATCATTTCGTCACATACTATTTATTTCTTTTTTTTTATTTGTATTTTTTCTTGGGATGTTTCACTTTACATGTTGCACATAGGGGTTCCGTTTTGGTTCTGACCCCTGGTCGTGTGATCAGAACCAGCCCCCGGGTCACTCCTCTCCCATTTTTATTTACTGGTAACTGGTCTGCCGGTCCCCAATGCACAGGTAACCACTTGTTTGAACAGATGAGGAGGCGAGGCCCTTGGACCAATCCGAGGGCCAGGTGCTGATTCTGATCATGTGACTTGTTATAAGACCCAGCCCAGAACCCCTAGGTACTATGATCGTGTCAAAACCCCAGGGAAAGTAAGAAACTTGAAACTCCCTTTAAGGGTATGTCTACACAGGGCAACTCACCGCTGATTTTCTGTTGTAGATGGACTCCCACACAGTCTTTTTGTGGCAATTTTTGATGTGTTTTTTTTTTGTTTGTTTGTTTTTTTTAATAGTAGATATGAGATTATAAACTTTAGTCCTCCTTGTATAACCTTCTG
This sequence comes from Leptodactylus fuscus, assembly GCF_031893055.1. NCBI lineage: Eukaryota > Metazoa > Chordata > Amphibia > Anura > Leptodactylidae > Leptodactylus > Leptodactylus fuscus. Next base: position 77,356,994 of record NC_134273.1, on the reverse strand, counting down.
ACTTTATTGGATCCATTCTCAGCTTAAAAGGGAGATAAACTGCAGTAACCTGACTTGGCCACTACACAGGGTATGGCGCTGTCTGCCTACAACTCCATACACTGCACAGATATCACCTTAGGCCGGGCTGTAACTGAACAGCTCTGATGGCACATCGCTGACATTCGTGTCATGGTCCTATTCACTTCTGGACAGGTATAGGGCCCATCCTTGACTCATAGTTGCATACGCTGGCCCATAATAACACACGGGTGTGTTGTTGCCCTGTGTGAATACAGCACAAGGTAAGAAAAACTTAGTTGTGTGAAGTGCATTACACATTGTGGGACCAAATTGGGAATTTCTAGGTTTCTACAATTGTGTTAATTGTGTGTTTGTCCTGGGGTCAGCATAGGGCGGCCATGACTTTCTATGTATTGTTGGACCGTAATAGGATCGGGTAATATGATCGGCTCGTGTTTATATGTCATTGTGTATGGTGAGGCAGAGCAATTGACATGAAAGTTGTGATGTGACGATGGATTCTAGTACAATGTAGGAGCCACAAAGGACAGGAAACACATTTCATAAACTATACACAGGCATGCATACACTGCCGAGGTCTTAACTGACTTAAAGGCGTTCTCCACCTTGAACAATCCCTGTTTGTTAGACGTTCCCCCTGACAATAAGCAGATCATATTGCGTCCCATTACTGGGACCCCAGTACTCCGCAGTGGGGAAATCATGTTTAGTTACGCTGCACTTTGTAATACTAAGTATCACCTGTGGAGGCGCTGTAGGAAACTTGAGTGCTGGTTAATGCTTCTATGTGGCGGATTCTGTGGCAGATTTGGTAAAGTCTGAATTTCAGCTGTAATGGTAAATTCCACTGCGTAAAGATGGCTTTAATTTTATAGCGTTTGATAAATCGGCCCCGCAGTCTTGCTCTCTGCGGCCTGGCGCCTCCTCTGATGACGGGGACGGTATACACTTTGGCTTGTACGAGCCTTCCTGCATCTTTTATTAAACACACATTTTTATCGTCCCGCGTTTCCGTCCTGGGCCTTGTTATCCGTGTATTTATTTCGTCAGGCAGAGCTGTGTATTTTCCTTGGCCTTGCGTCTCCTGAAAATCTGCCGTTCCCTCTGCATTAGATAAAATTGTTAACAGAGATCAGCACTGAGTGGCGGTAAAGGAAAAATAACTGCGGACGCCGAAGTCAGTGACCCGCTATAACTAGTGCTTGTACAGGAAAGTTCTCCGAGTCCCCCGAATGCACCCCTGCCATATATCTGGACTGGTGATCACACGTACGAACAATCCCATAATCCTACAGATGGCCACATGACCGCTGTGCGGAATATAATATGTATGGCCAGCTTTAGTTCACATCGTCTGTTGGTAAATTTGGGTCTAGGGGTGGATTTATTAAAATGGCCTAAAAGCAAAATTCCTAGTTTTCCATAGCAACCAATAACCAACCAAATGGTTGCTATGGACAAGTAAGACAGCTCTGCTTTCATCACTTATACTAAATCTGCCCCGTCGTGCTGAAGGGAACGTGTCGGCGGTATTGACCTATATAAGGCTGTTTTTTTGGACTGGATATTGACGCGAATCAGAATCCGGTCCAAAAAACGCTTCCCTCGGCTAGCGCGACTCTCGCGGCATTCTGTTCCGGATTAGGCCCAACTCCGTTGCCTCACAGTATGTACAGAACATGTACATGATATCTGTTGGCCGCCCGTTCCTCAACAGACCGAATAATTTACTTTATTGAGCCTGGGCTGCAAAATGGACTCGAATAGGGCCTGCCATGAGTTTTTTTTTGCCCCCGGCCCACAGGCTCCTGATAATACACAGTATAATGGGTCCGTGTACTCTCCATGAAAACAAGGCAAGCACACTAAGGGCTCGTTCACATGGGGCAAGAGGGGGTGGATTTTCCTCAAAATCCGCCCCCTCACAATAGAGGTCTATGCAGATCGCTAGAAGCGAGCTGCCATCTCTTCAGGTGGAATCAGCTGCGACATCCGCCTCGCGGTATCACCCTTCGGACTGGGCCCATTCATAACCCAAAATGGGCCCAAAATACGCGGTTCCGTGTGAACGGGGCCTAACAAAGTACACGGTAGTGGGCTTGAGGCCTAATGAAAAGCCTTTCTACACTCAGTCTATTTAGACAACACAGTTCGTTGTCTGTATCAGACATTGAGGTGAACGGGTCCGTGAAATTATAAATGATAGTTGCTGCGTGTATTCTGGTCTTGGCCGTACGAATAGAGCCTAATGCCATGTTCAGATGTGTTGCAGTTGCTGCGGATATTCAGATGCCTGCGACTACACGTACAGCGAGATCCGCAGCGGAATTTTTCAGACTCTATCCTAAAGGGTTAAAAAATCCCCGCTGGAGACCTTTCGCTAATTACTTCGTACTACTTTTGCAAACGATCTGCTGAGTGTCAGAAACTGTGGCGTTCAATCCCCCCCCCATGTATGGCCTTCTCATATTAATCTGCATACTGGAACGCCAAAGGTCAGCGCTCGTTCACACTCTGCTAGTTTGACACATGGAAGTTGGATGAAATTTGACTCTGCAAGGGTTAATTACACAGGCTCTATTATTTACTCCTGAGAATCTCTCCCATCATGCCTGGCAGTGACTTGGAGACTGGTTCACGGCTATTGTGATGTAAATTTGGAGACTTTCACTGTCTTTGCTTTTTCTTAACTTTCCGTTCGACTTTTCACTCCGTCGTGTCCTCCTTTGACTTGACGCCCTGTGAATGGATTCACACTGGAACTTGGCTTGGCCGCCTCGCTGCGGACTTGTCTCGAATGTATTGTGTTTGCTGTCAAGTTACAGAACAAGTCTATTCCGAAGTGTGTGTTTCGCTTCCCATTAAGCAGATGCTAGAACTCTGCACCTGTCATCTCATCAAAGAGACTGTCACATAATGAATCTCCTCTTCTGACAGCTCCGGAAGATCCTGTAGGACAAATTAGATAGGAACAAGTGTAAGGCCGTGTTCACAACTGCATTGGCGATTCTGTAAGCCGCCTCTATTGCAGGTTCCATCAAAAATCATAGACTGCGCGCAGTGCGCCCTCATCCTGCCAAATTATGGACTTCATATATTTCTAGAACGTTCTATATATTTCCCGTTCCTCTTGTAGCCATTCTTGGCTTTGGCTCAAAAAACTGCAGCAAAATCTGGAACAAAAAAAGCTGCGTTTTCACAACGTGGGGCTTTAGTCTATAGGGGTTGTCCAGGAATTTGCCAAATAGCTATTGAGGCTGAAGAACTGGTGACTTCACTGTCTCTCTCCAGCGACCACGAAGGCCACTGACTGATCACCTGGTGTTAGTGGTGAACCTCTGTTACTTACAGGAGACTTCTTCCCACATTTCTAGCCCCTTCCTTTGGACTGCCATGACGACTTCTTCTATCTGTGACTTGACTCTGTAAAGTTTGCAACACAGATATCTTTGACTCCTCACAGTGGCACAATAGACTGTGGGGCATAATAGAGGTTGCAGTTGCTGCTGTGGGGCATAATAGAGGTTGCAGGGGCTGCTGTGTTGCATAATAGAGGTTGCAGGGGATTCTGTGGGGCATAATAAAGGTTGCAGGGGGCCACTGTGGGGCATAATAGAGATTGCAGGGGCCACAGAAGACCCTGCAACTTCTATTATGCCCCACAGTTGCCCACTCAACTCTATTATGCCCCATAGTGACCCATGACCCCATGAGCTATTAGTTCAGTAGGTAGTTTGGGATCGCAGATGCTTTAGTCCAGGTCTGGGAGGAGATCCCTCAGCAGACCATCCACAACCTCATCAGGAGCATGCCCAGGCGTTGTAGAGAGGTCATACAGTCACGTGGAGGCCACACACACTACTCAGCCTCATTTTGACATGTTTTAAGGACATTACATCAAAGTGTTTTTCCACTTCAATTTTGGGGGTGACTCCAAATCCAGGCCTCCATTGTTTAATAAATTTGCTTTCCATTAATGATTTTTTTGTGCAATTTTGTTGTCATCACATTCAACTTTGTACAAAACACAGTATTCAATGAGAATATTTAATTCATTCCGATCTAGGATATGATATTTGAGTGTTCCCTTTATTTTTCTGAGCAGTGTATTTGGAGATTTTGTAGTGTCCTCAGATTACTAGGTGACTGTATCAGGCTTAACCTTCTGGCTCAGACCGTTTTGTCATCATTGTGGTTTTTCCAGACACAGGTTTCAGATCTTATCTACATCTGTGTTGGGTAGTCACATCTAAACATTGACACAGATAAAAGATTATTGCAGTGATTCACATGTCTGCCATTTATAAGCCTGGCTATAGACCACACAAGATCTAAAACTAGAAAAACCTTGTATGGAGCTGTGTCACAGGGTCTTATCAGTAGGGGTCCAACCCCCTTGTTCTCCAAGGGGTTAAGACATCTGGGCCTTTTCACTTTCATCTCGTCTTGGCTTCCCTTGAGTATGAAGGCGGTCTATAGACTATTGGTCATTCTTGATATTCAGCATTGGACGCCAAGAGAGACCAATGGATGCCCAAAGGGCTAATGCTAGATTCCCGGTAAGGCACCTGTTCTTATTTATTACAATTGGACGTGACCTTATGGGTGACAACTTGTCCATTAAGAACTGGGAATGAACATGCAACTTGGATCCAAACACAGTATTTTGGGAGAAAATCCTCCACTGTAGTGGGTGACCAAGCACAACTATAGGCCATTCTGTATCTTTGCAATATTTTATTTTATTTTTTTTTGTAAAATTTAACGCGAGCTCTACCATAGTTCAGTATGTTTGTGGCCTTCACCAGATCACTGGAGGCAGCTATGAAGGTTATCCTATCACGTAGTAGAAAATATATGCAAATCGGCCCGTCTCAAGAAAGACAAAGAGTCTCTGAGGAAACCCCATTGGCATGGCGGTCATGTAAATGCGCATTTATTCAGGCAATCTTTTTCATTTTGGAGAACTGGTTATTTGTGTGTTCTTAGAATAGAATAAACGTCTGCTAGAATTTAAAGGGGATGTCTACTTGCAGACATTTCTCTTGCCCCTCAATCCTTGAGGAATGTTAATTTAATGGACTGGTCATGGCATGTGTCCAGTTGGCAGGGCCTTTACGAACCATCTCGCGGAGACTGAATGCCAGCCCTTTGAGGAGCCAAGCTTCTTCTAAAAGGCATGGATACCTAGTTCCAATATTCATCTTACAATGTCCCTCTACCTTGACTTCTTACCTTCCTTCTTGAACGTTCTTCATTTTGATAGGAGAGCAGCCCATTGAATACAAATGTACATAGATCCTTAGTCCTGTGAATGGACAGGTCACTGCCTCCCACAAGGTCACCACACTCCTCTCCTGCTGCCGCCATCATTGCTAGGATCTTTATTTGCAGACAGCCATGACTCAATGCTTACCTGGGCCTTGCAATTGTTGACATCAGGGAATCTTGTGCATGAAATCTAACCGCAATTCGCATCCCATGCATGTGAAACGGGTTTCCATATGACTCTTGCCATTGATGACCTTTCCACAGAACAGAACAGATATAATCCTTTTCATTTCTCATTACCAGATCACAGGTTTTGCTGAACCAGAGCGTGGACAACCATGTAACGCCTGTGGTGACCGATGTCCTGGACTGGCCTTACATAAGTGGAGGTAAGAAAAGTTTCTTTTATCAAGATTAAAGAAGAGCTTATGGAACGGAGTACAATCTGTACGTAATATTGGGGCCCATACCCCTACGGGAATGCTGTGTGTTTGCTTGTGCTGTATCTTTTTCTTTAGGTTGCTCCGTATTAGCCAAATGGGCCATATCTATGGTATATATGCCCTAGAACACAATGGGGGAGACTTAATAATCACAAGGCATCAAAATTCTGGCACATTTGGTACCAAAAAGTGGTATGGAAGTTGCAACTGACTTGAGTGGTTCTCCGAATATGAAGCTTGGTGGAAGATGCACCAGTGTGTGCCAGAATCCTGACACAAAATTCTGGTGCTGAGTAAGTCAACTATAGTGTTATATACTTACACTAGACTATCTATGTCTATTTGCACACAATTGTGTGTTATAGGTGTGTTTAATGGATGGCACACTGAGCATTTATTTTCTTTTGGCTCCACACACGACTATGTATCACTGGTCTATTCCTGTGATCCTTGAGACAGACCTCAGGACAGATGCTTGTCCTGTCTGATTTGGGGTCCAAACTCATTGAAATGTATAGGGTTGTGGCGGGCATGGGCAGCATACTGATATCCTGCATGCATTTGTGCGTGTAGCCTAAGGGTATGTTCATACGTAGTTTTCGGCAGTGGATATTGACGCGGAATCTGCCTCAAAAACCGCAGCCAAAACCGTCTCCCATTGCCTTCAATGGGAGCCACTCGCTTCTTTTTTTCTGCTACTAGCTGAATCAGCCCGCGGCGCGAGGCTCCCTCCCCATTTAGGCCCATTCATTTGGCCCTAATCTGGAGCAGAATGCTGTGACGGGATGCCGGTGTTCTGCACCAGCATCCTGTCGCAGCTAGCAAATTCCACCGTGTGAACACACTCTACAGATGAAACCAATCTACTGTCATATGACACTGTGATAAAACTGGTGCATTTTTAAAGGGAATCTGTCAGGGGTACTTGTGGCACTAAATCGCCTATAGGTCCTTATGGATCAGTGGCTTGTTCAAAAACACGTATTCCTGACATTGCTCTTGGCTGCATTTAAAAAAATCAAACCATTATACTTGCGTAGTCACTGACTAATCTCTTGGTGCCTGCGCAGCTCTTCACTGAAGCCAAGGAAACACACCTAGTCTTTACTGCGCCTGCGCCAGAGGTCCGGTGCATGTGCACTTAAACCAAAGCTCCTTCTCTGGTATTGGTATGTCATTTTAATTTTACACTAAGGGCCTATGGTTGGTTTAGTGTCCCAAATACCCCAGACAAGTTCCATTAAACCTTTCTAGCCTAAATCTATACTTTCTAACTATAGAGATGATTACTAAATGTGTCGGTTAAGGAGTGATTAAAGGCACTAATAAGATTGGAAAAACAAAACCTGTATTCCCTCTTCCATGTAACAGCGCTACACCTGTTCACAGGTTGTAGGTGGTATTGCAACTCTGCACCACTCACTTCAGTGGTGCAAGTGCAGTCTATTGCAATTGCTATTGAAGTCTGTAAATAGCAAATTGTTCTGAGGTTGGCTGATGTGTGATGGATTATTTTGCTTTCTTCACTTTATGCAAAGTGTGCAGAGAATGTTCTATAACGGGAATAAGGGCAGAGAGGTGTTCTTGTAGCCGCCGTTGGCATTGGCAGGCTGCACAGCAAGCGGAATAGAAGTAACATTGCCAGGGGTGACTGCATAATTCATTACTGCTGGATTTCGAATGCAGGACTTTACTCCAGGATTGGTCGTGGAATGAATCACTGCAGAAGAGTTCAGGAGCGGTCTACTTTCCATTAAATAATACATACATCTACTCGGTTATATAGGGGCACGTAATACCCGGGTCTTATCGAAGAAAAACATGGAATTTAATTAAAGTAGCAGTAAAAATGACTAATATAGGAGTCGTGTTGAGTGCAGCATATTCATTGGATCAAGTACATTTGTATAGACATGGTTTAGTTACAGTACATGGCTCCTTTCTGAAAAGGAATCTGATATATACATGTTGTTTTATTTAAAACAAATTTTTGTTAATCATATTTTATGTAACTTTTTAATTTTTTTTTCCTCCTTAATATGACTGACCGATTCTGTAGAGATATTCTTTGCAGCAGTCATCTCACTTGCACAGATGGGATTACAATAGAAGATAAAACCACTGACCGATCATGATATCCACTACTGATATGAGCTCAAAAAACTCTCCCCTAGACCTCTAGTCTAGTAAGGCCGGGTTCACACGCGGTTTTTGGACTGGAATTTTACGCGGAGGCCGTCTCAGATTCCGGTCCAAAAAATGGCTATCCGCTACTGGATGCCGGTGCAGTGAACCAGTACACAGTCGTGGCATTCCGCTCTGGATTAGGCCCAAATGAATGGGCCTAGTCGGGAGGGAGGTGTCGCGCGGCTGGATCGGCTGCGGAATCCGCCTGAAGAAAGGGCATGTCGCTTCTTTTTTCCCGCGAGCAGGAACAAACCACTCGCAGAAAAAGGAAGTGACCGGCTCCCATTCATGTCAATGGGAGGCGTTTCTGATGAGGATTCTGCGTCAAAATCCAGCCCAAAAAAACCCAGTGTACCCGGCCTGAGTCAGCTCTATTAAGACCTAGGACTATGGTGTAAATCATGTCACTAAATGGTGTTACCAGATCAAAGGAGAAGTTCAATGATTTGTACAGAATTCAGGACAAAAATAACATTTGGACACATCGCCATATTATGTCATCTGCCGTCTCAAAGGCATAATATGGCAACACACAGATTGCTTGCTGGTCTCCACTAATATGGAACTACCATTACTTTGTGCCGTCATATAGGCCCCGATTCTGTGACTTGAGGCCTCCTTTTAAGAGGGCTTTCTGGAGTACCGATGCTAAGGGAATTCCGTATGTATCCCTGGCTTTAGCGGAAGAGATATAACACAAGACACAATGGCTTCTCCTAGGACTGATATCCTTGCACAATCCACCAGATTACGGTTTCTATCTTTCGCTGGCAGGTTGCTGAATGATGGCGGTGTTCCGCTCTTTGCCTGTGCTAATCGCCGTCCATGAGGCCCAGCGTGTGTACCTGCCCTGTGTCTAGATATTATGATAATACCGCTCATAGATGTGAGAACCAGTATTTGTAGAGTTTCCGGGTCTAAGACTGTGACGGTTCAAATAAAGGGTCTATTTATTCTGCAAAGCTGTCAAGAATTCCTGAGCGAGCACCTGTCACCATGAATAAACATCTACGGACTCAATAAAATGGAAAAGTGTTGGCTTGTCATAGATTTTATACAATGCAGAACTTCTTTTCCACCTGTTTTTTTTTTTTTTTTTTCTTCTTCTTCCCCTCTATGCCTTCCTCTGTGTAATGCCTGGTCAGAGTATGTGAGAGAAGTCTCGTCTTGAGGTGCCCATACATTGACTTAGACAGGGTTGGATGTGTAGGGTTGGCCTACTCTCATCCAGCAGGAGATGTCAAAGAAAATAAGGATCAGCATGACGTCCATGTATATAGCGCGCGTGTGAATATATAATAGTGTGTTTATTAAAGACTGGCTCAGCTTCTCTCCCTCTATCATATAACCCTATATATCACAGAGCTCAGCTTCTCTCCTCTATCATATAACCTATATATCACAGAGCTCAGCTTCTCTCCTTCTATCATATAACCATATATATCACAGAGCTCAGCTTCTCTCCTCTATCCTATAACCCTATATATCACAGAGCTCAGCTTCTCTCCTCTATCATATAACCCTATACATCACAGAGCTCAGCTTCTCTCCTCTATCCTATAACCCTATACATCACAGAGCTCAGCTTCTCTCCTCTATCCTATAACCCTATATATCACAGAGCTCAGCTTCTCTCCTCTATCATATAACCCTATATATCACAGAGCTCAGCTTCTCTCCTCTATCCTATAACCCTATACATCACAGAGCTCAGCTTCTCTCCTCTATCATATAACCCTATATATCACAGAGCTCAGCTTCTCTCCTCTATCATATAACCCTATATATCACAGAGCTCAGCTTCTCTCCCTCTATCATATAACCCTATATATCACAGAGCTCAGCTTCTCTCCTCTATCCTATAACCCTATACATCACAGAGCTCAGCTTCTCTCCTCTATCCTATAACCCTATATATCACAGAGCTCAGCTTCTCTCCTCTATCATATAACCCTATATATCACAGAGCACAGCTTCTCTCCTCTATCCTATAACCCTATATATCACAGCGCTCAGCTTCTCTCCTCTATCCTATAACCCTATATATCACAGAGCTCAGCTTCTCTCCTCTATCATATAACCCTATATATCACAGAGCACAGCTTCTCTCCTCTATCCTATAACCCTATATATCACAGCGCTCAGCTTCTCTCCTCTGTGTTAGGAGCGGCGCTGGGTTAAACTGTGTTTTATGTCGCCAACAAGGCTAGCTTTATTCGTTGCGGAAACAACGCCTACGCTTTAATATGTTTTCTATGTGACTTGGTTGACTGCACAAGTTGATTAATAAGCTGTAATGCAGCATATGGGCTGTGAGGTAAGACAGTGTGAACGCTGCCAGGATTCCTATTATCCCCTGTGCATTTCCTTTAAGCCGCCTAAGAAGGAGCTCACTAATTATATTAATTTCAGCGGAATACAAATGTTCCGGCATGTTCTGCTTATAGAGGAGCCCGCTTCTCGCTGGTCGGGGCATTCATCTTCTTCTTTGTTTCTGAATTTGCAGAACATTCTGTGAATCGTTAATTTATAGTCATGTAATGATGAAGCCTCCGAGGCCGTATCCCAGGTCGTGTATATAGCATGTTGCATAATTAGGTATTGTTACCGTCCTACCGAACAGCACGTGCTCCCTGCAGGGGGGTGGAGATTTAAAGGGATGCTCTAGCTATAGATTTGCAATCACTAAATGCATGTCTACACAGAAGAGCAAAGTCTACTTTAGTGGAATCGGACCATTTTCTTATATTGGGTGCGCTAGTTCTTTCCCAACAGATGATGTGGGTGAATGAAGGATCGGGCATGTCGAATTTCAACATGGCTGATCCTTTGTAAAAAGTCACTGCCAGACATCTCCTTGAAAACATAGTCCAGCACTGAGCTAAGGATGTATGTATATGGAGGAGGCAGGCGGAAGGGTTATAGGCAAAAAAAAAATTGCAATAAGGAAGTCTTCAATGCTGATATTGGAACAAATACTGACCTTGGGTAGATCGGCGCTCTGCATCTTATATCGATGCTTTTCAGTATGATGTATTATAGTGTCCAGGTCACACAGTGTGTAAATATTACTGCCAAATAGCTCAATAAATAGTACTGCCCATGCAATAAAATAAATGCTGTTGTCAGGAATCCTTATATCTGTGCTCCTATATCTCCATCCAGAAGATATTGATTCCTTCTATGCAGTGATGCTCCTACAGCATGTCCCTGTATTACACTGCCGTCACTTTAAGGTTGGTATGATTACCAGCCAAAATCTGGGGATTGGGATACAGAACTAATGGGGGTTTGAGTTTAGGGTCCAATGCAGGGCTGAGATACAGTATTTCAATGTGACTCTGATGTTGCCAGTGATTGCTCTTCGTGTCTGTTCGCTGATCTCACTCTGTAGTACCTAGCATTTTTATTTTCTGATCTGCTGTGGCTCCAACCTGGGTTTCGAGCAGCCAAGTCCATCTTTCCTTGTAGCTGCATTGGTGAACACCTTAGAGTCTACTAATTGGAGTGTGTGTTGGATTATAGGTCATTTATTTTGCTTGTGGTCTGTTGATCCTATTGGTTACCTTCTGTATTTTGGGGAATTACCTAAATCCTAATTCCAGTACCTCTTAGGCTGGTCTTACACAGCCGTAATGTAAGTCCGCAATTGAGGGTTTTCAATTGCAGACACATTATATTCAATGTGGCCTTTTTAGACCACTGGATATTTTATCCGTGGTGTGGCCGGGCCGCAACCGTGGTCCGCAATTTATAGGACATGTCCGTAATGGCCGTGAATTGCGGCACTGCACAGACTCGCCCATAGAACTCTATGGGCGAGTGCGGCAGGACACGGACATCTACGGAACCTATGTTGCTGATCAGCAACTTTCGGACTGTACATTCAATACGGTCATGTAAGACCCGCCTTAGAGAATTGCATAAACAGCAATTCCTTACCAGCCGTGTAGCTTCCTTTTTCCTATGTTTGGGTCGCTAAGGCCATCAAGTCTTGTACTTACCCCTTCATTATTGCCAAGTTAAAAGTGGTGGTGTAGGTGTTGTAAAATGAATTCCTTATTCTTAGGAGAGGATACAGAGTTGGACCCTCTCAGACCTAATATTGATGGCCTAGTTTTGATGGAGGCCATTTGGTAGAATAACTTGGCCAACTGTTGGAGGGGACCGTGATGGTCATGTGATCGCTGCAGCCTCTGCATCAGGTCTTGTATACAGTATGGACCGGTATATCTTACTTCTCTTCGCAGCTTGTGAAGGCTACTTTTTCTGGTCCATTCGAATGGGACGTATTTTTAATGGTCGGTTGGTTACACCAGTCTTCAGTTTTGGCCATCCAGTTACGATGTTCTGGTGGATATGACAATCCATGGCTGAATACAAGGGATTTTTGTTGGGATTTTTTTTTAGTTTTCTAGGCATATATGACTACATTGTTACAGTCTACTAGTTCTGGGTGGTACCAAGCCAATATATGGCCATCATGTTAACATATGGAGGTTTTTAGGCCAATACCAGGAGGACTAGTTTAGAAGCCGGAAATACTTTACATCTCCTATGGCACCAGTATGGAAAACCATATGGAAGTCCTACTAAAGTAAGCAACTCCTATAGGACTATACTTGCCATCCAGTCTGAGAGGCCTGATTGACACCCCCTATGGGACCTGTAATGGCGGCCATATTGTTTAGCTTTGTTTTCTCTTAAGAAGACCATTTCATTTATATTTACTGGTGGTTTTATTGCTTCTTTTATATAAATCTTAGGAGTAAATGCCGTTTTAAGTGCCTCCAAAACCACAGACCTTCACGTCGGGATATTTCTAAGTCTCTAGTTGTCAACACTTTGTAGAATAACTTCCCAAACTTGTCCTAGGATTTGATATGGATTTTCTCAATTGAAGGAAATGAAACAAGTCGGCCACACCTTTTCCTAAAAAAGAAAAAAAAAATCCTATTGTTGTCTTCAAAAGCTTCCAGCCTGGAGACCAACCCAGCGAGAGATTGTGAGACGGAGTTAAACATTATTTTGGCTTAACCAGCAGTTAACCTGTTGCGGTCTTTTGTCTTCCTGACTGATGAAGTCATTAGGATGTCACTTACATAACAACAGCTTAGGAAGGTATCTGCTGTTTTTTTTCATCCATTTCGACCATCATCCCATAGGGTTTTGGTAATAAGATGCTTGGTATGCTCTTACTCCCCCCAATAGTGTCATCATCTCCAAATGGGACTAAACCCACAAAATGCAAACTATCTATACAGACATGTGGAAGTAATAGAAATTCTGGCTTTTACCACCTCTGTGGGCTTATGTGGAGCAGCCGTTATCCTGCTATGAATTGTTTTGAGGGTATCGGAGGTGAAGAGGGATGAAAGTTCCCTAAATATATTTTTTTTTCTCCAAATTAACACTTTTTAAAAATTGCAAAAATTGGCAGGAGTGTTACTTGTACTGAAACAAAGAGTAAGAAATGGGAATGTACCAATCCTAAGGGTAAGTTCAGCTGGAGTTTTTTTGGTCCAGAACCTGAGGCAGAGGCCTCCTTAGGTTCTGGATCAAAAACTGGGTAGCTGCGACTGAAAGCCGGTGCACTGCACCAGCATCCAGCTGCGCGCTCCACTCCGGATTAAGCCCAATGAATGGGCCTAGTCTTAGAGGGAGTGTCTTCATGCCAAATTGTGAGGCGAAACGGCCTGAAGAAGGAGTACCTCGCTTCTTTTTACGGGAGCGGCTCCCATTGATTTCAATGGGGACAGTCTTTTTGGTCAGAATTTTGAGGCGGATACGGCCTCAAAATCCTGCTCAAAAAACTCTGTCGGAACTTACCCTAAGAGAAGATCATCAGCTGAAGATTGGTGGGTCACGTGGGACTCCTGAGTAGGTCATCAATCTTTGGCTCAAAAAGCTGCAGCAAAATCTGCAACTTTTTTTTTGCTGCGGGACGCCATGTTGGGCCTTAGCCTTGACATTTCCTGCCGTAGTGTATTTCAATCATCAAGTCGTAGCTCTATGAGTAATATCTTTTCCTGAGAAAGCTGAGTGATTGCTAATAGGACAGCACTACAGGTCCAAGGATTGTCAACCAGTTTGCCTACAAACCGATACGAATACCAAAAAACCACAGTCTGTCGATCTTCAGCAGGGTGAACTATCTGTCTCGAAGTCGACCCTTTCCAGCACCAGTAACTGATTCCCGCTGAGCGCGGTGAAAGGTTGCATTGTACACACAGCTGAAACCTCATACAATGAAGTGTCCGCCTCTGTGGCCGGTTACTGGGTTTTCCATCTAATCTGATCTGCATTACATTGGGTTTTGTTAACAAGCTAAGAGTTAAGGCCATCGGGGAGTTTCGCTATGCGGATAGTCATTACTGTGTATTTTGCATAATGTCCTGTTGACTGGAAGCCAAGCGAATGGACACAAGTAATTTACAGCCTCTTCCTAATGCAATTACTATGAATTCCCCAGCCCATAAATGGTGATAAATTGGCGTCTTTTTGAGGACTAGACCCTCCCTGCAACCTCTGGGAAGTATTTCCCCGCTTGCTGGAACTTTTACAAGTACAGACTTTCCTACAACTTTTCTTTCAGTCGTCCCTTTTGTCCGAGTCGGTGTGCGGGAAGTTTTAGTTTTATAGGAATATTTCCCAATGTCGCGTCTATAACATAGTGCGGCGCTTGTGGAAGGGGCCTGAGGATGACGGCAAAGTTTATTTTTTGAAGTGAGGTTTTCGTAACGAGCGACTAATCTGCTACAGGGATTCTCAATGGAGTCTTAAATGTATTCATTAGGAGCAGGATCAACTCCTGAATAGACTTTTGTGTCTAAGTCTTATTACAGTGTTGAGAAAAGCCTCTTGTGTAATGTTGGTAACACACTCGGGTCCCCGGCACAGAATATAGCGCTGTTTGTATACATTGTCTGCCAGTGTGCACACATTTAATCCCTTTCCCTTGGCTTTTATAGGGTTTGCATACTAAAGAAGTGCAGGGACCTAAAGATTTATCCCAAGTTGACCATTACTTAGACGTTGGTGGGGCCTACAGCGGTCAATCTCAACCCGCATCTATCCCATTAACATGCACGGTTGGCTCGAAATAATATAGATGTCATTTTAATGGCTTATGGGAAGAGAAGAGGCGCTGCTGGGTCATGGGATCAAATGCAACCTGTCCAATTCTCGTCTACTTTGTTGGTAATCCCTTCAGTTGGCTGGATGTGCCAGGTAAAACTTAATCTGCGAATTGTCGTTTGTATTTGCATTGTGTTATGCCCTGGCCTGGACATAACTTTGGTAGCCCGCCATCTAGGTAGAACAAATACATATGGCTTTGTGCAATGGTAACTGCATAATTTACAATGCAAATATACTCTCTCCATGTGGATAAGCATGGAGAGATATAACAATCGCTTTGGTCAAAGAAAAATACCTCGGGTGGAGGTTGCTTGGCCTGGACATAATTCTGGTGGCCCGCTGTCTATATAGAACAAGTCATAGGACTTTATTTGTATCTATAGGGCTGTGGAGTTGGAGTGAAGACCAGTTTTGGGTAGAGCTGGGGAAAAATTGCCAATGAATGAAAAATTATTTTATATTTTTATTGAATTAGAAGAGCTTTACTGCGCCTTGTCAGACATTTATGAAGGAATAAGTCAGACTGTAGCAAACTAGTAGCTGGAGTCAGTCGGTGGTTTGACATAGACTGCACAGCCCAGGTAACCACTGCATACAAGTTATTGGCCTGGACACTCTTTGTCATCCTACTAATATTATAAATGAGAACGTTTGTGTGTTTGGATATTTGTTCATCAATCACGCAAAAACGGCTGAACGGATTTGAATGAAATTCGGGACATAGATAGTTTGTAACCTCGATTAACACATCGGTAAATAACATGGCTTCACAACTGTTATGAATTTGTTCATATACTGTATTACACTGCTCTTACAGCCAGGTCTGTTATCTCTTTGTGTAAACACACAGCTAACCCTCAGTCCATTGTGTACAGGCATTTGCATATTATCTGATCTGCTCCAGGCAGTGCTTATTCACTGGATGGGAAAACACCTTTAATCCTCATTGGCAGTTTGCTACTTTTAAACATGCCGGGGAAACCAAAATCTAATTTGTTGCGAAATTCTAAAACACCCAGGGCTATGAAGGTAACCAGAAGTCACAGAGTTCTCCTCAAGTGGAGCTCAGGAGGATCATTGGCTCCAACATTGCGCTCGTTATATGGTTTCCCAGCGAGCTGCTGAGATGCCAGAACAATGACGGGCACGGTGTGAGGAACAAGTTCAGCAGCACTACAGCTTAAGAGCTGCCGAAACACCGGAGCAGGCAAACCATCGATGGCAGCAATTTGCGATTATCAACACCAACTAAATGCAGACGAAGTCGCAGGCAGAGACTAGTATAAGATATATGTACATCGATGGTTAACCCTACTGGTGGTCCAAGACCAGTACTACACGGTGGTCCTGCAGTCTTATCATTGGCTGCAACATGCAATATATTGTGTGCTATCTATGGTAGTCTCGCTATCTTGTCTCTACATCTGCACCACCTTCAGTAAATCATTGATGCTTGGTACATCAGCCCAGGTCACAATAGTGCATGTAGTATTTTATAGGAACTGGACATTTACAAGTCTGTGGCCATTGTTCCGATAGATAAAGAAGCTGTGGCATTGTAAATTATGTCTGTAAAGCTGGAGAAAGGCTCCTTTAGTCCTTGCTGGTGAAAGATGTGTTATTGCTCAGCTCTCACAAGGTGTTTGTGTTGGTTTATATATTTAAAAAAAAAAGTATTACAGCGCCCCTCTTGCTTTTGGGCTGTGCCTGGTATTGCAGCCAGTCACTATAAATGAGCTCAGTTCTAACCAGTTGTACAAGAAGAAGAATTCCAATAGAAAAGCCAGGCTCTTTCCAAGAAGCAGACTAACAGGTGCAGCACATTGTAAGTAAGTTGTTGAGTGTCCGGTCAGTTGTCTTTGGCGCCCGGCCAGAATCTCTGCGCTTTATGCTTTTCATCGCATTACAATAGAATGGGTGTGGTGCGTCATCGTTGCTAAGTGAAACAGTCCCACGTTTCCCCGAGTCGTAACTTATTCAACTTCAACCACTTGAGCTTGAACACAAGAGCTCGAAAACTGAATAACTAATTGATTCATTTACACAAAGTCCTTTGTGGGGGCGAAGCGGCGAGGTGCGGGATGTATGGCAGGTTCTAGAGCGTGTGGCTGCAATTTACAGTAGCGGAAGTAGACGAAGGGTCGTGATGGAAATTGTGTCTAAGGTTTGGACTTTTCTGGATGTAGTCCAAAGGTCGGCGTTGCGATATTTGCAATGGTGCTGGAGCTCAACTAATCGCTCAAATTGGTAAATTAAGGCCGAGTGCCCACATTGCGGAAATGCAGCTTTTTTTTTTTTTGATGTTTTTTGAGACAAAGTCAGGAGTGGATTGAGCAGAAGAGAGAAGTATAAGAACTTTTTATAGAGTTCCGATTCCTTCTGTAGCCATTCTTGGCTTTGGATCTTAAATTTGCAACAAAAGAAGCTGCGTTTCCGTAACGTGGGGCCTCAGCCTTTGCCTTGTCCACTTTGTAGTCCCAATAGGAACCAGGAGCGGGGTCCGTAACGCCCATCTAAGTTACATTCATGAATAGAATTGCCCTATATTTTTTCCTCTTCCCTGTCGTGTACAATTCTGCAAGGGGCAATAAATTAGAATACCAATGCTCCAGTACTTTTCCGTATAAGGCGCCCTCTCAATGACAGAATTTGTCAGAAGATTGAACCGAAAAAGAAGATTCTGCCTCCCACTGACTAGGACAGGAGGTGGAAACCCATTGTGTGCAGTTGCCCTTAGGGTGCCACTGTGGTGTGTAAAGGGGGGCGTGATCTGAAAAATGGGCGCGGTGTCCGATCAATGAAAATCCACTCTAAATGGCTCCCACTTATTGGTAGATTGTTCTTTTGTTCTATGGCCATGTGTTTAACCCTTTCCGTCGAGTGCTTCTACTTCTACATGGGTTTATTGGAGCGCGTCTTTGTTTTCTCAGCCGAAACGTGTGAAAGTGTTGAAAATGGAAACTCGGCATTCGTCGGCGGTAATGGAGCCTGACTTGGGCGTGGTTGCCCTTTAATACAATAATACAGTAATTTATCTAAACATGTATTTTCTTGCATTTAATAAGTGCTTGACTCTAATTAGTATTCATCAGAGATTTCATTGAAACCACTGGAAATAGTGTTTGTCATCTGGCTGTAATTTTGAGCTTTGTACTACAGGATAACAGCAAAACAATTTCTGGTGATGAGTATGGCACGGTGCACACTGTCTGGGTTTTTATAATCTGTCGGATGGAAATGGGAGCGCATTAATAGCGGCTTATAGAAACGACAATGGCGATAATGAGGGTCTACGCCTGATGGGAAAACTGAAGACAACAGTGATTAAAGATGGCAAACCTTCTATTTAACCATTTCTTAGCTATCCCTAAAGGTTCGTACTTCATCTTCTGGCGGTAACAAGACGTACCGCTAATGGTTCAGCCGCCCGTTACTTCCCAGCATTGAATAGAGAGGGGAGAATGAGAAAGGGAGAACTGTGCAGCTCTAAGGAGGTAGGAATTTGACACTGAAAACAATTTGAAGCCATTCAGACAAACTTTTTTGAGGCAGAATTCTATTCATTTTAATCCCGCTAGCAATAAAAATCAGCTTTAATGAAAAGAGACAGATTTCAGGTGGAGTTTGGGGCAGAGTCTGCCTCAGTCAGTATCAAATACCTATTTGTGTACAGCTGCGCAGTTCTCTCTATGATTAGGCCGAGCGATTCAGTAATGCTCTGTATGAGAGTTCAGGCTGCGTGGCCATGATATGGTGCATCTGAGAAGGAAGTGGCAACTACTCTCCTAGTAGCTTTCCTCCTGTCCTGCAAAGCAAATCTACTTAAGGGCTCGTTCACACGGGCACTAAGGGGGCGGATTATGGCATGTAATCCATGTCATAATCCGCCCCCTCACAATGGTGGTCTATGTAGACCGCCAGGCTACTTTTTTCCGTGAGTGGCATGCTGCCGTTCTCGGATAAACGAAGTGGGCTGACCTTTCTTTAGGCGCCTCCCACGGCTCGTTGAGTCGCGGCGTCCGCATGGCGGCAGCAACCTCCGGAGTCGACCCATTATTTTGAGCCTGCTCTGTAGGGGGAAGCCGTGACTGTCGGAAGCCACGACAGTCGTGGCAAGCGGGTTTTGACCCGAGAGTGACGCGGCTCCGTACGTCACTCTCTGTGCCAAAATCCGCCCCGTGTGAACTTAGCCTAATTTCTAGCTTTTATAGGGACCTGGGATGTTTTATTATAGAACTAGGACAAGTTAATGTTCAGACTAGAAACGCATCCTGCGTAGTCTTATCCTACAATGGTTGCAAAAATGGACATAACCATATTATCACCTGTTCCGGCGTGCAATAGGCTATATACATGACAGTGGAGAATAATGGCCCTGAAAAATGGTCGAAACGATCTGTGTTGGCTAGGTGGATACCTGCGTTAGAGACTCCATAGGAGATTCCACCTAAAATTGGTGGACTGTTCTCTCCGCCAGTTTCAGTACAAACCCGACGGACATACAGTGGACCCTATTATAGTTTATGGGTAATTGCTTTTTAGCAGATAGGCTCTCCATGTGGACCCAAATGATACTTCTACCTTCTGCTCAATCCACTCCCGGCTTTGGCTCAAAACCACAGCAAAATCTGCCACAAAAAAGCTGTGTGAGGCCGGGGATCCCTGCAAAACCCATCCACACATCTTGCCGAAAAATACGTGACCCGCTGCGTTTTCCAAAACCGTCGCTTTGGCTCAAAAAACCACAACTAATTATGCAATAAAAATTGCTGTGTTTCCGCAGCGTGGGTCTTCGTATAGTCTTCCAAAAACCGCTCCGGTCTCCGGTTTGTGTGCTTTTTTTTTTTTTTTTGCAGCTCATCTCATTCATTTCAGTGAAGCTCAGCTGCAAAACCTGGACACAACCCGTGGACTGGTCTGGCACTCTTCTATATACACTTTATATCCATTTCTAACAATGTTACCAGGTCAAGTATTCTGAGCAGGTCGTGTTTTCGGATTAAGGGTTTTACAACTTGTAATGACGTACTAGAATGACCCCTGTGAACCAGCTGAATTTTTTGTTTCGTACTACTGAATATTGTCACCAAGGAACAGGACTTGTGGCATCCGTCTGTGAGCGAAAGATAAGATTGTGGTCTCCTTGGCAGCAAAGCTGCTCTGTGTATACAGCGCCCTGACTAGTAAGGTAAGGCACTTTTCACATCTACGTTTATTCCCTCCCGTCAAGGGTTTCCAGTATGTCTGACGACAAGATTGGTGCGGTCTGCAGTGCCATTCTTGCCATAATAAGAAATAGATTTAACTCTTGCTGTTCTGCGTCTTAAGTCCGTCTTTTGCATTACCTCCTGCAGTCCGTCCTTGTAAATATGGCCGCACCTTGTATAAATCACTCCAGCTATAGCCGGGATTGTTAGCTGTCGGTATTCCTTGGCAACCGGAATGTCATTTGGAGTCAATTAGTAGAAAGATCACGGCAAGACCACCGAGCGAGAGAATTCGTGACACTGAATAATGTACTGCTTAACCCTTTCATGTACAAGGGGGTTGTTATATCAATCTGTTTATTCAGTATAGGATTGCAGATGTCATCAGTCATAAGAGAAATCCGTCTCCAGGTCTGCATTTATTACATGCTGACTTTGGGGGTTTTTCTGCAAATTTCAAGCTATGCATTGCAAAATCTGCATATTGTATTGCTTTGGGGGGGTTTTCCCACCACTAGTGGGTGGAAATTTTTAAAATGCTGCTACTTTAAGGTCATCCGCATGTCAGCAACAAGGATCTGACAACAGGGTAATAAACGTAATGTTATCGGCCTCTTCCAAAGCTTATCGGTCACCTGGTACAACAGCGGCTCAGTCTCATTCAAGTGAAAGGGGCTGAGCTGCAATCCGGAGTACAGCAATGACAATATGCACGTTGAGGAGGCTGCAACACTGCAACTTCAGGCAGGTCTTGGGTGTCTGCCCCCCCACGAATCACACATTGACCTATCAATATATATGCTTTGGAAAATTCTTGTAATATGCAAATCCAGACAAAAGTCTGCAGCCTATTCGCTACACGTGACCATATACATAGAGACAGAATATTCAGCACCTAACTGGGGAAATCCATATAGCGGTTGTATGGCATACACTTTTTTTTTTCCTATCAGTATATCTTTGTAGAATGGGTGGAAATCCAAGCAAACACGGGGAGAACATACAAACTCCTTGCAGATGTTGTTCCTGGCAGGATTCGAACCCAGGACTCCAGCGCTGCAGGCTGCAGTTGCCCCATATACATTTTTTTTTTTTTTTTATACATGGGCTTCCTCATTGTGGAAAGTTGCAGATTCTGCATAAAATTTTAAGTTCATTTGCACTAAAATCTGTGTGAAAAATCCCCAAATACCGCACATATTATACAGAAGATGCCGATTCCTGACACCGCTTTCCCTTGAAATACTTATTGGATTTTCTGCCTCTCTAACATTAAAGCGATGTCAAATCTATTTATTTTTTGCATCAGGATTTTAATAAAATGGCAGGAAATCCCATTAATACAGAATTGGATTAGTTTTGGCACTTTGGAGTATCCAGAAAATTGCCTGATAAAACGGCATTGGCCAGGACAGCGGACTGATGTCTGTAAGGAGCTGCGGAGTATGGTGGAGGTATACAAGAGAAATAAATACCGTAATATATGTGACCATATTTATATGACGGGGACAGATTTAGGTTATGTCACACTGCCGTTGTTAGCCACCTGCTGGTCTTGAAAACATGGCTACTTCTCCTCAAGGAGACCTCATATTTGTTGACCCCATGGCTATGCTGAGGCTCAGTCCCATTTATTTTAATGGGACGGAGATGTGGCATTGGCATGAGAAGAAAAAAGCAGCCATGATTTGAAGTCCTACACATCCCCTTTTAACTATAGCAGAGGAACCCACACAGACGTGAGCCCCCTCCGTCTGTGTCCGTTCCCATTGACTCTAATGTAAACCTGACACGCTGTCTTTGCATTTTCTAAGCGGATTCAGGGACTGAAACCCCAAGAGGAGACTGGGCAAAGGTGTGAACCTAGCCTTATTTTACTTTTTGCATTGGGGTGAATGCAAAGGACACCCCATGGAGGCGGCACTGTCTGAATTTAAAGGGATCCTATCATTGGATACCCTTTTTTTTCTGACTAACACATAGGAATAGCTTTAAAGTCTATTCTTCTCCTACCTTTAGATGTCTTCTTCACTGTTCGGTAGAAAATGGCTTACATCAGCTTACTGTGTAGGCGACCATTTTCTTGTGGCCCAGGCATGCGCAGTCAGCTCTGCCTGAGGCCTAGAAGATTGAAGGACAGAAGGAGACACAGGGAGAAGCGGTTCCAGAAGAAGATGGAGGCATCGCTGGAGAGTTCTCGCAGCATTGAGTACACCCCCAATGCTGTTTGAGTGCTGGGGACTGCCCCCAGTGCTGCGAGAGAACTCATTTGCATACCGAAAAAAAAAAAACGGATTTCTACCGAACGGCGGCACAGAGAAGACCTCTAAAGGTCCCACGTGTTAGGAAAAAAAGGGTATCCACTGATAGGATTCCTTTAATGTCCGATGCACTCATCCCATGACAGTAACAGACATTAAATAAGAGTAGTGTGAACCTATCCTTATAAAGCTGTCTTGGAGAAAAATTGTCTGTCATTTCCTACAGTGATCTTGAAATATTGGAAACTGTACAGCAATTGTTTGCTATGGGGGGGGGGGGTTCATAGATGTGCCCTATAACTGCACTTCTTGTCAAATTTGAGTGGACGATTGGACAAGGTTTTCCGTCTGCTGTAGGGACATCAATGTAAGGTCCTTTCCATTTCGAAGCTAGCCTAGCTCCTTTAAGAAGATCCTATGTAGAACATGTCAAATATAACAACGGAGGTGTTTGCGCTACTTTATCAGATTGTCATTTGATGATATCTTAATCCCCAAACCCATCCGTCTTGATACAACAGGCAGTAGGTGGATGCCCCCAGGAGACATCTGTCCTTCTAAACATCAAGCAAGTTTGGTCATGGAAACTCAGGACTCCTTTAATACCCGGGATGTTTTCCATCACTCTATAAAGTTGATGATCCAGTAATTGTTGGGAATTTCTGGGCCATAGCACACGTTCCCTGAGGCCGGTTTTGTATGGCTGACTTTGGCCAGGAGACTCAGTCCATTGACTGAATTAGCATGTCCATACAGCTGAGCAGCGTGAGGGCTAGCAAATCTGGTGCACACAAGGCCCGAATTTTCTCATGTATACATTACTATCATGTCTTGTATTGCTGCCGCTGTACTCTCTACATACATGCTGCACTCCTATAGAATACTTAGTTTCTCTCCTGCTGTTGTATTTCACTCGATTCTCTATTACATTCCCTTTATTTCCCTTTTTGTTTGCCGTTACTCTAAACTTACAGTAGAGGGCAGTGTGTGATACAGATCAACCCCCTGTGAAGTTTTCCAAAACTTTACTAACGCGTCTCGAGCCAATATTTTGGTGCATTCTAGAAGTTTCATTCTTGGATCCTTTTTAGATAGTCTTTGTATTCTACAATAACAGTGATGTGTAATGTATTGTGCAGAGATTTAATGCAATAACGGAGGCTTAGGCTGCAATCCAGGGGTTAACTTTGCGGGCGTCAGATTTTTAGAATTCGTTTATGTGATGTTGGCCCCCCTGGGTCATTTAAAGGGGATGTCAGTTATGTTATTCTTAAATTTCCTTTGCTTTATATATAGTACACGGTGACTTCCCTGGTGTGTTTGATGCAAGCACAGCCTATACACTGACAGTATCTGGATTTGCAACCCTTGAAGAATACAGGGATAGCCTTTTTTTGGGACAAAGTCAACCTGGGGATCCTGCAGTAGCATTGATCTATGGCATAAAGTAAGTTTGACCATATCATGAACCGCCCCTACAACAGCCTATAAGGGGTTTAGAAGGGATTTTGGTGGCGGTACCTTTAAGACCACAGTGCTGACAGCCTGGGACAGAAATAAATGGGTGGATGGGAACCGCACAGAAAATAAATCTTTCTGCTGTTTGCTTCCCGACATGTGCGGTGGATTCAGTTCCAGGCCAGTGGGTGTAAATGATGTCCCAATGGTCTCTGTGGTAAAATAGCTAATTAAGCACAAATTATTTTTGTCATCTTCTAATGAGCTCCTTAAATCATCCATTTAGCAGAGATTAATATTTACACAAAGTAATACCAATAGCGAAAGAATTACCAGAGACTTTAGTGTAACAAAAGGCGATTGTCCATGCTGAGAAGTGGGCTTAAAGGGGTTTTCCAGGACGAATAGAAACCCCAGGCGTGGCGAGGGTGGGGTAAAATACACAAGTGATGCCCTTGGCCTCCATGTGGCAGGGCTCAAGTTCCATCTGGCATGTGGACTGATCATGTGATTAGTCAGTGGCCTCAGTACAAGTTCATGTATCAGTTGGGGTTGTTCCTCACCACCCATGATGCTGAGCTGTGATACAGGCTCCTTAGACCGTGCAGTGATACTGGCTCCTCTGACAGTACAGTGATATTGGCACCGATATCTCTGGCATCGGGGCAGATACCGGCAAAACTCAACTCTGTGCACTGTTTGCAGTGGTATATAACACCCATGGTCTTCCATATAGTTACCATGCTCTATCTGAATCCTTCTCTTCACTAAGGTCATGTAATCTCACAATGACCATATAAAATCTACAGGAATTAATGCACAGGTCCCTGACATGGGAGTTAAGGGGGAGCTTTAATGCACACAGCTTTAATGAAGGAGCTCACAGCTCGGCCCCCCCTAAGTATTGTGGGAAAGTTAGCCCGGTAGAAACAGTGGTGCGGACCCAAAGAGTCAAGACAGAGACACAAAATATGCAACAAACAGGTTTTATTTAGAAAAACTGGAACATTAAACCTTCACTTCAGGCAAAAATAAAACAAATTCCTGCTCGTCTGAGCGACTGACTAAACAGAAGTAATAACCTAACTATACTTGTGGCTCACTATCAGCCACACAATAAAAACAAGCACGATTTGGTCTCACTGGACTCAGGGTTACAGGACAGACCCAGGCGCCTCCTCACTTCCAGGCTCTGCAACCTTTTATGGGCCAGTAACAAGCCTACGACCCACACCTGGGGCTGAAAACCTATTCCAGACCCGCACTGGACCACACATATGTCAGGAATCTGGGGCTGATATAGCAGGACTCCAGCACTTTGCATTTCACCTGCTGGAGGACTGACTATATCCTTTTCTTTATTCTCTGAAATAACGTAGAAGATAAGTATATAACACTATATACTTATTTTCTACGTTATTTCAGATAATATAGAGAAAAGCATATAATTAGTCCTCCAGCAGGTAGGTATTGTACAGTCTCTAGCTGTGGATGTGCTGATGCGTTGTGAGGGTGCAGGGATGGGTGTTGTTGGAGTGCTTCCTTAATAGAAGCTTCTTTCCACTGCCTGCTTGGACAAAGGTGACTACTTCTGCCAACTTTTAAGTAGATGGTCCAGTCTGAACAACCCTGGCCACATTGTAGGTATGTAGGTAGCCACCCTGATTTTAGAGTCGTTCACTGGCTCTTGCTTTCATATAATAGAAAACCCCACCCCCAATTATCAAAGCTTGTCCCGACAAAGGTTGTGGGTTGCGAACAACCCATTAGGCTCTGTCCTACCTAGTCCATGGCCTTCACCATTATCATCTATGAATCAGCCCTTTATATGTTTGCCATGAGAGAGAACGTGTGATATAATGCATTAATGTATAGATCTGCGGCACTCTTTTGTGTTTCTCCATTAGTCGCCATATGAAATCATCGTCTTGTTCATTTCAGGCAGATTCTGTAATTAAAAACCGAGAGGTCATGTAGCTGGGTGATTTACAAAGCTGGAGCGTCGTGAACGCGGTATTATATCTAAGAAATGACTGCCATGGCAACAAGGAGAGCGATGCCAGGTGCCTCTTGTCTGATTACAGGAACCGCAAATTGGAGATGTGAATGCAAAAGGCTTGTGGGGGCGAGAAAAGAGTGTAAAATGAGCCAATCGGAGTCAGCCGTGCGCGGGCATACAAGTCACAGCACAGCAGTTATCATAGCTGGGGGTGGTTAGATCACATGGATAGGGAAAAATCTAGATCTGTGTATCCATTTCTTTCTCTTTCGATCTCTAACTTATCTAGTTCCTTCTCCCCTTCCCTTCTCCCCTTCCCTTCTCCCCTTCCCTTCTCCCCTTCCCTTCTCCCCTTCCCTTCTCCCCTTCCCTTCTCCCCTTCCCTTCTCCCCTTCCCTTCTCCCCTTCCCTTCTCCCCTTCCCTTCTCCCCTTCCCTTCTCCCCTTCCCTTCTCCCCTTCCCTTCTCCCCTTCCCTTCTCCCCTTCCCTTCTCCCCTTCCCTTCTCCCCTTCCCTTCTCCCCTTCCCTTCTCCCCTTCCCTTCTCCCCTTCCCTTCTCCCCTTCCCTTCTCCCCTTCCCTTCTCCCCATTATATATTCTGGGTTGAGATTCAATCACCTATTGGCCAAATTTGCTGTGCATACGGTGGACTTAAAACGAGAATCAAGATGATTAGATTTAAAAAATATTCACAACTAAACCTTTCCCTCCATGTGCTCCATTGTGGTCTACTTTGTATCCGCATCTCTCCTTGATTGTATACTTAGGATCTCTTAGCTAGCTAGCTTGGTTGAACATAGTGAGAAGGATAATGATATTCCTCAGCAGGCAGCTATGGTGCTGGCTCTAGCTTGTGATACTCAAGCACCATGGGATTAATGGCAAACCTTAAAGATGAACCATGTAAGCTGTGGTTTTTTTTTTTGTATTTTTTTTAAAATCTATACGGCTGAGAAAGATTCAAGGGATGGGACACATACTCCTTGGGGTCTCTGGTGCTGCAGTGTTTCCCATTACAGTCCAGTCCTACTGCTCCCATGTCTTATTTTGGTGGAAGACTCTGCCACACGTGGCTGCTGAGGCTAATCAGAGACCTAAGTGAAGGGACCAGAACTATTGGACTCGCATGGTGGAGACTGTTGCCAAACATGGCACTGGAGCAGCAGGACCAGACTGTGGTGGGAGACTACAGAGCACCTGGGACAGGTGAGCTTTGTGGTTTTCTATTATTTGGAACAACCCCTTTAATATTATGGAAAATATGGTGAAACTTCTTTGAAATGACCACCTAAAATTGCATTAAAAGTATTCTTCTAGGGAAATCCTCTTCTAAATGAAGATGGTTAATATGGGAAACTGAAAATCTGGGAGTGATGTTTTGGAGAGTCTTCACTGTATATTGACCACCACAGGGTGGGAGTATCTCAAACTTCAAAGGTGTCTTACTAAGCAGCTGCTTCACCGTAGACATCTCCTACCATCATACACTCAACCTCCCAAGTTCCCCTAAACCGCTATTTTCGAGGTCTTGGATCGGGTTCAGACCAAGAATTCTGATTCATTTTGGCCACTTTATAGACCAGCCAGGCATTATGCCCAAACAAGTCATGGTACAAATTGGGTAGCGTCTTGGTAGGAATACTCTTTAATTCCAAGCCAAGGTTGACCATTTGACTGATCGTCATCATTCACCCCCATCTGTTCGTACATTTTATATGCCGGGACAGGACTTTGAAGGATCTTTGCATCTGTTCACTTCTAAATCTCAGTGCGGTTTGACCTTCGAGCCAGAATGACATTGACACCAGCGTCTAAGAGGCTACGGCTTGGATCGTGGCTAATGCTGCTCTTTTCCACTTGACATTGAGCTAACGTTGCCTTGACCTTAATGAATGCCACAAGTGCGCCGTCTCCATCCCCGGTTTATTATAGACGGGCTAATATTTTCCCGCTATTCACCTTCTTCCACCTACATTCCAGTAGACGTGGGAGCTGCTGATGTTTTTGCAGAAAGGATGAAAGTGCTTATTCTTGTTCCCAATGGTAACAGCTTACTTGAAATTATTGAATAAGCTTCTGATTCATTCAACACATCCAGGATGGCTTTGATTGTACCCGATGACTCAGTCATCTTTTGCAAATTGCTACCTTTTCATTCGGAGCCATGCTCCCACATACACACATTTCTGTGCTGTTGTGTTTAATCATTTCTAAAGGCTTTCATTAAAAAAAAAAAATGGACAATTTTGTAATATATAAAGCCTGCAGTAATGGAGAACGATGAGAAGCGCCTGGCTAAGTTTTTATTGATTACGGATTTCTGATCCGGCAGAGAATTGAAGGGATATACTTGACCATACGCAATGACCGATTAGTCTGCCGGTGCACGTATTCTAACGTCGAAGACGGTAACTTATTTATTCTGTTATCGCCCATATTGAAGATGGCAAGTGTAAGCACGGCGGTGGAGTATATAAACATGTTATAGGCCTAACACAGGAAATCGATCAGTCACTATAGATAGATAGCTGCAAGCTCACGTTGCAGACAGGGATTCCTTCTAGCGCGACCTTGGCAGGGCATGCATGTTTATTTCAATGGGGAGAGGGGAATAAACTATTAAGGATTGGGTTAGCTCCACCATTAGCATTTTTACTTTTGTTCCAAATAGGACTGTTTTAAGGCTAAGCTTACACTAGTGCGATCTGTCCAATATGTGATCAGAACAATAGACTGGAAAAGTAATCAAATGACAGATAAAGACTGAGCGCCCGCCTGCCAGCAGAAAGTCTCTGCATGCTCCATTCTTATTTTTTAATGTTACAGTGAATGGGGGCAAATGGAGGGGACTCAGTCTGTATAAGTCATTGTTTTCAGTCCACATGAATAAAGCTGTACTGTGACCTCACTGTGTGTATTATCCCTGTACTGTGACATCACTGTGTGTATTATCCTGTACTGTGACCTCACTGTGTGTATTATTCCTGTACTGTGACATCACTGTGTGTATTATCCCTGTACTGTGACATCACTGTGTGTCACAGCACAGGGATAATACAGTGATGTCACAGTGCGGGGATAATACACACAGTGATGTCACAGTACAAAGATAATACACAGTGATGTCACAGTACAAAGATAATACACAGTGATGTCACAGTACAGAGATAATACACACAGTGATGTCACAGTACAGGATAATGCACACAGTGATGTCACAGTACAGAGATAATGCACACAGTGATGTCACAGTACAGAGATAATACACAGTGATGTCACAGTACAGAGATAATACACAGTGATGTCACAGTACAGAGATAACACACACAGTGATGTCACAGTACAGGGATAACACACACAGTGATGTCACAGTACAGGGATAACACACACAGTGATGTCACAGTACAGGGATAATACACACAGTGATGTCACAGTACAGGGATAATACACACAGTGATGTCACAGTACAGGGATAATACACACAGTGATGTCACAGTACAGGGATAATACACACAGTGATGTCACAGTACAGGGATAATACACACAGTGATGTCACAGTACAGGGATAATACACACAGTGATGTCACAGTACAGGGATAATACACACAGTGATGTCACAGTACAGGGATAATACACACAGTGATGTCACAGTACAGGGATAATACACACAGTGATGTCACAGTACAGGGATAATACACACAGTGATGTCACAGTACAGGGATAATACACACAGTGATGTCATCGTGTATTATCTCTGTACTGTGACATCACTTTCTTTTTTCGGCAATTCTGGCATAAAGTAAACTTGTTGGATCGTGGGAGGCTCCTCTTTTATTCCCACTTTTCAGCAGAATGGCTATGAATATGTGACTTCTATTTTTGCAATGAAATAGTTTTTTATATATTTTTAATTGAGATCAATTTTAGTGAAATCGGACCTGAATGATTTGCCTCGTGTGACCTAGACACGTGTCATGTCACAAAGCGCAGAACAGTCTGTAACGCCAAGTTCTTGCACAGCCTGGAAATATCTACTAGTTTATAAAATATGCATTAGCCGCAATGTCCTTCGATGAAATGGATTTACCCCACAGGAATTCGAGTGCATTAAAAACATCCTCTAAAAATGCCGTATATTTTCTCTGTCTGGAAGCAGCAGGTGGAACGGCATTAAAATGAATGGCCAAATTCTCTTGTCAGCCCCGAAGCTGTCTGCTTTGAAATGAAGATCCATCACAATTGCGGCCCATATGGTCTTCATTGAGGATCGGTGCACAGTATCTACTTCTGGCGCTCTACTTTGCAAACATTAAACCTGTTTCAAGGCGAACCCCCTTGTGCAGTGGGCCTCTCTATTAATGGCGTAAACGATAAACCGGCCGTCTTCACGTAGTAAGAGATTCCTATTCCAGACATCATCGGGCTAGTAGTTAATAAGATCAATGTGCTGACAAGGATTCGAGGATGTAAAGGAATTACCGTGGAAAACAAAGTAGCAGGGAAGAAGCAAGACCTCTACACCATGGACACTTCAGGGTGCGGAAGGGGGGAGGTAAAATATATTCCCACAGTAGGACATTTTACTAGAAAAAAGTCCAAAATCTGCAAAATCAATTACGTCTCAGGGCGATGGTTTCTGCAGACGATCTTCATAGGCAAGGAAGTATGGTGACCGCAGCGAGAGCTGTGACTACACCGAATTCTTTTCATTGTATAATTGGGGTGCGTTCACATATACATGGCACCCGTAATTTCCTTCCAACATGAAAGATGGAAGGAAACTGATGCCGGAAGGGCGCTTTGTATTGAAATCTGCTCCAAATTCCGCCCATAATCTGCCACCAGGAACTTTTTTTTCCAAGACGCCAAAAAAGAGGTCCTGGGCGACTGTGACAGCGCTGGAAAGTAGAGCGAAATCTGTAAAATTTATAAACTTGGGTTAAAAAAAAATAAAAAATAAATTCTGACGACACCTTCCCTTTAAGGAAATGTATCCTGGTGACACTGGTTCAAGAGCTTTGATGAATTAAGAGGGAAATGAATTACAAGGCTCCTGTTGTTTCCTAACCATTCATTACAGCAGACCTATCCATAAAACGCAGCGATGACAGATGGACTTCAACTGTGAATTCCTCATAATCTATGAGGATTAATGTGAACGTTGCGCTATACAGTAGACGAATCATTTATTATAATGTTATTCGGCTATTTGACAACAAGCTAAACCCTTTGGAAAATGGAGTCTGTCACCAGAACGCAGCTTATCAACCCAACCCTGCAGATAGATGGAAGGGCTTGGGTCACCTGAATCGAAAGGTGTTCCCCTTGTGAATCGTTACCGAGATATTGCCGTTTTTGTCAGTACGGAAGTGAGCACTTTGATCAATGGTGACACCCTGGTATCAAAGCAATGGAGGCAACGATTCAAAAACTCTGGATTAGGGTCACCTACATCCATCACAGGGCGGGGTTCTGGTGACAGATTCCCTTTTAGGAGACCCTACACATCGGATAGAAGTAAGTTTATGGTTGAACAACCGAAAAACCAATGATCTTCTTGACTGTCTTTAGTCCATGTTGGCAAACTGATCAGTGATGACACTATGGGGAAGGATGAATGATCTCTTTGGAAATCTCCTTTCAAGGCAAAAAATGTTTGTGGACCCTTTTGTCCAAATTTTTACATATGGCCGACTTCTTTCCAAATGATACTACATCATTACCCCGCTGACTCAATTGTTTCCTTTTTGGTTAAAGGGATCCTATCACTCAGACACAATTGTTTCTAGGTACCACGTCGGAATAGCCTTAAGAAAGGCTATTCTTCTCCTAACTTTCGTCGTTTTCTCTGCGCCACCGTTCTCCTACAATCCCGTTTTTTCTCTGTATGCAAATGAGCGCTCTTGCAGCACTGGGTGCAGTCCCTAGCGCTCAAACAGCACTGTGGGCGTCCCCAATGCTGCGAGAGAACTCTCTCCAGTGCCTTTATCTTCGTCAGCAGCGTCATCATCATCTGGCGGTGGCTTATTTCTAGGCTTTGGGCAAAGCAGACTGCGCATGCCCACAGGCCACAAGAAAATGGCTGCTTACAATACTGTGCAAGCGGCCATTTTCTCGTGGCCTGTGGGCATGCGCAGTCTGCTCTGTCCAAGGGCCGAGGCCTAGAAGTTACAAGCCATGCTGCTGACGAAGATGGAGGTGGCGCTGGAGAGAGTTCTCTCGCAGCATTGGGACGCCCCCAGTGCTGCGAAAGAACTCATTTGCATACCAAGAGAAACCGGGATTGGAGGCGAACGGCGGTGCGGAGAAGACGACGAAAGGTAGAAGAATAGCCTTTCTTAAGGCTATTCCGACATGGTACCTAGAAAAAAATGTGTGTGAGTGATAGGATCCCTTTAAAATCGTCCATTGGCATCAGCTTTAGTACAATATGTATTTGCTACAATACACAAGCAATTGAGATTTTTAATCCACTAAATTCTTAGTCTTATTTACTGAATTCCGTAATTTGCCCACCTATAGGGAGACTCTCTTATGTTACTGATATTTGCCGATGCTCCATTTTTATATCCAACCAGAAGAGGAAATCAATGCTGTCTTGTATCCAAAGATGACACCGAGGTGCAAAAACAAAGGACTCGCACTTGTAAGATTGTGTCACTGTGGTATTGACTGTGGGCAGAGATGTTCTGTAATGAGCAGAGCTCTGCTGTAGGCCGAGGTGTCACAATACGAGGGGGGAGATCATTGATCGCAAATAAATTGGTAGTGAGAACGTTGTATCGTACCAAGCTGAGTCTTTATTTCTGGTTTGTTCACTCGCCTGGTATTTTTAGCAAAATCGCTAATGGAAAATGGCATATTTCAGAAACTGATCTGTGGCCATCTGTCGAGCCCGCTCCGTGCCAGTCTAAGCAAAAGGGGCACAAGATCACAATTCTGCAATGTTTATGCTGTAAACGTTGGTGGGAAAACTTTAACTTTTTCATTTCCTCCTGTAGGATCAGTTGTTAAAGGGAATCTGTCAGCAGTTTTGATCCATAAGCTGACCGTGTTATATAGAAGACTGGAAGGGCCAGTGGAAATATGTATGGGGTCGAAAGTCCTACAGGTTGCATGACCAAGATACCCTTGTTTTAATATTCCCTGGGCTCTCTGCACTTAAAGGGGTTTTCCTACTAACCTATCCATATTTAAAATTGAAGACCATAAAATATTAAAGTTTTGCAAATGTTGTATTTTTATAGATTTTCTCTAACCATCCTTGTTTTTGGCTGTCAATGGATATGACCATGATTGTAGGAACCTTCATACACCCAGCCATGATTTCCTTTATATGGATTTCTCATCGGGCAGGGGATGCTACATGTATGAGGAGACAACCTGGACACAATAATTGAGTTTCTGACCAGTCCTAGACCATAGAGACCATAGAAAGTTCATGCGTTCATGGTCACAGCCATTGGTAACTGGTTACGACAAGACCAGTCACCACTATGATCATCAGAGGAATTCTATAAAACTCTGTAAAATTCTTAATTTATGGTGGTGATCAAGGAAATCCCAACCACTTCGTTCTGCTTTTGAGTGATGACTCTCTATTGGACACTCACAGATTACAGGGGAGACTGTAGAGCATTGAGCATAGAGGGCACTGTACATAAAGGGGCCACCTCCTCGGCAGTTGCGATCATTATGGGCATTAAAACTTGTATTTCTTGGTTCGGCACCACACCAGGTCTCTATACAGTTCGCTCTATGTGATTTTGAGAAGACAAAACCAAGGTAGTGGAATCGGGACCAGTTTTGGGTGGAGTCAGAAAATGGTTACCGACTCTCTAACTCCAGAAACTTCAAATTATTTAGCACTAGGCTAGGTCCACACTTGTACTCGGCTCTATGTCATGACCTGCAATTACCCACAGACCCCCTAGACCAGGGGTGGGCAATTAATTTTCCCATGGGGCCGCATAAGAAATTGAAACTATGCTAGAGGGCTGTGCCACGGCAAATTTAGCTCCACCCACTTCTATGTTGACTCCGCCCATTCCCAATCATCTTTCCATGTGCCCCCACAAAGTATAATGCTCCTACAGTCACCCGTACATTATATGTCCCCACATTATAATGTTCCCTTCCAACTGCCCCACAGTATTAAGTCCCTCTCCTGGTGCCCCAGTATAAACTGGTGGAAACTAGAGGGGACACGAAACTGGAGCAGCTGAAGGGGGACAATAACAGCGGGGGTAGTTGGAGGGGGGCAATAAATTGACAGCTGGAGCGGGACATGAAACTGGAGGCAACTAGAGGGGGACATTAAACTCGGGAAGCTGGAAGCAGACATTAAACCGTAGGGGTAGCTGGAGGGTGACATTAAACTGGGGGCAACTAGAGGCAGACAGGTCTCCCTCCAACTACCTCCATGGTTTAATGTCACCCCCCAGTTTAAGTGCCCTCTTCATCTACCCCCAGTTTCATGTCCCCCCTCCAAGTCTCCCTCAGTTTCATATCCCCCTTCATTTGCACCATTTCATGTCCTCCCTCCATCTCTCCCCCAGTTTCATGTCCCCCCCCCTCTATCTGCCATCTCTGCCCTAGTATAACATTCCCCTTCCATCTCTGACCCTAGGTTACTGAGACACACACATAGACACACCTATAGACACACCACATGTCGCCATCTTCCTGCACTGTCCTGCGGGCACAAAGACACTCCTCCCTAGACAAGCTGTGCGGGCCGGACTGAAACACTCAGAGGGCCGGATATGGCCCGGGGGCCGGGCTTTGCCCAGGTGTGCCATAGACCATAATGGGTCTACTGGGTTTCCTCCATTTTTATACTGAAACGGACAGAGAGTCACGTCCTCTATGTAGAACTTTTCTCTCTGCCAATTTTTGACAGTCTCCTACACAGGTGTGAACCTAGTCTTAAACAGTTATTGATTATTCTATAAATTATTAGATACAGAGCTTGTTGAGTATTTATTTTCATGGAATTTCCTGAATTAAAGGAGGTTTAATACTTCTATTGTATTTATTTTGCTTACTTATATGCTGCCATCATATTCATGCAAACTCCTTGTAGTTGTTGTCCTTGGCTGGATTCAAACCCAGGACCACAGTGCTGCAAGGCAACAGTGCTAACAGCTATAGGCAGGATCCATGTTAAATGAGTCCGGGCATCTATTTTATACAATCCAATGTCAAAAGTATTGACGATAGACTTGATGGCCTACGCCCCCCATATTATAGATCTCTCCTTTATAAAATTCTTTGTCAGTAGAAGAGAGACCGTCCTCCGCTTCAAAGACCGTCTTTAGGTCTGGTGGGCCTGGCATATCCCTGCAGTATATTGACAACCCGTTGATATAAAGGGAAACCCTGTAATACTTCATTTCCCCTGCGGAGGTGCTGCAGGGAAATTGAATTCTTCCTGCTAGGATCCCTGGGGGTCCCAGCAGTGGAAGCAACCTATAATCCGCTTGTCATTAAGGGACCTTTTTTTAACAAAGCTGTATTGTCCAAAGTGAACAATCCCTTTAACTGAATGTCCAAATCATATTGGATAATAAAATGTTGGCCCCCCTTACAGTCCGGAGCAGGTGTGGTTTACTACGAGGCTGTACGTCTGCTTTAATAGCGTTTTTATCAGGTCCATGTGCGAGGGTCCCTGATAACTATATTGTACAGGAACCCCATAAAATGAAATATTGGTGCGCGGCTTATGAGAACCAGGGACAGCTGTGCTATAACTATTTTTATTCCACATCAGATAGAGAATACACTTTGTATCCATAGAAACCAGCAACTAAAATTACAGGGAAGCGATGTCAGTGGAAACGGAATAGAAAAAAAAAAAAAAAAAAAGATAATAAATCTTGTTGTTTTTGAACAAAATATGAGGGATTTGCGCTGGATTTTTTTGATCTTCCTAGTTGATTTTTGTTGTTGTGGATGTTGATTTTTGGTTCTGTGTAATTGATGCGAGTCAGATATTTTGCATGCGATGTTCTGGCTCCGCAATGCCCTGGCAGCGATGCCTTGTGGGTGTCGCCAGTTCACATTGTACAGCTGACACCTGCTTTATTTGCAGCTATGACGTCGGTAAAGGCTTGCTTTGGGCTAGGGAACCCACACAAGATCGTACGGATGGTATTATTACCAACACACAACAACTGTTATACATTGCAAAAACAAATCACATAGTCAGGGCATTGTTCTGGATGGAACATGAAATAATAGGTCAGGCGTATGAAAGGGGAGCTGCCATGTATTTACAGGCATCCCTGTGGGCACTCGGCATTAGGGGACATTGATGTTATGGCCAGTTATTTCAACAGGTTTGCCATGTGTAGCTTAAAGGGATCCTATCATTAAAAGTCAATTTTTTGTCTCCAACACGTCGGAATAGCCATAAGAAAGGCTATTCTTCTCCTACCTTTAAATGTCTTCTCCAGACCGCCGTTTGGTATATAATCTGTTTTTTGTTGGTATGCAATTGAGTTCTGTCGCAGCACTGGGGGTGGGCCCCAGTGCTAAAACAGCACTGGGGGCGTCCCCAATGCTGCAAGAGAACTCTCCAGTGTCGCCTCCATCTTCTTCAGTAACAGGATCTTCACGTGTCTTTTTCTGGGGGTTGGCTTCAAACTTCCATGCCTTGGGCAAAGCCGACTGCGCATGCCTGCCGGCCACAAGAAAATGGCCACTTGCACAGTATGGTAAGCGGTTATTTTCTTGTGTCCAGCAGGCATGCGCAGTTGGCTTTATCCGAGGCCTAGAAGTTTGAAGCCAACCCCCGCAAGAAGACACGTGAAGACCCTGTTCCTGAAGAAGATGGAGGCGGTGCTTGAGAGTTCTCTCGCAACATTGGGGACACCCCCAGTGCTGTTTGAGCGCTGAGGACCGCCCCCCAGTGCTGTCAGAGAACTCATTTGCATACGGACGAAAACCGGATTATATACCGAACGGTGGCGAGGAGAAGACATCTAAAGGTAGGAGAAGAATAGCCTTTCTTAAAGCTATTCCTACATGTTAGGGCGAAAAAAAAAAAGACTTTTAATGATCCCTTTTAAAGGGATAGTTTTAAGGATGGGTCTGATAATGCAGTGGTTACTCAGTTTGGCGTCCGAGCCACAAGCACGTTGTTAGGACTGTTGCTGTTCTTGAATTTACACCTGGAGACTCTTTCGAGGACCTTTTTGCCATCACCACCAATTCCAACTCTTTGCATCCTTCAGTAGACACCGCTACGCTGATTCCGGCACAGTTGGAAGGAATTCTCCAATTTCAGACTAACATATTGAGACACAAATGTTGTTCCTCACGGTTTTCTGCTTGCTGTCAATCATTCTGTTCATCCCCAGTGCATAAAAATCAGTCCATGGTCCTGTGATGGGCCCGCAAACCATAACCTTTGTCTAAACCCCTTTAAGATGGCATGGCAATGTTTAGAAGGAATGCAGCCACTCCCATAGGGGATCACTCGCCATTTTCCTAGGTATCATTCCCTAGGTGTTTATGAGTATGTCTATTGCCCTTATCCCTTGCTATACAACGTGGATCCTCCCAGTCCTGCACTTCTTATATTCGCCGAGCGCGTCCTAAGAAGGTGCTAGGATGTGGGTTTAGTCTGCACCCCCTTTAAGCCATCATTCCACATTTCTCCGTCTTAACAACTGATGCGGCAGACTGCACGAGAACATGAAATGTGTTTTTTCTACTACCGAACAACAGCGACACTCAGCACCACAAGTCACTTATGAGTCACCGCTGCAAAAACAAGCTTAGTGGGAGTACAAGCCGTATCTGCTGTACATACACTCTTATATGTTGATTAATTGAAGTATGTCATAAAGCTTCCTGTTTTCCTCTGAAAATCTGTCGGACCTCTCCTCCAGCTGGCATATAGGAATTTTATTTGCAGCTTTTTTTTTCCTCTCCAATTCCCTCTTATCCTCTTGTATTTTATGCATAAATTTTATCACCATTTATTTCTGACATTTTTATATTTACGTGCTATTTTTGCAAAAAATTCTGAACTTGCTCCTGCAGTTTTTTGCTTTCTGTATTCTGCCTCATGCACACGACCCTACTCGGATAAATTGGACCCATTCATTTCTATGGGCCCTTACACACGGCCGCCGTTTTTGCGGCGCTGTATCTGTCCCGTATACAAGTCCTACAAACGACAAGTATTTTGGCAGATCTGGGTTTGCACATGACAGGCTGACGTGTTTTTGCAGACCGTATAAATCACTACGGTTGTCTGCTTGTAGCCTTAGATGCTCAGGGCTGTGGAGTCAGTCGGGGCCAGTTTTGGGTGGAGTCAGGGAAAAATTACCGTCTCTGACTTCAAAGTGAAATTATTATTTTTAATTATATTATGTAATTTTGGATACTTTGTAATTAAACGAGTTGTCCAGGATCGTAAGCTATTTCATACTATACAATAGCTAGGTCGGCATGGTCCAACCCTCTGAACCAATAGAAGCCATATACTAAGTATACTGCCAGAAGAAGCCCTGATCCGATTCAAGTGAACAGGAGCGGGGCTGTAGTTCCAGCCGCCACCACTACAGTGTACAGAGCTCCATACACTGTATACATCTTCTGGTTCCTACACTGTAGAGGTAGCGCCAGGAACTGCCGACTTGAATAGGAGCAGGGCTGCTTCCGGCCTGTGGCCACATCAGGTTGACCTGTGGATATGTCATCGGGATTAAATGGCTTCAGATCCTGGACAACTCCTTACATAGTTTGTTACATATTTACTTCACAAAAAAATCAGCAATTGACTTCTTCTGGATCTTCAAGATCTTTACTGCCTCTGACTCCTTTATAAATGGTTGACACCCATAGGCGGCCAGTCAGATTGTGGAAAACTAGAGGAGCCGGAGTTAGTGGTTTGGCCTACCGACTCCACAGCTTGGCTTTTGGTCATCTTCTTCCCTTGTATCTGGGTCCAGATTGTGGACAGGTTCAGCAGTTTTCATTTTGTCATAGAATCCCTGCTCTTCTTCTTATTGAAAGGGAACCGGGCATGAGAATATGGGACATTGAAGCGCCAACAGGCTCCTACAGGCTGGTGCTGAAGTGCCCCTATTATCCTAACACTAAGCCTGTCCATCGTCGGGTTGCTGCTGGTGGTTTACCGCAAGACATGTACACATTAAGGGATATATTTGTAGGCAGATGAGGATTTTAGGATAGTATGCCTTGTCTGTATGTATTCATGGCGTCTTGTCCAAGTGGTGAGCATCTGGAATGAGCGGCTCTCAGTACCAAGGACTCAAAGCGACCATATAGGTTTTCTTATAGAGTTGAGCGATCGGGATTTGGAAAAGATCGGATTCCGATTCCGTTCTTTTCCTGAGGGATTGAGGTTGTAGGTTATTTCCCACAATGCTTGGCTACTGGCCAATCATTGATAGCTTTTCCAACAGTGATTGGCCATCAATGATTGGCCAGTAGCCAAGCATTGTGGGGATATAACCTTTGACCTCGATCCTGCAGGAAAAGACCAGAATCCGATTTTTTTTTTTTTTTTTTTTTTTTTTTCTCCCCCCAATCCCGATCGCTCAACCCTAGACAGCATGTAATATCTTATTTCTCCTGTAGTGGCCACTATAGGAGATATATGCACCCACCCACTACTTACTTCAGTGATGGAGTCCTTGGTTACAAGAGTTGTCCAGATAAGGCAGACTTTTGATATTTAAAAAAAAAAAAAAAAAAAAAAAAAAAATTATAAAAATAAATTTATAAGATAACAAAAATTAAACATATTTGTAAAGAATTTTTGAGTTTTTTTTTTTTTTTAAACTTTCAGAAATAATTCCTAAAACTTCTGAAGGTCTGACTCTGGCGACTAAGCCAAATAATATGCTGACCCATCCTGCATTCTGCTTTTTATTTTTCTTAGTATTTTCTGGTTTTAGTGTAGTAGTTTTTATCTTCTGCATGAGGATCGATGCTAAAGTTGAGGAGGTCATCTTCTAAAAAAAAAAAAAAAATTCTTTATAGAAAGAATGTATAGAGAGCTCGTAACAGGTGCAATGAACATCAGAAATTCCTGATTTCTTATGGATTAAGTTGGATTTCGATATTTTATAGAAAAATTGCTGGAGGAGTCCTCGACCTTGAAAGCCTGTTCCTTTTTTTATGAGCTATGAGTCCTTTACGTGACACAAGCAGAAAATCCCAGGATGTTCTCATTCATATTCTACAACTTTTTCCCTTTTCTTTTAGCGGGGAAGTTGATATTCCAAGAACTTCACGTCTTCCGGCCAACTTCAAATCTCAGCGCTGTCTCGTTCACGTCATAGTTGGACTTTGATAGTCTTTCATGCTGGTTGGTTTTGAAGTTCCGTGTAGATCAAACAAAAGTCTACAGATTCTCGGGAGGTGTTGCGAGGTTTCCATTTGCCGGATTACACCTTTCCCTTTCTACGTCATTGACCTATTTAGAGTTGGTAAAGCTTGTCTTGCTGTAGCGCGCGGTTCACGGAAATGTGATCTTATTTCATACATATTTATTTTCTACAAGGCAGAGTCTCCTGACAGTTGAAAGGGAAGAGTGTCAGAAATATGGGATAAGCACTTTTTAGCGTGGAACCACATTGAGGCCTCGTAGCTGCTGAGACGGCAGTCGCTGCCTCTTGCAATTAACCAGATGTGAAGTTGAGGGTTTCTTCTACAACGTAGATGAGATCTGAAAGAAGAACTAATATGTGGTTGTCTTTTTCAATTGACAGTGCATTTTGCAATACACTCAGGATTTGTTCCTGGGGGCCCCATAGATTATACAGATACTGATACAGCATTACCAGCTGTTGGTCACATGTAATATCCATCCGTCTTGCTGCTTAAAGAGAGAATCCACAATCATACTTGTACTCTCCCTCTCCTCCTTCTTCTCCTCCTTCTTCTCCTTCACCTTTTTCTCCTTCACCTCCTTCTGATTCTTCTTTCTTCCCATTCTTCTTTCTTCTCCTTCTTCTCTTCTTTCCTCTCCTTCTCCTCTTTCTTCCCCTTCTCTTCTTTCTTCCCCTTCTCTTCTTTCTTCCCCTTCTCTTCTTTCTTCCCCTTCTCTTCTTTCTTCCCCTTCTCTTCTTTCTTCCCCTTCTCTTCTTTCTTCCCCTTCTCTTCTTTCTTCCCCTTCTCTTCTTTCTTCCCCTTCTCTTCTTTCTTCCCCTTCTCTTCTTTCTTCCCCTTCTCTTCTTTCTTCCCCTTCTCTTCTTTCTTCCCCTTCTCTTCTTTCTTCCCCTTCTCTTCTTTCTTCCCCTTCTCCTTTCTTCTCCTCCTTCTTCCTCTCCTTCTTCCTCTCCTTCTCCTCCTTCTTCCTCTCCTTCTTCTTCTCCTTCTCCTTCTCCTTCTCCTTCTCCTTCTCCTTCTCCTTCTCCTTCTCCTTCTCCTTCTTCTCCTTCTCCTTCTTCTCCTTCTCCTTCTCCTTCTCCTTCTCCTTCTCCTTCTCCTTCTCCTTCTCCTTCTCCTTCTCCTTCTCCTTCTCCTTCTCCTTCTCCTTCTCCTTCTCCTTCTCCTTCTCCTTCTCCTTCTCCTTCTCCTTCTCCTTCTCCTTCTCCTCCAAAACTGGTCCCAATTCAGACTCCAAGACTCCCACTCCACCATGTCAGGAATTGGCCCAAATATAAACCAGTGTAGATCTCAATTTATGTCTTGTTGCATCTAAATACAAAGTTGAAACTACTTTGCAACTTCAATAAATTCTCCTACTTGTGTCTCCATGCTAACAGACTACAAACAAACTGTGTAGTCTGGTGCCGCCTTCACGCCAAGTTCCTCCATTTTGTCACTTTTGAAAACTTTTGAGAAAAGCGTCTGAGTTCATGATGAGTTTTCAGTCGGCCAACAAGTTTCCTATTACTTACCTCTGAAATTTGCACAGTCTGTACACCAGCCTAGATCTTTTTTGGGGTAAGAGGATTGTCAATAAAGATCAAATAGGAAACCTGGGCCCCCTTAATACATTCGGTACACTTTATTCCATCAAATTAAGGATTAAGTTGGGTTTATGAAAGTAAATCTGCCCATAAGTTCTTTTTAATACGCAAATCGCGTTTCCGCATCATGTAGGATGGAAATGTTCTGCCTTATATTTACCGTGAAATCTGCATTTTTCAGGTAGATTGCCATGACAACGCGATGGATTTTATGAGTAAATAGCTTTGTATAGAATCCATTAACCGTCTCTGTTCTGCTTCTGGTTTTGTCATCCCATTTGTTCTGGGGGCTTCCCAAACAAGTTGCCGAATAGCGAGGCTCAAGCAAGGTGAATATGTCTGGCCTGAGAGGCCGTGAAACCTGGAACGTTCTTGTAACACTTGGCGCTAATGGTCGTTTGCTGTTGTGTAGATTTCTAATGGAAGTCTATGGACGTTTGTTAGGGAGAAGTAGAAATAGGAAGAACTTAAGGGTGGGGAATATTGGAGAATTGTCCTCCAATAACCTATATGGCGGAAGAATGGATCCAGATAGGTTTAAAGGCTTTTGTTTTGAAGGGGTTGTAGCAAAATTTAGAAAAACTTGGTTGAGTTCATCCTGAGACAGCACCATTCTTAAATTGTGGTTGTGTTTGGTACTGCAGTTCAGTCATAGATTATATTTTGTGGTATCATGGATTTTTCTATGGGTATTCCAGGGCTGAAAATATAGATGGCTTATTCTATGGGAACATTGCTGCTCTATGCTGTTTCTGTGACTCCTATAGAGGAGAATGGAAGCTACGGAAACAGTGTAACAAATAGAACTATGCTGTTTGGTGTAGCTCAACTGTGCTATTCGGTTTCCGTACCACCTATTCTCCTCTATGGTAGCTAAAGGGGTTATCCACTGTCTACAACTAATGATGTGTTCTTAGGATGGGCCATCCATACTAGATTTGTGGGAGTCCAACACCCGGGACCTCTGCAGATCAGCGGTATCACTGGACAGACTGTAGTGGTGAGTGTAGGTACTACAGCGCTGTCCCATTGAAGTCTATAGGACTTACTCCCCTCCAACTATAGATGGGGTTATATGTTTAGGACCGTCCCTTGTGTATTGAGCAGGACTGAAAGTTTTGGGACCCCGTTCTACGAATCGGTCGGGTTCCCAGCAGTGGCGCCTCCCCTCCCCTCCCCAGTCATCCCACAACTATCCATCCTGCAGATAGGAGATAATGTCATTCCAGGGGAAAAACAAATATCCATTTCTAATGGAAATGATGCCGATCCTGATTGTCCTTGAATTAAAGATATGTAAATGACTCTGTGCGAGCTTGTAGAACAACTGGAGACAGATACTTGAATGTATCTTTTGCTTCTTTCCGAAATTTCTGCTTTCGCTGTGCTTTTAATAGCAGTAGTGTAATTGGTTCGTCAAGCAAAAACCTTTCATTTAGTGTCAAAGTAATTAAATGCTAAAATAGACTCCTATTTATAATGTGTTGGCGCATTCTGAAAGCAAAAAAGAAGGTTTCTGTTTAAATGAACACTTCCCAAAATTTCACCTTTTATCTTAAAGAGCTCTCCAGGAGCCTGTAGACCAAGATCTATCTATCTATCTATCTATCTATCTATCTATCTATCTATCTATCTATCTATCTATCTATCTCATTATTTAATACCTATTTATACATTCATATGTTTCATGGATAGATATGAAAAAGGGATATACAAGCTACAGATATCACCATTTCTTATCTATCTCATCTCATAGTCACACCTCTTTCTATCAGTTTATCCATTACCCATCTAGCCATCCATTAGGATAAGATCACATTGATCCATTTTCTGAAATAATGGTGTATCCTGCTGTAGTTGTGCCCATTTTTAAACCTAAATAGTTCGTATTCTAGAAAAATGTATTATGGGGATAATGTCGCTCCTTAAGGAGAGACCACCTATTAGGTGTGTGGAGACTTATAATGTCATTGGCGCTCCACTGCAAGGGATCATGGGAGGAATATGCAAATCTGTCTCCCAAGATGTAAATAGGGAGACAGTGCCTCTGTTATGCTACCCTCTATAGGAAGTACCCTGAACATCATGCCCGACTTTCCCAGAAGCCTTTACTGCATAATGTGGGTTTTTTACCAAGTCAGTTTCTCAGCTACGGACGGCTGTTTCGGTCTGGTTGGACCTCATCAGCGCAGCGTAGAGAGAACTGACTTGGTAGAAGTGAGAGACCAGATTATTGGGATAATGTCCATCTCTGGACATTATCCCCATAATCTGGTCTCTCAGCCTCTCACTTCTACCAAGTCAGTTTTCTCTACGCTGCGCTGACGAGGTCCAACCAGACCGAAACGGCTGTCCGTAGCTGACTTGGTAAAAAAAAACCACATTATGCAGTAAAGGCTTCTGGGAAAGTCGGGCAT
The DNA here is from genome assembly GCF_031893055.1 of Leptodactylus fuscus. NCBI lineage: Eukaryota > Metazoa > Chordata > Amphibia > Anura > Leptodactylidae > Leptodactylus > Leptodactylus fuscus. The sequence continues at coordinate 77,312,629 of NC_134273.1, read as the reverse complement.
GATGTTCAGGAAGCCTCCTATAGAGGGCAGCATAACAGAGGCACTGTCTCCCTATTTACATCTTGGGAGACAGATTTGCATATTCCTCCTAGAAAAATGTAATTAGAACTCTTGGCAATATTCATTCTCTCCACTAGGTGTCAGCACAATAGGCAAGTTACGACTAAAACGTCTCTTTTTACAACCTGCTGTGAAACAGTTAGCATTATGTTATCACACACAAGAGAAGGTTAATGGCAAAGTCCTGCGGACGCGGTACTGGATACAGCGGGGCGTATAGAATTATGTATACAGATTTGCATTGATCATAGGTTGGCGCGCAAAGGCTCTTTGCTGATTCTGCCAGAAATGGATGAAATTAACAAGGTATAAGCTAATGTGTAGGTGGCGGTAAACGGCGAGTATGGTAACTACTAGTGATTACAGGTTACCCGCTAAATCTCCTACTCACCCACATCATCAGAAATTTTTTATTTTTCATTTTTTTCCCTCCAGCTGAAAATTTCAGTCCATTGTAAGGCTGGAATAAAATTCTTCCAGCAATTCATACAGAGCCCTCATTATTTTCCTGTTGCCGGCAGTGCACGGTCCATCAGATGAAAAGCGCGTTTCGTAGCGGCTTTCTCGTAGCACTCGGAAACTCCTAAGGGAACGCCGTGCTCTGTGTGTAATGTAAAGTACACTTGTATCCAGACTCTTAAGACTAGGTATTTACTCTAAAGACTTAAACTGTCTAATAAGGAGAGATGGCAGGATTATAGAGCCCGTCAGGCGGATTCATTGTAAGGATTTTTCTACAGCTGTAAGTCATGACCCGCTGAAAGACAACAAAAAGTTCAAGTCTTATTGAAAGCAAGAAACTTAACCTAATCGTAATCAGAGTTTATTCAGTCTGTATCGCTCTGTTTACACCGGAAAGCTTTGGCCTTCTCCTGCAGTACAACAATATAAGGGTACGTTCAGACTGCCGTCATTGAAATACTTTGTTGTGATCAGTCATGGGAGAAGAACAATAGACTGAAATGTTAAAAGAATGTGTGATACAGATGGAGCACCCGACTGTCTGCATCTGTCTCCATTCACTGTAATGTAAGACACCAGGGAAGCTTTCTTCTGTTTTGTGATTACTTTTCTTTTCCGATGGAAATGGAATGTGTCCGCAGAACTTTCTTCCACTCGAAAAATGGAAAAACAAGACAAGAAAGCGTCCGTTATGTTCTCACATTAGAGTCGAATGTTGCTCAGTCTGCGTCAAAGCGTTCTGTCTGCCTTTCCGCTTATTGCTCTGATTCTATGGTAGATCAGAGCAACGGACTTCAGTGACTGCAGAGTGAACTTAGCCCAAAGTATTTACATATGTCTAAAGATGTAATAGATCCTGTCTGTTTTAGTAAATCCTTGAATTTACAATTCTGGAGCATCATTTCTTAGAACTTTATCCCATCCCTTTATTACTCCTCCTGGAGATGTCTGAATAAATTGTCAGTTGCCAATAGGATGTGTCAAATGCCTCAATGTCAATTCATTCATACAGTTCCAGGAAGAATAACAGAGGGACCGTTCACCAACTCCACCAATTCCAACAGACTAAATCCCGATTCCAGTGCAGTTGGCATTTTTTCCTCTAGCTCCCACCACTCCTGAGCAATCAGTGCTATTAGTTTGAGCAGCCAATATGCTAATTAGCATGTCTACCATCAGATGAGTGGCCAATAGCCAGGGGCCGCCCACCTGACAGAGCAGAAGATAAATGGCTCCGAAACTAATACAGAGAACTCAGCCTCCCACCTCTCCAAAGAGCAGCAAGTCCTGTCACCCATCCTGAATCAGATAACAGGCAGGGTGTGGTGACAACTATGTGTAGACAATAGGAGGTATTATTTCTCATAGTAGGAAAAACCCTTAAATTTATATAAGCTAGCAGTATAGATGGGATCCTTGAGATGGGAATACCCTTTTAATCTCTGCTTGGAGGGGGGAGGCCACCTAATGGCATTACTATCTCTCCTGTAGTCAGGTAAAGGATGTGGCTGATCGTCACATAGGATGCAGCTTTGGCTTTGATCCCTATTATATGAAGAATCCCCAGACGGTCAGCTGATCACCAGACGTTCTGCTCCTGGTGATCAGCTGTTGTCTATGGTGGACCCTAGCCGCACCTGTTCCCTGCAGCACCACCACTGGAGAAATGAAGAATTACACAATTCTTATGGAAAGCACTGAGCTCTTCGATCCTTGCGACCCAAAGACTCTTTGTATTGGCTATTAACTCTAAATCATGTAATATGGAATCTGAAAATAATGTTTCTATACCAGATAATCTATCTAAAGCCCTTAGAAAGTGAAAAATGTGGGGCTGAGCAATAATAAAATAATCTTGCATGGGAGAAGGGAGCGGCAGACAATGTCCGCTTATTCACCAGGTCACGTAGCATCGTGTTAGTCAGTGCAGCATTGGATTTTGTGCTGTGAGTTGGATGCAGCGAGTGTTTTCTTTGTTGCATATGGACACTGTGCCTGGTACGTGTTTGTCACTTGTAGCTTGGCACATTCTGCCATAGAGAGAGAGATGACTCATACCGAACCTTTGTGATAAATACTTAGGAACAAGTACAGTCACCTGATGGCTTTCAGCTGAATATAACTCTCTGTCAAAGAAATGCAGAACACGCAACTCTGCTATTGTTCAAAGAATCAAAATTGCGTTGCGAGAAGCAAGTGTTGTGTATATATTCCAAGAATAAACCACCTACTCGGAGAATAACAAAGAAGAAAATCGCTTCTTACGTCTATTTTTGGGAACATCGGATGATAACCGAAGTCACCTTTGTGACCTCGTTCAGAATTTAAGTTGCGACTCTGCCCGGTTATTCTTCCCTAGCTAACTTTAGGATGTTTTTGGGAGAGTTGACCAATATGCTAATAGAGGCTCCTGCAAAGGGGGATGACTTGGTGTCCTGGAAGATGGGCGAATCTCGAGGACCAGGCGGAATGCTTGTAGATACACAGGGCACGAGTGGCACGTTTTGTCACTAGCACGTTTTGTCAACATGCCCAAAAAGGGCGGGACTTAAAAAGTGAGTGTGCCCTAATAACCTGCTCTGTCCTCCATGCCATGAGCCAATGTCAGATGTCATGTCTAACCAAGGCAACGATTCACACTGGGGAAAACGCTTGATTCAGCTGTTCCTAACTAATCTGCGGTTTATGGTAGAAGATCCCCCTTTAAGGGTGACATTAGGACAGTATGCACTGGCATATCTGTAGTAGACAACTGGCAAACCTTCTCACCAAACCCTATGGTTATCTTGGTTTGGTTCCATAGAACATGTGCGTTGAGCCATAAAATGCGTCCACATTAAGGTTCGGTTGGGTCCCCATGAACACTAAGATTCCCTCCTTGGTATTCAGCACCTGCAGCTTTTGTCGAGCTTCTGCTCCTTTCCTGGTCGATGTAGTAAACCTCCCCAGCTTCCAGCTACCTGGCTCTACCCTACCGCGTCTTTGTGCAGCACATACATCATTGGCAGCTCTCCAGTGTGGGATTACGGCTGTCAACACTATAATTCAGTCAATGGTGTTGCAAGCTGTAAGCCACTCTAATACCCTTGGATGTGTCCCATCTGGTTGATCTAGTGTTCATAAATGGAGCTGGCATTCCTGTTCCGTAGACTGACACATGTCCTCGTATTAGAAAGGTAAGGGAGAAATTCTAGATGGATGTTGATACAGTAATGTAACAGGTTTGCTTTTTTTTATTGTAAAAGTATTTTTGATACGTTTTAGCAAATTATGTGCCTATTAATATAGAACGTGATATTCTTGTGCTCCATAAGTAATCTGAAGGCTTTGTTCACATTTGGTTTTTGGATAGGAGTCGCGACTGATCGCTTATGATCTTGTTGTGATGGATTTTCCCATAGGCTTTGTGGTCATACGGTGTGTGAAAGAGGTGCCCATACCTTCTGCCAATTTTTCTTATGGAATAGGAGCAAGATATGGTGGCTTTGGTGGAGTCCATAAAGTATCAACCTGGCCCAACATAGAGCTCGGACCCTCCAGAGGATCTTCTGGTACGAAGGTTTGCTGGAATGTGATATATTTGGCTGGCCAACACTAGGTCCATACCCTGGTGCACAGGTGTCGCCTCTGCCAATCTATTTAGGGAGCACCAAATAGAACACAGAACTGTTAGAGAAATTCTGGTCCTTCCACTTTTTGTACTAGCACAACTTAAAATTGAGGAGGATGTTGTGATGATGTCACTGGGATATTGAGCCGTGCCGACTCCAGTGCCGTGGCCAGCTGCGCTAGGCTACGCGGTTGAGCATCCATGGCGCGAACAACCCGATCGAGGTGGTCCCACAGGTTCTCCATTGGGTTCAAGTCCGGGGAATTTGCTGGCCAAGGGAGTATGGTAAACTCATCCTGGTGCTCCTCGAACCACGCACGTACACTGCAAGCTTTATGACACATTGCATTGTCCTGCTGGTAGATGTCATCATCATTTTGCATGCAGGGGTGAACATGGTCCGCAAGGATAGATGCATACTTGTGTTGATCCATCGTGCCTTCCGCAATGATGAGTGCACCCAGATGGCTGATGACACGTGTCTTCTGCGATTGGTTATTTAATATTGACATCAAAAGTAGGCGGTGGTCACATTACTATGATTGGACTGTGTATCTTTGTCATTAAAAAAAAAAAATATATATATATAATTTTTTATTTGGTGGAATTTTTTCCTTAAGGTGCTTTATATTTTAAGATCTATGAGGAAAGGGAGCCAATATAAGAAAGCAGACCTTCCTGCGGTTGCCGAAAACACTTTAAACATCTCAATGACTCACATATGACTAATCTGGGATAGCTAGGTTGAGTTTTATGGAGTAACAAGGATTATATTCTCTTGCTGATATAGCTACCCCTGATAATATGAAGTCCTATCCGCTCTCTAGAAAATTTGGCTCAGACTACAGATGAGCATGTGGAGTCCATAACTAAGTTAAGTTTACGGTTCTCTCAGCCAAAACTTTGTGTGCTCAGGCTCCCGGCCAAGATATTTTCAGTCTAACCAGTATAGACAGTCACTATAAATATTAAAGCGTTTAATAACCTCGGATTTGCTTCCCTCAGCAACTTCCCTCCTACATTCCAAGGAGCATTTCATCAGTGGGTTGTCTCTTCGTGGATACTTTGTCACGGTGAGATGATTTGTCTTTTGGCTACCCGCTACCTTCTGATAAATCCTTGTTTCCTGACATTCATTCTGGATGGTCTGGTCGGTCTGGTTGCCTCTTCTGAGCGATGTCTTTCTGCCGCTACTGACTTAGCCCGTGAAATAGCATATTTTTACATATTTTTCCTATTTACGGGGGTAAAAATTACATTTTGTTTTTTTTTCAGATCGAGTTTGCAGCTAAATGTTTCGCGCCGGGCTCGCTGCCAGAACCCTAGACAAGGTTGGCTGATCGTCTTGGAATTTAAAGGGGTTGTCCTAGTTTGGAAGAACACGACTGCTTTCTTCCAAGAACAGCACTGGCTCTGTCGACAGGTTGTGTGTGGTATTGCGGCTCAACCCCATTTGGAGTGAGCTGTAATACCACACACAACCTGAGGACAAGTGTGGCACTGGTTTTTGAACGGATCGACCATGAATTGGCTAAATAGTAGCATTATAATAGAAATGGAAAGAGATTAACTCTTACAAATGCAACTGGGTATATGTCAGAAATAGACTAAGCAGTTGCAGCTGTCCTGTCATGTGCATGCTGACTCATCTAAAACATCCGACTGGACCCTAGATTGCCAGCTGTGCACTTGGCCGATGCCGTGGGTCGAAAACAATTTGATATTCTGAGTACCTTGTCTTTTGTCATTCACCTTCCCCACCCCCACCTACAAATTTGTGTTCTATTTTCAAAATTAATTCACATTACTTAAATGGAGTGTGTCACCAGAATCCGGCATGTCACCCCAGCCCTGCAGATAGATAGGTTAGTGTCACCAGAACCAGCATATCACCCCAGTCCTGCAGATAGATAGGTTACTGTCACCAGAACCAGCATATCACCCCAGCCCTGCAGATAGATAGGTTACTGTCACCAGAACCAGCATATCACCCCAGCCCTGCAGATAGATAGGTTAGTGTCACCAGAACCAGCATATCACCCCAGCCCTGCAGATAGATAGGTTACTGTCACCACAACCAGCATATCACCCCAGCCCTGCAGATAGATAGGTTAGTGTCACCAGAACCAGCATATCACCCCAGTCCTGCAGATAGATAGGTTACTGTCACCAGAACCAGCATATCACCCCAGCCCTGCAGATAGATAGGTTAGTGTCACCAGAATCCAGCATCTCACCCCAGCCCTGCAGATATAGGTTACTGTCACCAGAACCAGCATATCACCCCAGCCCCGCAGATAGATAGGTTACTGTCACCAGAACCAGCATATCACCCCAGCCCCGCAGATAGATAGGTTACTGTCACCAGAACCAGCATATCACCCCAGCCCTGCAGATATATAGGTTAGTGTCACCAGAATCCAGCATCTCACCCCAGCCCTGCAGATAGATAGGTTAGGGTCACCACAACCAGCATGTTAACCCAGCCCCGCAGATAGATAGGTTAGTGTCACCATACCCAGCATATCACCCCAGCCCTGCTTATAGATAGGTTAGGGTCACCAGAATCCAGCATGTCACCCCAGCCCTGCAGATAGATAGGTTAGGGTCACCAGAACCAGCATGTTAACCCAGCCCCGCAGATCTGATTTGTATTGACAAAAAAGGGAGGCAAGTCACAAGGGGGAAAAAGCCATTTCATTCAGGTGACCGTAACTTATCGATCTGCAGGCTAGGTTGATGTGCTGGGTTCTGGTGACAGTCTTCCTTTTGATGGAAACTATTCAGAGACCAGAGAGTCCTTCCAATGGGAGCCGTGTTGCAGTCCTTCCGTGGCATCCCAATGTTAAGCCCTTCCTTAATGGTGGTCACCATCACTTGGATAGAGCTGTATAGATAAGTTTGACTTGTCGGGAGCTTTTTAGGTAAAGTTCGAATGCAATGGGCACAGACCCAAAGTAAGACTTTCTTAGAATCGATCGTTCCTATTACCCCTAACATTATTCCAAGGCACATTGCTCAACCTTACCTTGCAAAAAGCAAGAGTTTTAGTTTGTTCCTAGTTCCAGCTATTGCATTTATTTAGAAAATCCATGGTGTGAGAACAGTCTGGAATCACCATAAAGTTACCGGAGAGCGAGGTAAATGGATTGGCGTAGGGTGTGTGAGAGGTTTTGACGCTACATTAGACTGTTCCTCTCTGCCTGTGGGTGGCTGGGAACGGCTACATATATATATAGATCATTATCGCATTGTTTTAGTTACCGGTTTCTCCATGAAGAAGAGATTTTTCTTTGCTCATTTCTTGTCTCTAGGAAACAGAATTCAACCAATGAGGAGAACAAATCATGAGGAGCTCATCATGGCAATTCCGAGAGGTAAATGTAACCAGACACAGACCTCGAGGTCTAAGGAAAAATCACATTAGAGAGTGAAAACCTCTTGTGCTGATTACAGCGTGAAGACACACTTAATGTAATCACCTTCATTGTTGGAAAGGCTCGACTGAGAAATTCAACCGGGCCGCCAAAAATCAACATTATACCTCAACTCTGCAGATCAGAACTGGAATATGAGACCTACTGGAGGGAATGGTTTTGAGGTGAAGTAGTAAGCTAATCGAGGAAGAAGAACCCCAGAATGTCCTGTGGTCTATGGCTTTTACCCCATGGTCCAAATGACCAGACTGTGTAGTATGAAGGGTACCTTCAGTGGTGTGGCTTATCATGAGTGCCTCTCCAACTTCTCTGCTGATACTCACCACCCTGAAATTAGGCTCCATATTTGATGGGTTTGAAGTATCATAGTCCAAAAGTGTTAACTTTAGGTCAACCATTGGCAAATTAAAACTTTCTGGCCTGTGCTTAGATGGGGTTTCCAACAGCCTATTATACCTTGACAATCTACACAATGTTGGGTCGAAATAGATGTAGAATTTTGTCTGGAATGCTGGAGATTCCATGGAAGAACGCTCGTTGAACTTCTTCAGGTGCGGAACTTCTATATAATATCTTAATAAATTGAGTCACTTTGGGTACTTTCAATTCAAGCAGTTGTCTGTGTGGTCGACTGGTTAATATTTGAGGAGATGAGAAATTATAGTATAAAAATAACAGTTTAAAAAGTTGCGTCACATTGTCAAGCCAAGTCCTATGATACCATGTTCTACGCCATTACATGACTTAACCTCTTTAGTGTCCTAATCCATTGGGTATGAAGATTGTATGGACCAAGTAGGGACTCCTGCTTAATAAGGGGCCTACATTACCATGTCCTATGGAGCCTCCATAGCGTCATTATCTCCTAATACCTCAATATCTAGAAGAATCTATAGTTAGTCAGTTTGCCCCAGATATTTTAGGCTGCCAGTCATGTCCTTTATTAACATGCATGGAGGGGTGACAAACATAGCTTTTCGCCCTGCACCACTGCTTCCGGATTCGAAAAACGGGGAGGTATATTGTAAAGTATAAGTACATGCGTAATCTTGGTTGTAATCTTTACTGTCCTTCTAATCTTTCTTTTAAAGGTCAGATACAGACAGCACCTCATTGAAGGCCAAAGGGCACAATTCATAGCCAGCAGATACTTAAATCTTGACAGGCCAATTACCCGACCTTTTGCTACTTGGCAATAATTACTACCTGTCATAAAACTGCAGAGTGATATCCAGGTCATCGGGATAGATTTAGCCGCTGGATCTCTGCTGAGATAACGGTATTGACGCCAGAAAATGAAACTGGAACAGGACATTTTTATATTCATTCCAGATGAATTCCTTGCAGAAAAAAAAATTCCCCAGATTTGTTGGGATGGGTTTTTGAGACCTCAAGATACGTTTCTTATTAATCATCATAGGACTCTTGTATCATACCTTCTGAGTAGTAATGGCTGACATATGATGATGAATAGGCGTCTCCACCCCATAAGAAAGTCCTTGACATGTCCTGTTTTATTAAGCTTTTGAAAATTCTCATTTGTCTCTGAATTTCATACTGGTTGTCACTCAATGTTTCCCAGTTCTTGAAAAATTGGCTAGTAATTCAGTCCTATCAGGGCATATATCACTATAATTAGAGGTTGTCCACCCAAGACAACCCAATTTCCTAAAGCAGCTACCTGACATTGAGCTGATTTGTAATGGTCTAGATACCGCAATCCCTAGAGATCAAATTATATCTTGCAAAAAATTAATTACTTTCCCTTTCACCAAGTGAGATACAGTATTTGCCTACTCCTAAAGCGGGTCTTTGTAATAAGACCTCCTTGGTGGAAACAGGAACTTAGTCTTGGCACAAATTCTGTCTGACCAAGGGTTTCATGGTGAAGGGAAATGCAAGTGCTTAGTTGAAGGCTAATCTTTACATTGTTTAGGGCACAAGTAGAACTGGTTTCCAGCTTAATTTCACCACCTTGTTGGATTGTCATTTCCATGTGCCAACCATCTTACCCCAGAACCTATAAAGTATCCTGCCCTTAAGTTGGCGCCATCTTAAACTTTTATGGTATAACCATTCCAAAAACTTTTGATACATAATGGTATCGCAATAGACATGAGCGAACAGTGAAATGTTTGAAGTTCGATTCGAGTAGCCGCTCAATGTTCGCTCATCTCTAGTACGCAAGTTTTGACTTTCATCAGGATGTTGGAAGTTTCATGACCCAGTTCGCTCCCTTGGCCAGTTCTCTTCAGTTGCTGGTTGTTATAGTTTGCAGGTGCCATAGATCTCCCTGAATGGGCAACACTGCCAATTTTACACATAATTCATTGGGTTTAGCTGGTGTTTGCCCAAGAGGTCCTTTTGGATATGCCATAAAAGTTTAACAAGGAATTATCCCTTTAAAACTTTGTTAAATTTCATCATTATTGACATTGCTTATGTGACGGTGTCAGGCAGGTGAACCCTTTTTTTTTTCCGACCATTAATTTTAATTCCAAATATCTGCAAGGCATTATTCCCGTAAAATGTTCATTCTAATTCAAGGATAAAAATAAAATGCATTTATCCTCTATACCTCTGTTACTCAAGGTCCATTATATGCCTGCTCCTTAAAATGTTGATGGACTCCACATGACTCAGTCCATTTTCTTGTTCAAAGTCACAAGTGATTCATTCCACATCTAAATTTGGAGAAGATTGTCCCTGCATTTCCCCTGTTTTTTGTTAAGTGTTTTTTTTTTTGTTTGTTTTTTAAATGTCAAGATTAGAGATGAGCGAACAGTGTTCTATCGAACACATGTTCGATCGGATATCAGGGTGTTCGCCATGTTCGAATCGAATCGAACACCACGTGGTAAAGTGCGCCAAAATTCGATTCCCCTCCCACCTTCCCTGGCGCCTTTTTTGCACCAATAACAGCGCAGGGGAGGTGGGACAGGAACTACGACACTGGGGGCATTGAAAAAAATTGGAAAAAGTCATTGGCTGCCGAAATCAGGTGACCTCCATTTTAGACGAATAGTGGATTTCAAATCCGGGTCATATGAGAATGTGAACTTTGTGACTATGAGACAGGGATAGCTGTACAGGCAGGGATAGCTAGGGATAACCTTTATTTAGGGGGGAATGTTATTAAAAATAACTTTTTGGGGCTCTATCGGGTGTGTAATTGTGATTTTTGTGAGATAAACTTTTTCCCATAGGGATGCATTGGCCAGCGCTGATTGGCCGAATTCCGTACTCTGGCCAATCAGTGCTGGCCAATGCATTCTATTAGCTTGATGAAGCAGAGTGTGCACAAGGGTTCAAGCGCACCCTCGGCTCTGATGTAGCAGAGCCGAGGCTGCACAAGGGTTCAAGCGCACCCTCGGCTCTGATGTAGGAGAGCCGAGGGTGCACTTGAACCCTTGTGCACCCTCAGCTCTGCTACATCAGAGCCGAGGGTGCGCTTGAACCCTTGTGCACACTCTGCTTCATCAAGCTAATAGAATGCATTGGCCAGCGCTGATTGGCCAATGTATTCTATTAGCCTGATGAAGTAGAGCTGAATGTGTGTGCTAAGCACACACATTCAGCTCTACTTCATCGGGCTAATAGAATGCATTGGCCAGCGCTGATTGGCCAGAGTACGGAACTCGACCAATCAGCGCTGGCTCTGCTGGAGGAGGCGGAGTCTAAGATCGCTCCACACCAGTCTCCATTCAGGTCCGACCTTAGACTCCGCCTCCTCCGGCAGAGCCAGCGCTGATTGGCCGAAGGCTGGCCAATGCATTCCTATGCGAATGCAGAGACTTAGCAGTGCTGAGTCAGTTTTGCTCAACTACACATCTGATGCACACTCGGCACTGCTACATCAGATGTAGCAATCTGATGTAGCAGAGCCGAGGGTGCACTAGAACCCCTGTGCAAACTCAGTTCACGCTAATAGAATGCATTGGCCAGCGCTGATTGGCCAATGCATTCTATTAGCCCGATGAAGTAGAGCTGAATGTGTGTGCTAAGCACACACATTCAGCACTGCTTCATCAAGCCAATACAATGCATTAGCCAGTGCTGATTGGCCAGAGTACGGAATTCGGCCAATCAGCGCTGGCTCTGCTGGAGGAGGCGGAGTCTAAGATCGCTCCACACCAGTCTCCATTCAGGTCCGACCTTAGACTCCGCCTCCTCCAGCAGAGCCAGCGCTGATTGGTCGAGTTCCGTACTCTGGCCAATCAGCGCTGGCCAATGCATTCTATTAGCCCGATGAAGTAGAGCTGAATGTGTGTGCTTAGCACACACATTCAGCTCTACTTCATCGGGCTAATAGAATGCATTGGCCAGCGCTGATTGGCCGAATTCCGTACTCTGGCCAATCAGCACTGGCTAATGCATTGTATTGGCTTGATGAAGCAGTGCTGAATGTGTGTGCTTAGCACACACATTCAGCTCTACTTCATCGGGCTAATAGAATGCATTGGCCAATCAGCGCTGGCCAATGCATTCTATTAGCGTGAACTGAGTTTGCACAGGGGTTCTAGTGCACCCTCGGCTCTGCTACATCAGATTGCTACATCTGATGTAGCAGTGCCGAGTGTGCATCAGATGTGTAGTTGAGCAAAACTGACTCAGCACTGCTAAGTCTGCATTCGCATAGGAATGCATTGGCCAGCCTTCGGCCAATCAGCGCTGGCTCTGCCGGAGGAGGCGGAGTCTAAGGTCGGACCTGAATGGAGACTGGTGTGGAGCGACCTTAGACTCCGCCTCCTCCAGCAGAGCCAGCGCTGATTGGCCGAATTCCGTACTCTGGCCAATCAGCACTGGCTAATGCATTGTATTGGCTTGATGAAGCAGTGCTGAATGTGTGTGCTTAGCACACACATTCAGCTCTACTTCATCGGGCTAATAGAATGCATTGGCCAGCGCTGATTGGCCGAATTCCGTACTCTGGCCAATCAGCACTGGCTAATGCATTGTATTGGCTTGATGAAGCAGTGCTGAATGTGTGTGCTTAGCACACACATTCAGCTCTACTTCATCGGGCTAATAGAATGCATTGGCCAGCGCTGATTGGCCGAATTCCGTACTCTGGCCAATCAGCACTGGCTAATGCATTGTATTGGCTTGATGAAGCAGTGCTGAATGTGTGTGCTTAGCACACACATTCAGCTCTACTTCATCGGGCTAATAGAATGCATTGGCCAATCAGCGCTGGCCAATGCATTCTATTAGCGTGAACTGAGTTTGCACAGGGGTTCTAGTGCACCCTCGGCTCTGCTACATCAGATTGCTACATCTGATGTAGCAGTGCCGAGTGTGCATCAGATGTGTAGTTGAGCAAAACTGACTCAGCACTGCTAAGTCTGCATTCGCATAGGAATGCATTGGCCAGCCTTCGGCCAATCAGCGCTGGCTCTGCCGGAGGAGGCGGAGTCTAAGGTCGGACCTGAATGGAGACTGGTGTGGAGCGACCTTAGACTCCGCCTCCTCCAGCAGAGCCAGCGCTGATTGGCCGAATTCCGTACTCTGGCCAATCAGCACTGGCTAATGCATTGTATTGGCTTGATGAAGCAGTGCTGAATGTGTGTGCTTAGCACACACATTCAGCTCTACTTCATCGGGCTAATAGAATGCATTGGCCAGCGCTGATTGGCCGAATTCCGTACTCTGGCCAATCAGCACTGGCTAATGCATTGTATTGGCTTGATGAAGCAGTGCTGAATGTGTGTGCTTAGCACACACATTCAGCTCTACTTCATCGGGCTAATAGAATGCATTGGCCAATCAGCGCTGGCCAATGCATTCTATTAGCGTGAACTGAGTTTGCACAGGGGTTCTAGTGCACCCTCGGCTCTGCTACATCAGATTGCTACATCTGATGTAGCAGTGCCGAGTGTGCATCAGATGTGTAGTTGAGCAAAACTGACTCAGCACTGCTAAGTCTGCATTCGCATAGGAATGCATTGGCCAGCCTTCGGCCAATCAGCGCTGGCTCTGCCGGAGGAGGCGGAGTCTAAGGTCGGACCTGAATGGAGACTGGTGTGGAGCGACCTTAGACTCCGCCTCCTCCAGCAGAGCCAGCGCTGATTGGCCGAATTCCGTACTCTGGCCAATCAGCACTGGCTAATGCATTGTATTGGCTTGATGAAGCAGTGCTGAATGTGTGTGCTTAGCACACACATTCAGCTCTACTTCATCGGGCTAATAGAATGCATTGGCCAGCGCTGATTGGCCGAATTCCGTACTCTGGCCAATCAGCACTGGCTAATGCATTGTATTGGCTTGATGAAGCAGTGCTGAATGTGTGTGCTTAGCACACACATTCAGCTCTACTTCATCGGGCTAATAGAATGCATTGGCCAATCAGCGCTGGCCAATGCATTCTATTAGCGTGAACTGAGTTTGCACAGGGGTTCTAGTGCACCCTCGGCTCTGCTACATCAGATTGCTACATCTGATGTAGCAGTGCCGAGTGTGCATCAGATGTGTAGTTGAGCAAAACTGACTCAGCACTGCTAAGTCTGCATTCGCATAGGAATGCATTGGCCAGCCTTCGGCCAATCAGCGCTGGCTCTGCCGGAGGAGGCGGAGTCTAAGGTCGGACCTGAATGGAGACTGGTGTGGAGCTATCTTAGACTCCGCCTCCTCCAGCAGAGCCAGCGCTGATTGGTCGAGTTCCGTACTCTGGCCAATCAGCACTGGCCAATGCATTTCTATGGGGAAAAGTTAGCTTGCGAAAATCGCAAACTGACAGGGATTTCCATGAAATAAAGTGACTTTTATGCCCCCAGACATGCTTCCCCTGCTGTCCCAGTGTCATTCCAGGGTGTTGGTATCATTTCCTGGGGTGTCATAGTGGACTTGGTGACCCTCCAGACACGAATTTGGGTTTCCCCCTTAACGAGTTTATGTTCCCCATAGACTATAATGGGGTTCGAAACCCATTCGAACACTCGAACAGTGAGCGGCTGTTCGAATCGAATTTCGAACCTCGAACATTTTAGTGTTCGCTCATCTCTAGTCAAGATATGCATTTTGGCAGTGTGTTCTGCTGTTAAGGTGTACCTATCACTTACACATTGGGGATGCATTTTGTGGACTAAATCATGATGTAGTTCTTGCTCCCGAGTGGAGGAAATTCACTATTTTATCTTTGGCAAAATTAGCTCTTTAAAAGCAAGCTTTGTATGCAGGATCAAGACTAAACCAAGGTCCCATAAAACTACATTTTGTAGGGTTGGAGCAAAGCTCCTAGGTCCCCAGTGCAAAACAGGGCCTCATATAATACTGTGGTCATCTTAAAAAGCAGTCTACTCCTCTTCTCTCTGGAGTGTGTAATGATGGCTTTTTAAGGAGGACCCTTCACCAGTTCAGGTTCTTAGCATCTGTTAATAGGAGCTGATGCACTGGTTCCAGCTCAGTTAGAATTTTCATCTCTAGCCCTCACCATTCCCAGGCAAAAAGTTTTGGGGTGTGATGTTCTATTCAAGCTCTATAATGTCAAGTGGGCAGTGTCAGGCAGGGGATGTGATTAGGAGCTTCAATCAGAGTATCAGAAATCGGACCCCTTGTTTGCTCTTGCATGACACTGCCCACTTGACAGTTTGTTTGCCTGATGTGCCATTTATTCTCTGTACTAAAACCATTGATTGTTCGGGAACGGTGAGGGATAGAGGAAAAATAATTCTTACTGTGCTGAAATCTGAGCTTATTGCAGGGCTCTCTACAGGTGCAACCATTATAGCCATCTCTCAAGGTGGACAGTCTATAAGATGGTCTGTTGTTTGGGGAGAAATGGTTCCTGATAGGTGTTTCATGTATAGCTTTGTAGTCGACTCTATTGTCTGGCAGGATGCTCAAAGTCAAAGTAGAATTACATTCAATGAGTTCCTTATTTGCAGGTGCCTTGCTTTCTTTGCTTTGTGTATGGTGTGGTCTCTTGGCATTGATGGTCTGCCATTAATGATTGTCGCATTGTCATTGCATTGATTCATGTATGTGATCACAGCGGCTCATCCATCTGAGCAATTGTACTATGTACTGCACCATTTCATTCAGTGGAAGATGGACCATTAGTGTTTCTAGCCAGAGGACAGAGAGCCTGTCACCATGAAAATGCTATCCAGTATAATGCTACACTCCATAGTCTTAAATGTCTTAGGCCATGATATAATAACTGGAATTCATATAATAGTCAGTGTTACTTCTCATGGTATTTACAGCTTTTGTTTCTGTTAAATGCTCACAATAATTTCAACAAATGTTGCATAAATCAATTAGTATAAATTAATAGAAGAATATTTGTAATATATTGTGTATCTTATCCCAAGTGTTTGATTTACATCGGTACTTTTCAGTACTGCTGTATGACGTCCTTCATGCTGCTTCTGTGTAATTGATCTCCAGTTTTCTCAATGTGATGTCTATTGGAGACATGATAAAAGCCAGTCCACCTACTAACTTGGGAAAACTAAGACTTGGAGAGGGAACGTAGAGAGGAAAACTTGTATTCTACAAGTCTTACAGTGGCCAAATTGTGTTACCATTCACACATTCACAGCGTTCCTTTACAAAGTCACCCGAACCAACAGGTACATGTACAAGTCTCCTCTCAACCAGCTCCGTCTTATTAATTTTAATGGGATGGAGATGTGGCATTGCCATGTGACCAATGGACATGTCCCTTCCTGAGAAGATGAAAGCAGACATAGTTTTGAGTTCTGCACAACTCCTTTAAAACCCTTGTAACACCAAGGTAACTTGTATGTGCTGTAGGCACAGATAGTACTGCCTCTTCAACTCTTCTTGTAAGGAATGCAAATATAGAATGTCGCTTCAGAACATGTTAATTGTTTAAGTAAATTCTTATTATTGCAGCTCTCCTTGTTCCTGTGAGCAGGGAGTTGCTGATGGCACTGCCTCTCTCTATGGAAATGATTTAGGCACAGATAGTACTTCCTCCCTGTCTTGTCTTGTAAATAATCCAGACACAAAAACGATCCCCTCCTTGTACATGGTTTAGGCACAAGTTGTATCAAGTTGTAATCCATCAAGTTATATATGACACTACCTGTCTCTCCATTTAAATGACTTTGGCACAGATAGTACTGCTTCCTTCTGCCCATGTAACATATGTAAAATGAGTTCGGCACAGACGTTACTCCTCTTCCTTCCCTGGCAAGTACTATGAGCACAGATTACATCGTGTCTCCTGCACTGTAAATATCTGCACAGGTATTACTGTTTTCATGTCTTGCCTTGTAAATAATGTACAGTACCACCTCCTTGTTTCTCCCTGTAAGGGACGTTAGCTCAGATAGTACTAGCATCTTATTTCACTGTCCATTCTGCCAGCACAGTACCGATTCCTGTGTCTTCCAATGACGGATTTCCTATAACAGACGTAGGTGGAAACCTAATTGAGAAGTCAATAGGAAAATAAACTGCGGCACTCAGAATTGAAAAGTTGAATATTTTATATAATCGGTTTTTACTGATGCACTGTGTATATTGTTTAACCTTGAGGCTCACCTCATCCAGCCAACCTGGATCTTTCCTGTACTGATGAGAGGTAAGAACCCTGAACACAAACTAGTTTCAGTAAACTCTGTAATAAATGGATTTGCCCTTTAAGACCTCTCTACTGCAGTCTTGGCCTCTCACATCTCCATTTCCGTTCTCCCTGAGCTTAATAAGCTGCCATTCACTTTGATATCTGCCTTCTGTCACCCCTTCTGAATACAACCTATAACATCGTGAATCGGTTTATTATTTGTCTGCGCTATTTATAAGATCTCCTTGATCCGGAGCTTTATGCAACAAGAACAATGCACGGTTTGAGCACAGGATGCATATTTATAGTGCATAGAGACACGACTCCCGGCTCCTGCGTGTCGGAGCCCAGCTTGTTTAATTGTTTGACTATTGGATTATTTTTAGTTCTCGCTCATTTTTGCATACAGCCATTAGTTATTCTGGTTTTAAGGTGTAGCCTTTTGGCCACTTCCTATTTTTCTTAGGATTGATGAATGATGTATTCGTGTTTTACGTATTGGATTGGATTCTGCTGTTCATACATAGCTCAGTCTTGATTGATAATCTACTATGGAAGCAAAAGTATTCGTAACATTGGGAAGGGAACAAACAATTTTTCTCTACACTGTATATAAGTCACGAGCATTCCTCTGTGTGCTGGTGGTTTAGTGTCCCAAACCTGGCTATAGTAACTCGCTCTGCCCTGAGATGCAGAGAAGCTGGGGTCTATTGACCTGATGCTTAGGCAGTTTTGGGATGAAGTGGAGGAGTACCAGAGATGAGTCTAAGACAAACAGTGGACTCCTCCCTGGTATATAGTGTTAAAAAAACAAAAAAACATGCCCGGAATCCAGGCCAATGTAATGGCATACACAAGAGGGGCAGAATCATCAAGACCCGTTGTATTATATACTGGATGTCTTGAGCCCTGCGATTGACAGAGGGTTCTGTTAAGTCATTGGGACGTGCAAGCCTTGTCATGAATAAGGCAACTATTCTGTGTCCAAAGGGAGTTTGCCACCAGTACCTTTCATATCAGCCCGGATGGATGGCTGGATAGATGGCTGGATGGATGTTTGGATGGATAGCTAGATAGATGTTTGGATGGATAGATGTTTATTTGGATGGATAGATAGATAGATAGATAGATAGATAGATAGATAGATAGATAGATAGATAGATAGATAGAGGGAGGAATGCCTTCCTCTTGTGATTTGGTGCCTCAGTTGTTGAGCTGTTGCCATTTGTTTTTTTTTTTGTTTTTTTTTTACTGTGTGCAAATGAGTTCTTTGGAGCAAGAAGGGTGTTGGTGCTCACTACTTTGCAACAATGGCAACACTCTCATTGCTCCAAAGATGTAATTTGCCTATTGATAAAAATGACGATCTCTTGGGTCCCGAATCACAAGGGGCTTGATATTCTGAGTATAAATAAATACCACAGTTGGTTCTATGACCTCAGTTGATTTTTGCATTGCTTTTGCCCAAAATATCAAGGAAGAAACTACTCCAAAATGAAAAAGCTGGAGAGATGTTAAACTCTGGTTCTATTATGTCTATTGTTAAATCAATACAGCATTCCAAAGTGGCCTCGCACCAGGTGTCCTACATGGTGGTAGTAGTGTGATGGTGGAGGATGTCTTAACACAGGACCTACAGTAGACAACTTGCCATTATTGAAGCAACCTTGACATCCAAACCATGTTTAAAGGAAGCCTGTCACCAGAGCCCAACATATCAACCCAGCCTTTTGGATAGGTTATGGTCACCTGAATTGAATGGTTATCTCCTTATAAGCTCTTGGGAGCAACTAGGGCACTACCACTACAACACCCATGTTGCTCCCAAGAGCTTATTTGCATATTGAAAAAAGGAAATGTGATATTTCGGCAGAGGAACGACTCCTTTTGATTCAGCTGACCCTAACCTATCTATCTGCAGGACTGGGTTGATATACTGGGTTTTGGTGATGCTCCCTTTAATGTCCGTGTAGGGTTTAGATGGCCTCTACTCGTTCAAAGGGTGATAAGCCGGTCACTGGATGTCCCATTGGTTAGATCTCCTAGACCTATGTAAACTGTGTTACAACGTGTGTAACTACCCAACAGCGCCACCATGGGGGAAATAAGGCACCACACAACTCATATTGAAATGAATGGGCTTTTCGTGTAATCCATGGTCCATCCAGGTCCTCCATGGAGCAAGACATATTTTTTACCACTCTCCCCATGGCTAATCGTTGAGGGTTTCCCCTCCTAATGACTCAGCATTGCCTATACGAGTACTTAATAATTGGTTTTTACCAAGCTCTACGATCCATTTTAAAGATTGCTTGTGGCATCTGTCATAATATCGCCACTTTAATGGCTTGTATATACATTTGTGTCATTCCCTTTTCATATATATGAGCGGAAAGCTAAAAAAAGACAAGTAATTACCATTTCAACTCCAAATGACTGCACATTATATACTAAAATAAGATACCTGGAGGATAGGGGTTCTTTAACAGTGGTCTTCAAAGGAGATCTGAGCTTCTATCAACTGAAGAGCCCTGTGGTTTCTTTTATCCCAGCGGTTTCCTTTTCTCTAAAGGGATTGTGAATGGCTAATAATATGCTCTGAAGAGGTGAGGAGATAACTACAGAGAGCTTTCACAAAGGATGGATCGGACAAATTTCCCCATAGAATAGAATTTATGAGATTAACCACAGGTCAGCGAGTGACTTGTCTACAAACGCTAAAACTTGTATGATGGAGGAGTGGTTATGGTGTGCCATCTTTGAGGTCCTAGGATTAGGTAACACAAATAGTTTAGCAACGCTTTATTCTGTACCTGATGCAAACTATTGCTTTGAGAAGTTCTATCAGGAATATCGCAGGGGAATGCAGCTTTGTCGTCTTGCAATTCTTAAAGGGGTTGCGCAGAACTTCGAAAACATGGCTGCTTGCTTCTTCTAAGGAAGTGATGTCATGTCCGTTGGTCACATGGCCATGCTGAAGCTCAGTCTTTCTCATTTGATGTGGCATTGCCATGTGACCAATGGACATGTCCTTTCCTGAGAAGATGAAAGCAGACATATTTTTGAGTGCTGCACAACTTCTTTAAAACCCTTGTAACACCAAGGTAACTTGTATGCAGTGTGGGCACAGATAGTACTGCCTCTTCAACTCTTCTTGTAAGCAATGCAGATACAGAATGTGGCCCCCAACTTGTAAATTGTTTAAGCAAATTCTTATTATTGCATCTCTCCTTTCTCATGTGAGCAGGGAGTTGCAGATGGCACTGCCTCTCTCTATGGAAAATGATTTAGGCACAGATAGTACTGCCTCCCTGTCTTGTCTTGTAAATAATCCAAACACAAAAATGATCCTCTCCTTGTACATGGTTTAGGCACAAGTTATATCTTGTAATCCATCAAGTTATATATGGCACTACCTGTCTCTCCAGATAAATGACTTGGGCACAGATACTACTGCTTCCCTCTGCCCATGTAATTTATGTAAAATGAGTCGGGCACGGACGTTACTCTTCTTCCTTCCCTGCAAAGTACTAGAAGCACAGATTACATAGTGTCTCTCCCACTGTAAATGTCTGCACAGGTATTACTGTTTCCATGTTTTACCTTGTAAATAATGCACGGTACCACCTCCTAGTTCTCTCTGTAAGGGACATCAGCTCAGATAGTACTAGCATCTTATTTCACTATCCATTCTGCCAGCACAGTACCGATTCCTGTGTCTTCCAATGACGGATGTCATGTAACAGACATAGGCGGAATCCTAACTGAGAAGTCAATAGGAAAACAAGCTGCGGCACTCAGAATTGAAAAGTTGAATATTTTGGACAATCAAATTTTACTGGAATTGAAGCGGTTTTTGGGACTTATATTAATGACTCATCCTTAGGACAGGTTATCGACATTTAAGACAAACCACTGATCCAAATGCTGCCACCTCTCGTTGGGGGTGACAGGTGTTGGACTCTCCAATGTCATATTTAGGAACTACGGATAGGTCACCAATATTACACCAAAAACTAGGTCCCTAAAAGCTCTTTAAGAACAGAGCATTTCATATCAACATGTGAATATTGGACGGAAAAAAACAATTACCCATGACTTCCTCAAATAATACTCTCTTTAGCGATGGGCCCCATACCTGATGCACTATACAATATATTGTTTAACCTTGTATATTAGGTACAATTCTGCATTTTTTTAAGTATTTTTGGGACTATGAAATGTAATTTTTGAAGTTCTGTGTTACTTCAGGAAAGCAAACTTTGTCTAATACCATTTTATTTCAGATTCTTCTGTCTTTGCAGTACCAGCTGTTCAAGCCGCAGTGGGGTCAGCCTGCTGCACGTACTCTGCATATATATTTGTTCTCTCGCTGTGCCGCAAGGTACAACCTACTGCTTTTTGAGGATTGTTTTTTGTTCTTTAGAATTCTTGATATTTCGACAGGAACAGATTTATACGTCTGTCAGAAAAATGAAATCTCAACACAGTGGTGGACAAACATGGTACTTCTCATATAGTACTGCTCTCATGATGTACCAGAACTCTATAGAAGAAGCCATGGGAGTCCTAGTATACATGACCATCACTGCCATCTACCATGGTATGCTACTTCAATGGTTGGTTTGAGCTTTTTTTTTCCCCCGATAACTATGGGGATCTTTTGGTCCTATAGCCATCGTTTTGGTGACAACACCTGTCCCTTATATCGTATTAGCACTTTTGGATATCATGAAGAGGAGTCTGCAACTTGTGTCCCCCTCCATGAGCCACGATGGAAAACTATTTTGGAAAAATGGCACCCATTCTAGAATATTGAGGCCCAAATATGGTCTGCCATCTAAATTACCGCTACGTTAGACCTGTTAGGGCCTGTTTAGACATAGGAAATTGAATAAATTGAGGCGGAGATAGCTGCCTCGGAGTCTTCATTTTCTGCTCTCCATGGCTATATGGCGACAGTGGTAAAGCCTGGTTGGCCACTGCTTCTCTTGACAACATCAGCTGTTTGTTAGGAGATGCTAGGACTCAGACTCAAGATTGACTCCCTTGGCATGTCTCTCTGAAAGGGTGTTCCCCACCAACAACTTATCACCTACCTTCTATCCACAGAATAGATGACCAGTCTCTTATTGGTGGCAGCCAAAATGTTGGGACTCCACTTGCCATGAAGACAAGGTTCCTCAGTCTTCCTGCGTAAATGGAATGGCAACTACACGTCACATGTGCAGAGAAGCTGAAAGTGGTGTCTACCGCCTTCCTCCATCCCATAAATATCAATGGATAGAGAGCTCACATGGCACAACCACTTCTTCATTCTGCCGGGGGACACGGGATGCCCATTCTCATGAATAATGAGGTCCCGTCCTTGCAGTAGAACCCACAGTAAACAGACATTTGTTGCCTATACTGTGAATCCTCTATATGCCAGGGGGTGCCAGGATCCAGGGTCGAGATTGATTTTTCCGGTGGCACATCTCTGGCTTCCCACCAACAATTTTTTACCCATGTATAGCTATTTGCTATTGGTGGCTATCCTGTAGGTGAGTGAAGAGTCTAAACCCAAGCAAAAGTCCACATTGCTAAGGGCTAGTTCATATTCCGTCGAGGCTTTCCGCTCCAGGTTATTCCTAAATGAATGGGCCTAGTCCAGAGAGTGCTGTCGCGAGGCGGACACCGCGGCTGATTCAGCCGTGGAATCCGCCTGAAGAAAAGGCAGTCTATATAGACTACTATTGTGAGGGGGTGGATTATCACGTGGATTCCGTGCCAAAATCCGACCCCTGTTGCCCCATGTGATCGGGGCCTACCAGAAGCGGACTGCACACTCTTGTAGACCTTGAGCCATACTTGCGTAAAAGAACCCAAAAACTACTTGACTCACCAGTAGTGTTGAGCGAGTAGTATTCGATCGAATACCTCGCCGGTATAGAAATGCATGTAATCGGCTGAACGCCAAGAGGTTAAACGCATCGAATATACGAAGAAGTTAAACGTTAGGTTCAACATTTTTTGCACGGCAGGTCTTATTTTTCCATTCCAAGAGTTCATTTAATGCATAAGTTTTATGTGAACGCTCCCTTTAAACCGGCATGTGAAACCATTGTGAAGAGCGCCTGGCTTTCTGCCGGCAGTGGATGATAGCCTGACAGGAGATAAAGCAGAAGCCTATTTGGAAAACACAGATTTGCAGAATAAGATTGAACACTTCAAGATTTCAGGCAACTTTTTTTTTTTTTCTTTTAACCAGGTGTCTGTTATAGCTGCAGGATGAGCGAGAGCAGAAACCCCGCTGATAATTGTATTGGATAGGACTCGCTACAATGATCCTGCTCCCTTTGACGTCAGTATTGTTTAATATATTTGCCCTCTCAGCCTCGTTCTCCTGCCCGGAGTGTGAAAATTGACCGCTTTAATCGTGAAAGGGATGAAAGAAAATTACAAGTGTCCAAGAGAAAGTGTTGAGGCCTGAACTGTAAGGGTCATTTCCATTAATTCCTCATCTCTGTATAAACTGATTAATGGACAAGTGGATGGAACCCAATCGCTTAAAATAGCCAGCAGTCCTAGATGATGATGAAGAGGCGCCGCAGGAGCCAAGTGCTTCTACAAGTGCAGGCTTTATATTAATGTATGGCATGTGAGCATTCATATGGAGGCTCCTGAGTGTTTTATAAACCATATACAAAAACATTTTTAAGATCCATATCTTAAAGGGATATTAAACCTTAAGTTCTCTGTTCAATCTTTGTTCTATTTTCTCTGCACTCTATAACTCCTTGTAAAGCCAGCTGTAGATTTCTCCAATTGGACTGAGTAGAAGTGGCCATTCTATTAATCATGACCTTAAAGGGGACCTCTTACCACCTCCAGCAATGTATCTTTTAATAGGCTATGCTCCACTGATTCTGACGTAATAGGGATTTTTTTTCTGTAGCCCACACCGTTCCTGAGCAATTTGAGTTTTTAGTTTCGCCATCCAATATGCTAAATAGGCTCTCCGCTGTCAAGTGGGTGGTCCTGGACTGGTGCAAATAGATAGTCTATTAGTACTGAAAATAATAGAAATGATTTCTCGGGAAGTCAGTGAAGCAGTGTCTATCCCGTAATGCAGAGTGATAATGGATTTGGTGTAAGATTGTCTTTAACTCTCACAATTTCAGGGCATTAGTTCTTCCATGAATTTATTTTGGTTTTAAATCCAAATATTAATTTGTTTGAATAAGAGCAACGTCATTTTGCATGACTCCTCGTTTTCCTAGGCCCCACCCCTGATTATCTGTGTAACTCCTCCCATGCTTAGAAAAGCTGGCTATTTGTGACTCCTTCAGTTCTTCTGTGCTTATATTTCCGTGGCTGTTGTCCTTGTTTTTTATTTTCCACTGTTTAGACCTAGGCTTAACGCTTCAAGATTAGCAAAAAAGGAATTTGGAAACTAAAGCTGTGCGGTCTTATGTTTTAAGGCGGGTTCTCGCTACCCATTAGGACACTGGCTGGACACTAGGTATCCGTACTGGACCTCTTCCTGAGCAGTCACTTTTTCTGATTATGCCCAGAACATAATATAGGACTGAATTGTGTAAAAGCAGAATCTGAAATGCGCTTGTGTCAGCACAACAAATACAAGAAAACTGGGACTCGCCAATAGATGATAAATGGATGTTGGCCCAAACAGATAATGGTGGTGACAGTCACGTAATGATGATAAACCGACCTTAAATGTCCCAATTTTGGTAGGATTGCAGTATTTAAGGAGAATAGAACCAACCAGTAATACGTCTAAGTTTTATATCCTGGAAGGGTTAAAGGTTTCGTTCTTCAGAGCTCTTATCGGTGCAGAACAGGAAAGGGAATGGAGGACACAAGTTTTTGGTTCTTTCTTCATCATTGCTGTACAGACCACAAGGAGGAACAAAGAGAATTGATACCTTTTTGATGTTGAAGTCTTGTCTCGTACAACTCTGCTTGTACGATTGAGAACGATTACTGCTACGTCTTAAAGGGCCACAAGGTGGCATTTTAACACAGATGCAGATATCAGGGAAGCTTCATGAACAAATTGATGCAGCAATTAAATTGGTCGAGCCATTGCGTTGCTACCGGTCTTATGCAGCTCTAGCATCCATACATTTATAAGGATCTAAAACATTCTGAACGGTGGAAAGAGAAAGCCGTAGCAACACCGGAAAACTCCAGGAAATGTCCAAGATTTAAAAGGTTATCAAAATAAGGCTGATGGATCGTAACTCCCTCAGTTTTTCATGTTATATGACTTAGAAGAGAATTGTTTCAAGGTTTACAACGCGTTTCAAGGTAAAATCCTCTTGACATATACAGACCTGGTCTACTGGCTTCACCGCTGTGGGTAGTGTCAGGTCTTTGTTTTTCTTTGATAATCTTGACTTTCAACGTATCGGATAAGATTTGTGAAGATCTGGCCGGTCATTAAATGAGAACGATGTTATGTAATTTATTATGAAAAATCTCAATAAAATCAGTTAAAGACCCCCCCCAAAAAACGGCAAGGCCCAGGGTTTCTAACACGCATTTTGCTTTATTATTGATGAAAATCAACGTCACAGCTGTAAAGCAAAAACCTGCTCACGTGAGAGCTGCAACTTATTCAAATAGCTGATCGGCAGGGGTGCTGGGTGTTGGACTCCTGCAGATCTGATATTGATGACCTGTCCTTCAGGGTTATGGAGTCAGTAGACCAAATCATTGACTCCTCAATTTATATTTTTTTCCCACAGCCCAGCTTCAACTCCTTACAGCCAAGGTCAGATAGCAGTAGAGCTCCTCTAATTCAGGAAATCTTGTAACTTGGGGGTCTAAATTTACTTCTCATGCTATCTTATAGACAGACAGCATTAAGAAATGTTGGCTAGTGTATGCATAGAGCAATATTCACACGTCTGTGCCAAGTCGTCTTCCATGTGGCATTTTTTTTTTTACGGACCTATTGAATTTCAACGGAAAAGTCGGGTCAGTGAAAATGGCATGTGTTTCTGATCTGTCAAAAAGTACAACATGCTCTACTTAATGGGTCATGGACAGGACTCCGCTGTGATCCTAAGTCCTGTGAATAAAGCCAAACATGTCCTCTATTAGAGTACGTCCCATAACAAAACTGTCCCCAGCATAAGCCAATCTATAAGATCTTCTAAGATTGTGTGTGTGGGTGTTGTTGTTGTTGTGGTGTGTGGGTTTTGTTTGTTTTTTGGGTATGTGTTTCGGGTTACTTGAGTCCCAAATTCATTTTGGGCCTCCTTATGACGTCCAGTACGCTCTCAGTTTACACGGGCACGTCGATCGTCATAATGCTTGGTGTGCCTATGTGACAGACCTCAGCGGTGACCCTGGGTGCATGAGCCCTCACGTGATATGAGGAAACTAGCATCAGACACCATATGGAGGCCCAGAAGAAGTGAATTCTTCTTATTTTTTACACTTCCTCTGGGCCTTCACCTATTATACTCTGAGGTCTGAAGTGTCCGACCAGTATAATAACTTCACTTCCGGTTCTATCCAAATTTGTACGACTTGTCGTGGCGGCCATTTGTTGGTCTGAAACGAATCTCTAGTTTAGTTCATTCAGAGTATTCGGGTCGAACCCAACTCTGAACAAATCTGTTGGCCCATCTCTAGTGGCTTTATAGCCGGTCCAGTCGCCCCTTCACCAATTTTAGCCACGGAGTCCTTCACAGTGATCACTTCTAGAGATGAGCGAGTAGTTTTCGATTGAATACCTCCCCTGCATAGTTATTGGTGGAATCGGTAGAATACCACGTGGTGAACGCAGTAAAAATTCGATTTCGCTCCCACCTTCCCTGGCGCTTTTTTTTACACCAGGGGAGGTATTTGATTGAATATACTCGCTCATCTCTAATCACTTCCTATCGGTAGAAGATAAAAACTCAACAAATCCTACGCATATGACTTCACCTTGCTTGTGTATAGTCTTAGACGGCTGCAGTTATGAAAGGGTTAAGTGTGACTGTAAGTGTGAGCCTTGGATTCCGGTCGGGTATGATTTTATTATTTTTTCACCTATTGGCTGCGTCCTCCTGTGGGTGGAGATCTTCAAGTCACTTGGAGTCTCTGCACAGTAATGACCTAACTGATTTCCCTGTGCGCTGAAAGCCAGTATAAGTGGCATTCTGCGCAGGAATGTTTCCCCCCACCGCTGGCTGAGTACCCCCCACCGGCCCCGACTGGCGTTTTTACTGTACTTTGCAATCGCCACACTTCTTTCATTAGAGCGACATTGAGCGAAGGCTTGGAGGCCACTTATCTTCCATCGTTGAGCATCCTTCCTTGTACTCCAGTCGTTCCGAAATGTAGCGCCGACCTGTTAATTTTTCCAGCTGTGGTAAGTCGACTGTTTTCACTTACGGGTAATACAAAGCTCTAACCGCAGATCGTATGTCGATATTCGCATAAATAGCAAAGTGACTGACAGGGCATTATTATCCGCAGACGTCAGGCTTGTGTGCCTACTGCCTGACATTGTGCAGACAAAACATATGCTTTTTCCCCCCGGGGATGGCTTTATAATCCTCCTAGTCCGGGGCACATGCGGGCTATAAATGCTCAGAGATCATTGCTTTATTTTTTGTAATAAAAAGACTCTCATTGCGTATTTCTACCCAAGGAATTCGGGTTAAAGATTCTCTCCATCTGCAGAGTAATGGAGGGCGCCTCAGCTGTCGCCGGGATTTGTACGGACGCGCAAGTTATCATCATAAAACTTCTGACAGCTGTTTTCAATAATGTTATTTTTAGGGAGCACTGCTGTGTGAGGGTATTGGGGAGATGGCCGACTTATGTCAGCTGCAGGACATGCACAAGCCCAGGGGGCCATTCCTTACATTTTATGGCTACAGTTTATAGCTGCGGTAGTTTATTTAAGGGACGGCGTTGTAAAATGGATTGTGTCGCACAGAGTGAGGAAAAAATAGGTGCAGCGGACACCCTGAGATTTCCAAAACCGTTATGGTTTTGGAAATCGCAACATGTCAAACTCCAGCGGTTTCTCAATGAAGAGAACTGAAGCAGAATGTCCACAATGTCCGACTTTCTGTGAAGAGTGCTGCGGGAAAAAACATGACGCATTGCCGCTGTGGTTTTTCCGACAGCACTTTTTTGCCGTGGTCCACCACGTGAGGCCTTAGCCTAAAGGAAATTTTTATTTTGTTATGTTTAACTTCCTCACAAATAAGTCCTCTGCTTGTTGTCGCTGAATAGTAATATGTGCGGAGATGAGAACCCAATAGTTCCTAACCATGTTGGGGAATGAATAAAGGGCACGGCCAGACGAAAGGGACAGGGATAAGGTGGCACTAACCCAAAAAGTCGGCAGTTTGTGGGCGGTATTGGACAGGAAAGGCAGATTGTGGACACACATGGGCTAAAGTGTCCAGGGAATCTCCAGTTGGAATTGGTTTAGTATTCTGTTCTCGAAAACTGCTCTGCAAAAGGTTGCCATGAGCGACAGTTTTTACATTTTTCATAGATTTTTTTCCTATTCTTTACATCCAGGGAGTGTAAAATTCTTAGACGAAATAGCTGGGACCGATCGGGGGCGCTCTTGTCTATAGGCATACGTGACAAATTCTTAAGGATGGTATATCACCAGTGCATGGAGCGTGTGGTGAATTCTTTTTAACGTGGTATAGCCCTTTTCGTGCTGTGTGAACCCCCCCCCCCCTTAATATGATGTGCCACTTTTTGTGACTCGTGCATATGTTGGACACTTTTTTTTTGTGACGTGACCAGCACTCATAGTGCCCATGCCATGTATACTATGTCTCGGAGTCTGGCGGGTGCAGGAGCATTGCGCCGGGCCCAGGAGAGTTGCCCGTTCGTTTGGAGTGCGGAGAACTGCCAACAGTCCTGGGACATCCAGGAGGTTCCTTGGATCGAGTAGGTCTATAGGTTGTGTCTGGTATTGCAGCTCAACCTTGATCAAGTGAATGCAACAACCTATATAGCAGGGGTCTCAAACTCAACTCAGCATGTGGGCCGAAGAGCAAGATCCCAGCCAGTCGGCGGGCCGCACCGCAGCAAATTTAGCTCCACCCACTTTTATGTTGACTCCGCCCATTCATTTTTCATGTGCCCCCACACTGTATAATCCTCCTACAGTCAGCCATAAACTATATGTCCCCCCTCCATCTTTCCCCCAGTTACATATACACCCTTCATCGGCCCCCAGATTCATGTCCCCCCATCTCTGCCCCCAGATTCATGTCCCCTCCATCTCTGCCCCCAGATTCATGTCCCCTCCATCTCTGCCCCCAGATTCATGTCCCCTCCATCTCTGCCCCCAGATTCATGTCCCCTCCATCTCTGCCCCCCAGATTCATGTCCCCTCCATCTCTGTCCCCAGATTCATGTCCCCCCATCTCTTCCCCCAGATTCATGTCCCTCCATTTCTGCCCCAGTGTCATGCCGTTCTCCCCCCCCCCCCCCCTTCGTCTGCCTCCAGTGTCATGAGCCCCTTCATTCCACCTCAATGTTTAAAGAGGACCTTCCACCATTTTGCCCACAGGCAGTTCTATACACTGCCGGAAAGCTGACAGTGCGCTGAGTTCAGCGCACTGTCAGCTTTCCCGATGTGGGCCCAGTGTGAAGAGCTTACGGTCCAATACTGTAGCTCTTCTATGGTCAGAAGGGCGTTTCTGACACTGTCAGAGACGTCCTTCTTCACAGCAGAGCCTATCGCGCTGTACTGTGAGAGCCGGGAGGAACGCCCCCTCCATATGCTCGCAGTACTCGTCCATAGACAAGCATTATCAGGGAGGGAGGGGGGAGTTCCTCCCCGCTCCACAGTACAGCGCGAGTGTCAGAAACTCCCTTCTGACCATAGAAGAGCTACGGTACCGGACCGTAAGCTCTTCACACTGGGCCCACATCGGGAAAGCCGACAGTGCGCTGAACTCAGCGCACTGTCAGCTTTCCGGCAGTATATAGAACTGCCTGTGGGCAAAATGGTGGAAGGTCCTCTTTAACACACAAAAAAACACTTATACTCACCATCCAACGCTCCCCCGCCGCGCTCTGCAGTTTCGCTAATAGACCTGTAGGCGCGATGTGATGATGTGACGTCATCACATCGCGCCTATATGTCCACTAGCCGGAATGTAGCGGCTAGTGGATATAATCATCTCGCAATGTATTCAACTCGGATCCGGCGTCCCTAGTTCCTTGTTGTTGGCCTTACAACCTTCAAAACCGTGCAGCCAGCAACAAGAACCAGCCAATTTATCCGTGTTTCCCTGTAAGTGATCTCACCGGCAGCACGGCCCAGTGTGCGGTCAGGGCCGTTGCAAGTGGCTGCACCCTCCTCGTGCACATGTACTATTCTAATTAACAGGACCTATGCTCAATACTCGCTGGTTGTCAGTTGCCTTGGTAACTGTAACCTCCAAGCATGCAGTTGCATCTCCCCCCCCCCCCCCCAATGCTATATTGAGTGGGAGAGTATGCTTGGACAACCCCTTTAAAAAGCGAATAATGATGATGTTTTTTGAAGCTCTTGTTCCCCATTACCCTCACAATACGTGCGCTAAAAATAATGAGCTCCAGTAGTGTACACAAATAAATCTAACAAAAACTTTTTTTTATGCCTACAATGGAACGAATCGCGATCTTTAATGATGTTGAATTTCGCACATTTAATACGAGCCGTAATTATGCTTTGCTTTTAATTATTTCTGTTTTTGCTCGAAAATCATTTAACTAGAAAGTTGAGACTAATTTGCCGTTCCTGGTACACGAGACATTGTCATATTGTTGGCTGATTAATGGGCTTTTTATATTTGCATTTTCTCAAATGCAGCGGAAAAAAAACAAAACAAAAAAAAAATTTCATTTTGTCTCCAAGTGGTGAAGTTTTTCCTTCTCGTCTGGTGGCGGCATTGTAGGGTAAGAGGACTTCCAGGGCTCATTGGAACAGCTGTGCCGATCAACTTAGCTAAGTGTACAATTATAAAGACAGGCAGAAAAACATCGCACGGGCGGCTGTCAAACACTGACACCATTTCTCAGCAGTTTTTCTGATCTGTCTTTCCAAATAACCGTTGCTGTGCGTAGTCATGAGAAGCCACTGAGGCCAATGACGGCTGGGAGGTCGGAGTCATGGGTTTGGTATTTGGTTATTTTAATGCATATTTGAAGAAGGGGTGTTGGGCTGATGCCATATGGGTTTGTAATACAAGCGATGTGTGCTACCCTCCAGCCCCTGCCATCATGTAGTGCTGCATGTTTTTGTGTTGCCTATACATTGGTAGAGGGTAGAACTAACTAAGGCTTGGGCTACATGGCAACAGGTCACGTGATAAAAAGTTGCACAGAAGTCACGCTACTACAACCTTGTCTGCAAATTACTGTTGCAAGACTTCGCTATATTTTACAGCTAAAAGAAAAAGAAGTTGTAAACTCTCCTGTGACTTCCAGGCCCATGGATAAAAAAAGTCCAACCAAAATCCAACAGGTTCGGACCGTTGCGTTGCATGACTTTGCATCACGCAGTGCGACACTATAGAAATACAGATTTTGCAGCGTTAACCCGAACTTCTGCAATCGGTTAAACTCGTAGTATGATCTCTTCTTACAGAAGACCACAAACAGCATTGAAAAAATTTTGTCTAACTTTTTATTGGCTTTTGTTGTCGTCTGTGACGATAGAAGAAGATGCCGCATGAGTTTAACCAATTGCAGACGTTCAGGTTAACTCTGCGAGATCTGTATTGCGTGACACGTCGCCATACAGCCCTAGCCATCCACTTTTAGTAGTCGTTGCTTGAATGCGCACTCAGCTGATCTCTAGCCCATACGCAGAACCATGTGTACATGTGTTTTGGTGGGAATGGGGGGGGGGGGGAAGCATCTCTAACACTTATGGAGATGACTTATCTTTTGTAGCAACAAAAGGATTAGATTTTATCTATCTTTCATATGTCAAGCGAGTTGGTCGCCCCCCCGCTAATACACATTAGATGGTCCTCTAGTCCTGTCTGAATTTGGCTTGTCTTGGGTTCCGTTTACACTGGGGTTGTAGCTTCTGTTGGATCCAGACACTCAATGATGGACCGTTCCATTCCTTTTTTTCTGGTAACCCTAGCCCTGCAGACTGCTCTGTCCTTGCCATTAATAATATTGGAAAGCTTCCAGAAATCTCGAGGGGCCCAATTACAGTCAATGGTGTCAGTACATGGTGCAACAAATCCATCACGTAATACGATGTCTGTTTTAACTGGAAGCTGCTTAGAGAATTTATGACTTAGAATTTCCAGACACTTCTGGTGGCAATTTATCTCCCCTTAGAACAAGAAGGTCGGGCATTGAAACTCAACATGCCCTATCCCGCTTTCCTTCTGAATTCTATGGGTGGCCTCTGTACATGTTCAATGGTCATCCAGGTTGTGCAAATTTTGGTAGGTTCGGCCCACATCAATCTAGTCCCTGGCCTGCTGTAGGTTCTGTTTACACTGGCGTTATGGCTGCAGAAGGATCTATGCAGTCAATGACGGACCACATTAATTTTGTAACCGTACCCCTGCAGAGTGCTCTGTCCTTGCCATTAAACTTATTCGAAAGCTTGCTAGAAATACCAAGGGACCCAATTACAGTCAATGGTGTCAGAACATAGTGCAACAAATCCATCACAGTATCAGGATGTCTATTTTAACTGGAAGCTGTGATTTTTAGAAAGTTTAGGACATATGGAGGGGGGAGACTTGTCATAAGGAGTCTGCTTTGCTATACTCTATTATGGAGGCATTGATGCAGATTTCATCAGGTGAGCAATTTTGGTTAAAAATGGGGCTGATTTAAAGGAATTTTCCAGGTTAAAACTATTGATGACACCCAATCGGCTGTTCCCTGCTTCCTGCTCCATTCTCTGGATGTCTGCTGCAGTCACTGAAGCTTGCTTCTGGCTCAAGGGAATTTGAGCTGTCTTGCAGTAACCTGGTCTGCTCACTACACTGTGAATGTAGCAGCGGAAACCCAGAGAATGGAGCAGGAAGCAGACAGCTAATGACAGCTGATCAGTTGGGGTGCTGGGTGTTGGCTCCCACTAATCTGATGTTGGTGTGATCTAGTCTCAGGATTTGTCATCAACATTTTTAGCCTAGAAAATGCTCTCAGGCTGAGGATTTGTTCACACAGAGTTTTTTTGCAGGCGGATATTGATGTGGAATCCTCCTGGAAAAACGCCTCCCATTCGTTTCAACGGGAGTCACTAGTATTTTTTAATTTTCCTCTAGCGTTTTTTTGCAGCTAGCAGAAAAAAAAGTGACATGACCTGTCTTCAGGCGGATTCCATCTGGAAAAACCCATTGAAGTCAATGGGAGGCGGAAAAAACGCAATGCAGGTTTTTGATACGATTTTTGCAAAAACCGTTAGATTTTTTTTTTTTTTTAAGCGGTTTCCAGACCCATACAGTATGCTGGAGCAAAGAAAAACATGAAAAACTAAAAATGGTCCAAAAAATGCATCCTGTAAAAAAAACTGCGTCAAAAAAGTTTGCTAATTCTTAAAGCCCATTTTTTTTTTTTCCAGCTTCTTTTGTTGCAGATTTTGTAGTTTTTTGAGCCAAAGCCAGGAGTGGTTTGAGCAGAAGGTAGAAGTATAATGGTTTACTAGATATTCTCCATTCCCTCTGTAGCCAATTTTGGCTTTGCTTCAAAAAACCGCAGCAAAATCTGCAAAAAAGAAGCTGCATTTTCGCATCGTGGGGCCCCAGCCTTAAAGCCTGTGTCCAGGGGAAGGTGGACGTGGTCAGGTCCTTCTACTACTGGGTCTTGTTTTGGTGGAAATCAGTGCCGTTCGTGACCACTGAGGCCATTACCTCTTTGAGATCCCATACCCTTCACAAGACTACTGGATAGGGGATTATTGCACATTGGGACCATACTGACATGAGTCTGCATACTTGACCATTACCATGTAAACCCCCTTGCTTTCCCCCTTCCCCCTACTGGATGCCCCCCCCCTCCTGCACCTCTATACAGTTCCCAGTAAACAGCCATATACTTTATTAGCAAACACTTTTACGAGCGTTTCTTATGGCTTCAGCACCATACAGTTACATTCTGTATCTAGATGTAAAAGAAAACCTTGCCTTTCCAACATATCGGTAAGAACCGGGCGCAGACAGTTCTTGGCATTCCAAGCAAAGAATTCTGGGATTTGTAGTTACGCACCAGATGGAGCGATGAAAGACGTTTAGTGAAGCATAGGACTTGGTGACAGACAAGAGGACAGACTGTAGTTTGCAATGTAAAGCACACAGTAGTCTGTACATTCCGGCAATCTTGTTGTTGTCTGCACCATGTCTTCAGACATGGCTGCCATGGTAATGTTTGAAGTTCTGAAGTCTTTTATGTGCGATTCTGTCTGGATGTGGACTTGGCGTATGTGTAGGGCTTGCAGTAGTTCAAGGCAAATAGTTACCTATTGTATATTACCGTAGAAGAGGAAAACAGGATATCGGCATAAAGTAAACTTACATTGCACAATGTACATTAACCATGTAAACATACATTTTTAGGCAGGTGTGGGGAAAAATGCTTCATGGTAAGAATGCTTTCAGAAATAGAAGGGTTAATAGTTTTGTCAATGAAGAAAAGACATGTAAACCCCATCAATATGACCTTTGCCCTTTGGAGGAGGAGTCCTGGGAGGGATGACATGTCCCCCACAGATATAGCCCTGATCTCATCATCATCATCCAGTCCGTCTGGAACTTGACATGGAGACACAGACGGATTGGAGCAAGCAACATCCACAGAAGATCTGTGCTTAGTCCTCCAAGATGGCAGGAACAACCTCCCTGCCGAAAAACTGCACTGATGGAAGGCAAAGGACAAAGGTCACACCAAATATTGTTGAATTTACATTTCTCTTTTCTTCACTTCATTTTGTTAATTGACAAAAATAAACATTAACCCATCCATTTTTTTTATTTATTTTTTAAAAAAACTTTCCGAAACGGCAGTATATATATATATATAATTTTTTTTATATAAAACTTTCTTACAGTACCGTGAACGAATAGCTGGGTAACGGAGGTGGAGACCATGTCCAAGCTGGTCCCGCTTTTGTGTGAACTTGAAATAGTAATGCCAAAGTTACAAGGACTCTCTTTGTCTTAATGACCCCAGATAGAAGCTGCACGTTCAAGTCCATCGAATTACATATCAGCAATCTGACAACCAGAACGTCTCGTAATGGAAATATTAACGTTCTCCCCTTGGAGCTTTAAGTGGATGGCATTCTCATCAAGAATTTGCATGCATGAAAAACCTGTAGGACTTTCTAACTTTGAGATTTTCTTTTCTCGTTGGTTGACTTGTCACATTTTTTTGGGATGACTTTTCTTATTTCTTTAGATATGGAATATGGCCAAATCTCTCCAATCTGTTAATGGGTTGATCTTGGAATTTTGGCATTCATAGATTGGCGAAGAGAGAAAAAAAGCAGATGAGAGGCCATCGAGCCCACGAAAACCACGAGCTGTGTAGTCGTCGTCAGTTTTGAGTTTGTCGATGGAAATGGATTGAAAGCTTGTTGAATATTTTAAGTTTTTCTTTTTACATTTTCCTGAATTCCTACGAAAGTAACCATTGTGTTCTTAGTTTGAGGAAACCGTTTGTCGAGAAAAACAACCATTTATGAAGTCGGACATTTGGCTTACCCTTCCTAGTGAGAGTGCAAGAAATGGACGGACTGTTAAATTGTAAATATATAGATTTTTGGACTGGGGGTGGGAAGGGGTAAGGAATCCAAAGTGCATACAAGCCTCCACAGTTTTAGATACCTCGAATAGGATAAACCCATGGTAGACAATGTATTGTGTGTAGATGGACACAGCTGTGACTTGTCCATTGAGTTATTGACATGTCTGTATGGAAGTTCCACTTAATTTATTAATGAGGTTTGTCCCTCAGGACTCAAGACCTCTTCCTTATCATACTATCTTAGAGAAGGGAGTTCGATCTCCAGTCCTTCTCATCAACACAGTCTTAAGTATGGACCTTTACTGGAGCTAACCCGTAAATGATGGTGGACAAGGCCAGCAATTTTTCCAAAGGTCTATGGATTCTCTCTTAGTTAGTAGTAGAGATGGAAGGTGACACCTCTACAATAAATTGCGGGGAGGGGGATTTTATTAGCAAATTAAGTTCATCCCCATGACTGACCCAAATGACTGGGTGGTCTTTTGGCCACGTGATGAAATGGTTACTTAAGGTGGCCGTACGTTGGTTAGAAGGAGGGTGAAGGCTGAACAATTGATTGTCTGGGGAATATTCCTTTCCCAGATGAAGCCGGAATATGTTTTTATATTGTCCATCAGAGTCCTTCATACTGACCATGAAGGTTGAATGATCTTTTTGGGAATTTTCTTTCATGGAGATTTTTCTCTTGAACTATCGGACAAAAATTTCAACCATTGCCAACCGCTTTCCAAACGATGATGGTGTCATCTGTCAAAACGATGGTTCATTTACTTGACGAATGTTCATTATGGTATTTTGATGTTTTTGTGATTGCGTCATTGGAGATACATATCAAGTTTATTCTACCATTTCTCTTCAGTTCTTCATCAGACTGAATAAACCTCAGTCTGAGAATGACTCCCTTCAACACCTGTAACCTCAAAGGAAGAAAGCTTTAAGGAAAGTGTTTTTGCATGTCGTAGAAGCTCGAGGTTCATGCGGTGCATGTAGCGTAAGAATGTTCTATCCCGAAGGCTCAAAGCGTTTCAGCTTTGTGATCCGAGTGATGTTTTCCAAATTTCCTCTGTTAAATATTGATGCCTAACAAATGTTACTGCAGTTTAAATAATTCCTATTCTCTCCGGGTCCTCGTGCATGGTAGGAATTAAACAGGAACTAATCCTAGGGAAGGGCTTTTTATGTCTTTGGAAGAGGTAGAACATTCATTTAACTGATATCCTGGAGATATACAATGTAGGCTGTTTCCTACTCATTTGTACCACCATGCCACTTTGATGCAGGAACTAAGTTTTATCCGTTTTGGTGATGGGAAAAATTCCAAAAAAAAAAAAAAAAATTTTGGAGAACTGTACATCAAACCAAGTGAACAGAATTTATTTGTGGCGCTCTTGTCTTCATAACATCACTCCTGCTTGTCAATTGCCTGGACTATGCCAGGGTTTATCTCCCTGGCACACCTTGGTCTAGATCTTGAGGATCATGACCAGTGAGCTGCATAAAGTCAATAAGGAATGAGTACAGTATACTATACCCTATTCCAAGCGCTGGCCATACACGTTAGATTATTTGCAACCAAACCTGCCTATTTTGGTGTGGTTGACCAACCCTCTAATTTGTATGGGGACCCTCGAGACTCTCCCACAATGGTTATAGGTGCATGGCGCCATCACAGTTTTATGGGAAGTAGAGTTTTTGGGATAGCGTGTTGATCCATGGACTTGGTCCTATTCTCATTTGGAGTTGGGAAAGGATTTTTTTATTTTTTGCTCTGATGGGGTATTTGGTGTCCACCTCATGGGGTTGGGAGAGTTTGTCTTAGGCCCGCTTCACATCTACGTTTGGGCAGCACTTTTCTCTCCACATGAATCGTGCGGAAACCACATGGACCCTATTATAGTCTATGGGGTCCGTGTGATTTCTTAGCTAACCGCTTTTTAATGCGTTCAGTATTTTGTTGGGGGGGAGGGTCCCTAAGCGGACTCCCCGAATGGAATACCAAAGCAGATGGGAACCGGGGCTCACTCTGGATCAATTTGGTAGTTCGAATGCATGGGCTTGTGTCCAAGTGTGGTTATATATTTAGATATAAGCTTTGGAATAAAGCGACCCTGTATGCCTATAGTTAACCTATTTTACGGTTGGGGTTACTTTTGGCATATGACGCCATCTAACGGACTGAAGGTCCCCAGCTGCCGACACTATAAACCGCGTGCCAACGAAGCCGTTTTCTATGCACCATTGTGATTTAGTAAGTCCAGTCAACCACAAATCTACTCCTTGCTTTCATTTCGGGCACAGAGGGATAGATTTATAATGATGATACCAGCTGTCCTGGTGAAAGCCGATTTCCAGGCGAAACAAATAGTTATACCCTCTACAGACAAATAAGCGTTCAGCCTGTGCAGCGGATTGGAGACAGAAAATCCATTGTACATGATCACGAGCCCGTGCCAGTGTCTTGCTTTGTTTTTGCGCATCTTCTGAGTCATAACAAGCTGCTTCTAAAGCAAAGTGTGGAAATCGGGAGATAAATTCACATGTTGTTATGGGGCCAAGCGTCTCTCTTCACTGATTTTCTTGCTACATTAACTCTTCCCAAGGCTGGCAGTAATGCCTTCATTGATAACATCTTGCCTTGGCCTTGGAAGTATTATACGGACATGACTTGAGGGAGAATCCTATTTAAAGCATCACATCCTACAGGCGCAAAGTGCTTAGAAACCCTGCCAGAGTTTCTCCAGTTATTTATCTGGATCCTCGGCAGCCTCTTGGCAGTTCATTAGTATTGGGAAATAATGGTTTTCCCTGATTAGTCGGAGTCTCGAAATAATGAAATTTAATACCATGTGACCTGCGCCGTCCACCCCAATAAACTGGAGTAATTATGGGATCGCTGGCTATTAATCCTGATGGTGTTTGTTCAGCAGGATATTGGAGGAAAGGAAATCTACCTTAGGAAAGTGTTCATTTTGGATGGAAGAAAAGTGACGGCTATTCTAGAAGAACCCAATAAATGGAGTTTTTAGTCCCCGTCTTCCATTTCTGGAAATGTGAGCCGTACTGTTCGGGTGGCCTTATATAGGAGATGAATGTCCGCCAAACCCAACTAAAATATTAATAGGACCGGTGAGCCATCAAGTGTCCAAAGATGTCTAGCTGCAGATCACTTCCTTCTTCTGTTCAGAACACATGCACGCTCACCCAAGCCAAGAGTGGATATGTATAGGGGAGATACAATTCTCTGTTTAATAAAAGTAGTGTATTGCTTTAGGAATTTTGTTTGATCATGAATTCCATTTACAATTCTGCAGGATTCAGAGCTGAAATCTCCCCAGCTGCATTATAGATGGACAGGTGACTACAGGTGTAATTCAGGACACGGTGACTCCAGCAGCAGAATAGTGAGCACAGCTCTGGAGTATAATACAGGATAATGTAATGCATGTACACAGTAACTGCACCAGCAGAATAGTGAGCGCAGCTCTGGAGTATAATACAGGATAATGTAATGTATGTACACAGTAACTGCACCAGCAGAATAGTGAGCGCAGCTCTGGAGTATAATACAGGATAATGTAATGTATGTACACAGTAACTGTACCAGCAGAATAGTGAGTGCAGCTCTGGAGTATAATACAGGATAAGTAATGTGATGTATGTACACAGTGACTGTACCAGCAGAATAGTGAGTGCAGCTCTGGAGTATAATACAGGATAAGTAATGTAATGTATGTACAGAGTGACTGTACCAGCAGAATAGTGAGCGCAGCTCTGGAGTATAATACAGGATAAGTAATGTAATGTATGTACACAGTGACTGCACCAGCAGAATAGTGAGAGCAGCTCTGGAGTATAATACAGGATGTATCTCAGGATCAGTGCAGGATAAGTAATGTAATGTATGTACACAGTGACTGTACCAGCAGAATAGTGAGTGCAGCTCTGGAGTATAATACAGGATAAGTAATGTAATGTATGTACACAGTGACTGTACCAGCAGAATAGCGAGCGCAACTCTGGAGTATAATACAGGATAAGTAATGTAATCTATGTACACAGTGACTGTATCAGCAGAATAGTGAGCACAGCTCTGGAGTATAATACAGGATAATGTAATGTATGTACACAGTAACTGCACCAGCAGAATAGTGAGCGCAGCTCTGGAGTATAATACAGGATAATGTAATGTATGTACACAGTAACTGTACCAGCAGAATAGTGAGTGCAGCTCTGGAGTATAATACAGGATAAGTAATGTAATGTATGTACACAGTGACTGCACCAGCAGAATAGTGAGTGCAGCACTGGAGTATAATACAGGATGTAAGTTCGGATTAGTATGTAGCATTTTATGTATTAGATCTATAACTTTAGAGAATTTACACTTTAGTCATTAGCCGGAATGGTTCTTAATCTCAAAGTGTAAGTCTAGGTTCACACTTGTGCTGGACTCTCCGGAGAACCCATCTTCTATCCGCTATAATGGCGTCCATTGAGTGGCCATGCAGGACTTTTCTCAGCGGGTTCTTCTCCTATGGAGACTCTGAGGTAGATGTGAAGCTAGCCTACCATTATTTCTAAACCTTTGAGCAATGTTTTCTTTCTTCCCTAGTATTACATAACCAGCACAGGTTTTGTGTTCGTCGTCTATGTAGCCTTCAGATATTGCATCTTCTGCGAGAACATTTTGCATTAACAGTAGCTTTTCGGCAGTTGTCAGCCAACTCCATCTCTGATAATCTGTAACTTCCAATATTCTTTTATCACCACTTTTAATGGAATTTTACTAACCATTTGCTGCCACGTCCAACACTTGGCAATTCAGTTCTGTACTTTTTTTGCGATGTAGGAGACCTAGTAACATGGACATATGCCCGTGTGCTGAGCAGTGTTCTGTTTAATGTGATAACCAGGGTCTGTTCTCTCTATCTCCCACGTCCAAGGGAAATTGTACAGAACTCTGCGCTTGGCTTTTTCCTTCCTGCCCCCTCAGTTTTCTTTCCCATAAGACCAATGACTAGCTTTTAATGATCTGCCCATGGTTCTGGCAACGGCGAGGCTCCAATTTTCTCCAACCAAGTTTATCTTAGATTTGGAACATTAACTGTTTGTTTCCTGGTCCCCAAAGTGACATCATATTTCTACCCCCCCTTTGTCAAATCCATTTGCACCGTGCAATCATCTTGTTGCTTCCTTTGGAATTTTCCTGCATTAAAATTAGATTTTTTTTCTAAATAAACTTGTAATTATAGATCGCAGCTGAATTTGATTCACAACTCGGGCTACAATTGTATGTGCACGCTGCCGTAATGCCTAGGTACGTGCGCTGCCTGCCCACAGTAGAACTATTTCTGAACAATGTGCCTGGAATATAATGTGTCAGCTAGGATGTTAAAATATCTCCTATTGTCAGGGGGCCGAATGGGCTTTACAGTGGGGGCAAAGCAAATCAATAGGAGCCTCAGTAGGGCTATTTAGACAAAGCTATAGTCATGTATGGATTAGGGGAGGGCAAAAGGTGGATAGCTTGCACCTTCTGGATGCCTCCAACACTCCTTAGGATTTGGGGCAGAAACCCAATTTTGATACTGCTAACCTATCTTATGGATTGGTCTTCGGTACATGATCTGTCCGACAACTGGACCCCATACAGATCAGCTTGTCTGGTCTGCTCCTATTCAGCTAATGGGCACAGAACTGCAGCCCCATCCTCTATATGGCGGCGGTGTCAAAAAATTGCTTCAATACTTAAATGCTTCCATTCCCAGTCTGCTGCTGCCCCGATGGATAGGTCGTCGGTAACAAAAATGAATTTAGGGACAGAATACCCATTTAAGGTGCCCATACACATTAGATTGATGTCCGCAGCAGTGTTACATACCCAATTCATTAGAATACAACTCCAGAGCTGAAATCATAGAGATTACTGCTATATGGAGACACTTTGAAGAACTGGTTTAACCATAGGACAGTGGACATTTATGGCAGGGGCAGCATGTCCTGATCTAGCTGAGCGTGCCTGTGTTCTCAGTGAAGAGAACGGAATAAATCTCTGACACCTTCAGGACATAAGGATTGGGCATGTTGAAAATCAACTACTTGATCTTGGTTTCCTCCATTATTATTATTATTATTATTATTATTATTATTATTATTATTATTATTATTATTATTATTATTATTTTATAAATGTAGATTGTGAGCCCCATATAGAGATCACAATGTACGTTTTTATTTTTCTCCTATCAGTACGTCTTTGTAGAATGGGAGGAAAATCACGTAAACACAGGGAGAACATACAAACTCCTTGTAGATGTTGTTCCTGGCGGGATTCGAACCCAGGACTCCAGCACTGCAAGGCTGCGGTGCCAACCACTGAGCCATCATGTTGCCCCTGTTTCCTCCATTAGCCATTAGGAGTCGGCAAATCATTAGAAAATTTGAAGGCCATACATTGGTCATACACAATGGTCGCGACTGGACTGTCCAACCATCTATTACTACGCATGAAGATCGTTTGGGCCACAAAGTAACTTTTCACCTTTGTGTCTTTCATTCGCATATGTTACTTAAAAATGGAAATCTGATATATTACAATGTGAAATCTACGCCTTTGCAACATTTCAGAAGATGAAGATCCATACTGTCCAATGAATCCTACTTATACATTGGGAAGTCTGAACAATTCCAAAGAGGGGGGTGGGGGAATCCTGAATAAGCGACCGATATATCCAAACGATCTTCAGGAGCCAAAGAGAGGTTGAAAATTTAGAATATTTTATCCCGCAGCGTGATTATTTTTTTCTCATGGGTCCCCCTACAGCATTTATATTAGGCTTTTATTACCTCTTTGGCTAAACGCTCTGGGGATGGAATAATTCCTCCAACGTTAGTTCATTGACCCGTTCAGCGATCTTATATGTTGATTTTAGATTGTTCAAAGACTTCTCTGTATCCCTGGCTAATCCCAGATCACAGGACTGGCGTGTAGAAGGATGAAGCAAATAAGGAAAGCGCCGCACTTATAGAATGGCGGCCTGTATTGATTTTGCTTTATCCTGTGGGGACCTTTTCTTTTTTGATTGATCCGCATCTTTGGCGGACAGCGCCTGTCACGGAAATATCTGACTCTTCATCCCGGGGCTTATGAAAGACTTAAATCATAGACTGACTTGTGACCGTTCTTTTAATATTGCATTAGTCCCTTGGTCCCAGAAGGGATGATTGACAGAGATGAGGTGATATTATATATGTTTTTTCTATAGCTTGAGGTTTTTGTGGCCCCTCTCCCCTCCCACCATGTTATTGTATGCTGCTTTATCTATCTGAGGCGATCAGCTCAGAATTCATAAAACATGCAATATCCACAATAAAGGGACGTTTTAGAAAATGCTTTCTTAAAGGGAGTGTCACCAAAATTGAGCATCTAACCAAAACCCCGCAGATATAGGTAAGAGTAATCAGAATTCTGCATCTGTACCCAGCCTTGCAGATAGATAGGTTAGGGTCACCCGAATCCAAGGGTGTGATTTGCTCCCTGCGTTGCTGAGAGATCACGTGTTTTGGCAATATGTAAGTGAGCTCTTTGGAGCAATGGTGATCTAAAGAATCCACAATATCTCTGCAACTAAGACAGCGAATCACAAAGGTAAAACATGATGCGATTCAGGTGACCCTAACCTATCTACCTACGGGGCTGGGGTCTGGAGACATGCTCAAAGAGCCCAAAAAAGAATCAGATCCTTCATTCTTAGAGGTACAGTTATATTT
Source organism: Leptodactylus fuscus (assembly GCF_031893055.1). Classification (NCBI taxonomy): domain Eukaryota; kingdom Metazoa; phylum Chordata; class Amphibia; order Anura; family Leptodactylidae; genus Leptodactylus; species Leptodactylus fuscus. Next base: position 77,269,005 of record NC_134273.1, on the reverse strand, counting down.
GTGGTTTATGGAAACAGAACTATAAAAAGAAAGCGGATGGAAAATCCACGACCTCTTCCAAAACCCTAATGCTGAAGGTTCGGGATAATGTTCCATAGACTGTGTAATATTCCACGCAGCGCTCAACAATGCCCTTTGTATGCACTGCAGAGCAGAGATGTCCACTTATACTAGCGCATGGGAACCGGGGGAATATATTTTTTCTTAAAATTATCTAAAGTGTACGTGGTTGGTTTGTTTGTTTGTGTGGTTTTTGTAGATTTAATGAATAAAGCAAAAAAAAAAAACAACTTTTGTTTTGTTAGGGGCTTGAAGGGAGGAGTATAATAATAATAATTAATAATAATTTTTTATACATTATTTATTATTATTATTATTTATTTTATGTATTTTTATCTTGCCCCTTGGTCTTGCCGGCTCAGACCACCCAGCTTCATGATCTCACCCCCCCTTATATTAGAGTTTTGGTTCTAGAAGTAGTTGGTTACTCTTTGACACACACAAATCATATTTGTTAAGGTTTTTTTTTTTCTAATTTTTATTTTTGGTTTCCGAAAATTAATTTCCATCCGTCTTGTGGAGCTGTCTGTCCAATACTGAAAGGAGCCAAATTTCTATTCCATCACTTGTCTGCAAAGCTGACTATGTATGCAAGATTCTTTTCCCATAGAAATAACTTCTATTTATAACCGCGTCCTTGGTGCGCCCGGCATGGAGTTGAAAACAGACAATATCGCATCAACGGTTCTTACAAAGATCCTATTGTGAATCCCCTTCTAAAAGGTGTCCTTGTCGTTTTTAGGAAAATACATAGAAACATGACAAAAAGAAGGTTAGAATTTATGGGACATGGTGGATTTAACCATGGTCCCATTCCATAGGGTCTTAATTCCTCCTTATTTTAGGATCTGTCTTACGGATGGAACCTCAAGAGGTTCTACTGAATGGTGATCTAAGTTCATTGTGGACCAGATATGGTCATGTTAGATTTCGGACAGCCATCATGTGCTCATCTGACCACCACCATCAATGTTAACAACCAGGCTGCCCTATAAAGGGGTAGATTGGTTGTTAAAAAAACCCCAAAACTCAACATGCTTGAAAATATGTCCAATTGGTTGGTCCGTTTCAGCTATAATAGAGAAAATAATCCCCAGTAGAGGAAATTTTCCGAAACTTTTATGGTTACAGGCACTTGACCTATTATGGAGCCACAGTGTACCTATATATTCCCCAAATCGTGACTAGTGTTGGATGCTGTGGTCCAGAGAATTATTCTGTAGGAGCGTCTCTGTGACATGGGGCTATATGGGATACTATTTTGGACGTTGCAGTAGAAAAATAGTCCCATAATCTCCGTTGTGGTCTTTGCTTAACCATTCTGGACGCTTCCAAGATCTGACGCAAAGGTCAAAGGGGACTTTAGGTCACAATGGAGCATCTTGCGTGTGCATTGTGCATACCAAGGAAGTCCAGAGAAGGTTCCTGCATCTGTCTCTTCCTTCTGTGCGCTGAACCCGGTGACCAATGTACTCTCTCTATTTCCCTACTGATTTAACCAATTTACTGCAAATCAAAGGTCCTTCCAGGTCCTTCCTTCTCATCTATCTCTACCTTCCTGATAACTAGATGTGCTGCTGATAAAATTATCTGATAAGAGTCTGCCTCTGCAAACATACATCTCATTACAGTCAGCTTAACGCTTCCATGGCCGGCGGAGCCTCTTCTAGGTTCTCAGAGACCGTGCCATATGTTCTTTGTGTTGCCTTCCATTTTCTTATTTGTGGTGGTCTGAAAGTTGAAGGGTTAACATATTTAGTCGATGCGTCATGTAACAGACGTTTCTATGCCGTGCACAAGATATCAGCAATTTATTTGACTTGTCCAGGTTTTGCAATCTCCATGTGAATCGGGAGATCACAGCTGGAGACTAAGACAATGCGGTAACCCAACTGGGATGATGTATTTATGAGTAGGATGAAATGCACGCCATGCGATACTTACTTTATGGGTTTTGTAACTTATTACATATCTAGTGTATTTTTTAAAATCTAGGATATAGAGACTTTGGGACCACTAAGGAAGTTCCATCAGTTGTTGACATGGATCCCGTTTACGAACTACTTTGATTCTTGGCGTTCCCATGTGGCACCATTTGTCAATGATGGGCATCGTTGGGCATGAGGGTGGTTATAGCTTCCTCTTGACCTTTCTTTGCAATGTTCTACTCAAAAAGATATTAAAACTTTATGGTAACTTGGAAAATACCGTAGATCTCACAATGAGAAGGAGCATCTGGTCACGATGGGTTAATTCCAGGACACCGCTGGCTCCATCCTTCTGCCTTATTGGTGGCCCCAGTTAATTGACCTTACAAATTTGACTTTCCAGGATCTATCCTCACTCTTGAAATGTCACTTTTAAGATTCTGTTCCTTATTGAAACAAAACCAGCATGGTGATAAGCTGATGTCCACATGTCAGAAAGAACACATCGTTTTTTTAAAGGGGCAGGTCTCACCCAATTGTTGCCAGCTCCAGTTGGGTGGGACAACCAATGACTACATCTTAATAGCGATAAGATATGTTTTTCCACAGATACAGAGGGAAAGAGATCACAATCTACAAGACTATGCAGGCAGAGCGAGTATGGAGAATACACAACACTTGGTCCAGACTTGGCATGACCATCCATAGAGCGAGATCCTGAGCAGGGAACCTACATCTGGGATGTCTACAAGAGCACCTATGGGTTGGGATAGACATCCTAGGGAATCTCTTTATGTATTCTGTAATGCATATGATTGGCAGAATTCCATAGGGATAGAAGTCCTTGTAATTCTGTCCAGGTATATCCCAGCTTTAGTCTAGTTTATTTAGGACCTTGTAGGGCCATTTAATGGGCTGTTAAGACCATTAGTAGATCTCAATATCCTTTCCATATTGTGAAAGAAAAGGGATACCTGGTGTATACTGCTCTGAGACCATTCTGTTCCTACAACGAAGACATGCTGATGAAGCTTGATAAACCGAACAATGGGGGAGTGGACCGCTACCATATCTCTCAGCAATGCGAATTGTAGCAGCTGTACTTTCACAACCCATAACTTGTATCCTATTGTCCATGCCCGGATACTTATCTTGACAAAGAGATACAAGCAATGTCCATGATGTCCTTGTGTCTTGAGCGTACTTTGCTGTGTTGGTATTTATGACTTCTTGGGTGCATGTAGTAAATAGCAGTCACTCATTTCATTATCCCATGGACCAAAAACAGCAGGTGGGGATGTACAGGATGTTTGTCCTTTGTGTCACCATGGGGGTCCAAGAAAGGAACGCAGGATCCAAATGGCAAGAAGAGATTAGAGAGAGGTTACATGCTGATGTCTGCTGCACTTGTGTGTAAGGAACCTACAGCTACTAGAGTATCAGTGGCTGTATATGGCGGGATTATCCCGTATGGTGTGACGCTTCCCCATATACCCTAGTAAAGGTTGGGAGGGCAGAGCGATGTGTATTCCAGCAATGGGATTTGCTAAATGTGTCATCCGAGGATTTATGTTGTAAGAGCCCTGCACGAAGACAACATTGTGGTCATTAATTTACAATTACTTGACTATTTAGCACCGCTGCGGGATTTTTCATCAGTGTATACCACAATTTATAAAGTGGGGGGGAGACACAATTATTTAATACTATGTCCCTATACATTAGTAGTGGAAGGGCGGTGGTGATATATAAATAAGGGGCTCCAATACAGCTTCCTATCCCTTCTTTACCTATCCCTTATATTTCAAATAGTATAGATTTTAATGCACTAAGTTTAAAAAAATCCCCCTCCCCCAATGCCCTTCTGCTTTCCCCCTCCTTGAGATATATATATATATATATATATATATATATATATATATATATATTTATTTATATACATATATATGTATTACGATGGTCTAACCCTGAGCTATACATAGGACACAATGCTGTACCCTTTGGGATATTAGAACACAGTATGCAGATAGCTCCCTCTAGTGGAGGTTGCAAGAAGCCAGATTTTTTTCATCCTGTTAGGTCTATGCAGGGGATTTGTAGTTTTGTATCAGCATGTGACCGCTATAAAGAGGTATAGTAAGAAACCAATCAGTACAGAATATGGAATTGTGAAGGATCTCGCCTGGCCAAAGCCACTTTGACCCAGCATCTGGCCTACCTGGCCTTGCCATGGGCAAAACTGCGATCACCTTCTTACCTTCACCGTCCGCTCTCAACCTGAGAGAGGGACCGGGTCTTATAGGATAATATGAGACGAACATTCTGAAGTTTTATATTTATTAACCCAAGAGGGTCAATACTAGACGACCAACATACTTAGAGATATATGCTAGCGGATACAAGCTTATATGGTTACAGAAAGATATGTTACAGTGCAGTAAGATAAAAAGAATAAAAGATTACAAACAGCATTATAATATCCAGTTGGGTCTCCGGGGTTCACCTCATGAAATCCAGGGCACAGTCCTTTAGAGTCCATAAGTAGTTAGTCCATAATTAATCCTTAGGTGGTAAGGGTTTGACTCCCCATTAGCAGAATAAGTCCAGGGTGCATGGTATCTCCATAGGCAATAGAGACCTTAGTCCAAGGGATTAGCTTCCACTTTGTGACACATCCCAGCAGTCCAGGAAGAACAACAAGAGCTGGGGTCTTGTCATGTGTCACAATATATCTCCACTCAGTCCCCTCCCACGATGAGGTCAGCAAGGTGGGCAGCTCTCCCCCTTACCTTGTACCAGTATGACTATATACGGTCATAACTCTTTGCAGATGTCTGTGGAGTCAGGTTGTCTGCTAAAAGGTGACAGCAAGGCTCTCAGTCCACTGATCCCAGACACCCCCTGCTAAAAATAACGAAGTTAGCACAATCCTGATAATGCCGTGCCCAGGTTGAGACAAAGGGATGACCCAAGCTACCTCCAGGGAGGAATTGGGCTTGGACAATTGGACACCATCTCTGGCATCTTGCTAATCAGGTCGAGTAAATTAACAGGGCAAAAGGGAAATATATCTGAGAAGGCAGTGAAAAAACCCATAACTCTGGGCCATTCATCACAGGAATGTAAGGATATTAAGGTAAAAAGTGGACATTCACTGTATAGTTGGCCCGGTATAGAACCTATGACTAAGCTCCACCATGTATAGTATGACATGCAGCTATTAAATGTGTGACTGGGCGTGTGCATAAATGTCTTCAAAGGTGGGACAAGCTTGTAAAAGTTATCTTATGCCTAGGGAGTGTGTAAAACTTCCCTGACATCTACACGCCCTTATCCCATGGACTTTAATTAAAGTTGATGATTTCTTATCTCATCGACTTGTTTATGAGATGTTTGGGTTATTTCTGATGTATTGTACATTATATGTCTACATTCTATGTCAAGCGCTATATTTTCCATCAAGAGTAAGGTACGTAAGATGACTTCTGTACGGAGAATCAATCCCCCATGTTGGTCGTCGAGCCCCCCTCCCACCCCCGCTGTGATAGTCATCCGCTCTAAACTTTATTGAACCGGATGAATAATTTAGTTCAGTGGAGCTGGGAGACCTGCAAGGCTCGATTCAACGGGCGCGAAGCACAGACAGAAGGTCATGGATTTCGTAACGCCAGAATACATAATGCCGTGCATCTACAATGTCTTGCGTCGACACGTTTGGTGGTTTTACATACAATCATATGGAAAACTTCCAACTCTCCCAAAGGCAACAAAGGAGGGAAAAAAATATTCTTCTCCTTTAGTCATTAGGAGAAGCTACTGCAGGTAGTTGTCTTAAAGGAGGAATCCAGAACACGTGCGTCTGGGTACTGAGCAATCCAAGATGGCCGGATCTACATCTGGGTAGCGCTTGTGGTCCAAGCTGGCTAACTAGGCCATTGGTCATGGTCCATGTCTCCCAAGGGTGGAGACCCCAATAGTAAACTAAAACTGCCTAGCATCAGGCATCCGTCACCTGGCAGGGGCTTACTCCCCTCTATTCAATACATTATGCATACTCGGATGAGCCCAGCATGCATGTGTATGAGGGGATTGGGAGGAGAGCTTTCATATACTAAGTGCAATATTTATAGTTGTATTATATGGGACCTGGCTAGAATATTTTCTAAAGCTGTATATTATATGGCGGTATTATAGGAGCTGTGTATGGCATTGTTGCTTTGGCATTATATGGCGGCATTATGTGAGTTGAAATTATGAAAACAAAAACCTTGTGTCCCGTGCAAAAATGAAGTTTTTTTGGCACCTGAACTTACAACTGACCACTGGGGGCAGTGTTTAACCTCCCAAAAAACAGCAGTTTTTTTTTTTGTTTTTTTTTTTTGTCAGGGCCTGCTATCCTTTTACAATGTATTTAACGTTGCCGCAAACTTACTGAATGTGCCCACTAGGGGCAGTATTTGTTAATTTTAATTGTATATAATGTGGCCAGGAGGGGCAGTGTTGTAATTGATTGCACTTAGTGCCCACTAGGGGCAGTGTTTGCTAATTTTATTTTATATAATGTGGCCAAGAGGGGCAGTGTTGCAATTGATTTAATTGCACTTAGTGCCCACTAGGGGCAGTATTTTCTAATTTAATTTAATAAGGAGGGGCATCGCTGCTGCCAATTTGAATTGTTCTTGATGTGGCCACCAGGGGCAGTGTTTCATGTCAGTAAACTATCCTGTATCTTATTTTCTGCTGAGAAACCAGAATACTTGCTGTGAGGTTTATTGCACAGTATGCAGTATAATAACTGCATATGATTATGGTATATTAAATATTCAAGGTTTGGCAGAAATTCTCTTAAACTTCATCCAAGACAAACCGCCATTAGATGAGACTGTACCTCGAAACAGCTGCTGGACCACTAGGAATTCCCATTGTCCCTCAAAGCCCTAGCAACATCTCTAGAGAGGAACAGAAACTGGTTATAGACATGAATATACAACCCTCGTCAGATGAGGTGTATACGGCTAACGTCCCGATCTCTACGGCCGTACATGGAAAATCTAGAGCCGATTAAAATAAACATTTTATCACGTTTTTGTAATGGATGGATCCCCGTATCCCCACTGATCAGTTGTTCTCTGCAGCTGATATACAGAGAATGGAGCAGGAAGCAGACAGCTCCATTCTCTGTGTAGTGGTCAGACCAGGTACTGCAGATCAGCTCCAATTTATTTGACCGGGAACTTAGCTTAGTGACTGTACCAATCTAGTAGTCATACCTCCCAACTTTTGAAGAACCGAAAGAGGGACAAAATGTGCGGCAAATTTAGCCCCACCCACTTTTGTGTTGACTCCGCCCACTCGTTAATTTTTCATGTGCCCGCACACAGTATAATCCTCCTACAGTCACCCGTAAATTATATGTCCCCCCTCTATCTCTCCCCCAGTTTCATATACACCCTTCATCTGCCCCCAGATTCATGTCCCTCCATCTCTGCCCCCAGATTCATGTCCCCTCCATCTCTGCCCCCAGATTCATGTCCCCTCCATCTCTGCCCCCAGATTCATGTCCCTCCATCTCTGCCCCCAGATTCATGTCCCTCCATCTCTGCCCCCAGATTCATGTCCTCTCCATCTCTGCCCCCAGATTCATGTCCCTCCATCTCTGCCCCCAGATTCATGTCCCTCCATCTCTGCCCCCAGATTCATGTCCTCTCCATCTCTGCCCCCAGATTCATGTCCTCTCCATCTCTGCCCCCAGATTCATGTCCTCTCCATCTCTGCCCCCAGATTCATGTCCCCCCATCTCTGCCCCCAGATTCATGTCCCCTCCATCTCTGCCCCCAGATTCATGTCCCCTCCATCTCTGCCCCCAGATTCATGTCCCCTCCATCTCTGCCCCCAGATTCATGTCCCCTCCATCTCTGCCCCCAGATTCATGTCCCACATCTCTGCCCCCAGATTCATGTCCCACATCTCTGCCCCCAGATTCATGTCCCACATCTCTGCCCCCAGATTCATGTCCCACATCTCTGCCCCCAGATTCATGTCCCCCATCTCTGCCCTCAGATTCATGTCCTCTCCATCTCTGCCCTCAGATTCATGTCCCCCATCTCTGCCCCAATGTCATGCCGTCCTCTCCTTCATCTGCCCCCAGATTCACGTTCCACCTCCACATTAAACTTACCTTCTCCTCCGCTCCCTCGCCGCCTCTCTCGCTGATACATGCGGCTGAAGGAAGGAGCTGACACAGGTCAGCTCCTCGCTTCGCCGCTGCCCGCCTCTCTCCCTGACACACACGGCTGAAGCTGCTCGCGTGCTCGCTTCGCCGCTGCGTCTCTCTCTCTCGCTGACACATGCGGCTGAAGCGAGGAGCTGACCTGTGTCAGCTCCTCGCTTCGCTGCTGCCGCCGGCTCCTTCGCGTGTACATCGCGTCTACAAGCCAGGAGCCGGCGGCAGCAGCGAGGCGAGGAGCTGACACAGGTCAGCTCCTCGCTTCAGCCGCATGTGTCAGCGAGAGAGAGACGCAGCGGCGAAGCGAGCACGCGAGCTGCTTCAGCCGCATGTGTCAGGGAGAGAGGCGGGCAGCGGCGAAGCGAGGAGCTGACCTGTGTCAGCTCCTTCCTTCAGCCGCATGTGTGTTCAACTCAGATCTGCGTCCTCTGGACCCAGATCTGAGTTGAAATCGGGACATACCTCCCTCCAACCGGGACCGCGGGACATGTCACCCAAATCGGGACTGTCCCGCGGAAATCGGGACGGTTGGGAGGTATGTAGTAGTAGTGTCCCGTAACTTTTGGATAAGTTACCAGTATCGATATTTTTAGCCCTGGAAAAAGCCTTTTCCAAAAAGTCTTCAAAAAATAACTTTAAGACGTTGTATCCACTTCTTGTCCCACTGCTGGGTCCTTCCATGATCCAACGATTTTCTTCATGAAAACCTACCAGCATACTCTGCAGCTCCTCTAGAGAGGAAATGAGGCATTACAAGTGGTGGGCATTGAAATCAATGTAATGCGTGGCCATGCTGGGTCCTCCAGAGACAGGGACCCTCCTTGCAGCAGGTTAGAAGTGAAGGTCCTAAATAAGACATCATCTCTATTAACTTAGAATGCCGCATATAGGACAGTTAAAGGGATTTTCCCACACAAGACATTTATTTAAGGATGAGAATGTCTTCATGCTGGGGACCATTACCCCTACTACTGTGACACTAGAGCATGTCTCTAGGTTTCTGGTAAACCAAGCATTGATCTAAAGGACGCTACCATCCAAAAGATTGCGCTAGAGTAGGTTTTCCTCCAGTGAGCACTTCTTTGCAAATTCTCTTCCCAGAATCCTTAGCAGGGCATGTATGGTCTAGAACAGGGGTAGGGAACCTTCGGCTCTCCAGCTGCTGTGAAACTACAACTCCCATCATGCTCCATTCACTTCCATGGGAGTCCCAAGAAAAGCAGAGGAAGTAGGCATGCTGGGAGTTGTAGTTTTGCAACAGCTGGAGAGCCGTACGTTGCCTACCCCTGGTCTAGAAGTACAAGGTCCTACTCCACAGCCCCACAAATTAGGCTAGGGTCACCTGAATCAAACAGAGTTTTCCCCTTATGAATCGTTGCCTCTGTTGCCAAGATATCACCATTTTTTTTTTAATATGCAAATGATCGCTTTGGAGCAACAAAGGCGGTGCCACTTAACAGTTTGGAGCAACGACCGCGCCCTTGTCTTCCAAAAATGGCGCTATCCCAGCAACGGAGGCAGAAGGGAAAAACACGGATCCAGGTGACCCTAACCTACCTACGTGCAGGGTCGGGTCCTAGAGACATAGCGCCCCCTCTGTCCGACAACGCCACACTACAACCCCTGCAATCAAAAAGCTGCCTTAAATAACCCGCGGCCACTTAAGATAAAAAAGAAACATAAAACAGATGCTCGATACAGAGCGGTAACTTAATACGGAAAATATGTTCGTGTTTGGTCACCGACCAACTAGATCTGTTTAAGAAGAAAAAAACAACAAAAAAAAAACTTGGTCCTATGGTTCCTCTCTTAATTATTGTACTGTTGCCAGATGTTTTGTAACACAACTACGCCGTGCACAGTTTCAATGGACTGTGTTTGGGCTAAACACCCAGTGGGATTATTGATCTGTTAGGGGAGGCTGATTTCTATGTAAATGAATGATAGGAGGCAGCCAGTGACCAGTGAAGGGTCCCAGGGCAGACTGGGGTTTGCTGCTGACATCACTGCATTCATTAGCATTCAGCAGAGGCGAGCTCTGCTGCAAGCTCACATTCTGGCACAGGGAGAGAGCAAGCTGGCAATTATTCTCCATAGGGCTGAGTATTTCCTTTACAAGATCTTGGAGAGCAAATTGGACATAACATTGCCACTACTACAAAGGGTCATTTAAGAGAAGAAAGGAAACACTGAGCGCCCTTGTGCGCACTGGATCTCGAGCGGAATTATCCTGGAAAGAAAAGGAGATTTGGGAAAGGGGGAGTTCTTCTTAAAGACCCAGCCAGAGAGGGCAGGAATCACACTTGTCCTGCTGATGGCTTGCACAGTAGACTTCTTCTTCTCCGCCAGCAGCCTGCTGCTTGATGTGTGGCTCTGCTCTAAAGGGCTTTGACAAAGCCTGGCTGCTCATTTCAGCTCAAGTGACTCCCAATGTCTTGTCAAGCTGAGCAGCAGAGCAGAAGGCTGGATGGGCTTGTCTGTGTGAGGCTGGAGCAGCATGGAAGAGCAGAGCAGCACTAAAGAGCAGAGTCTCTGAGGAGCCCGAGAGATTTCCTCTGCCTGGGATCTGGGAGTCTCTGCTGCTGGTAAGAGTGCCTGGAAACTACTGGGATGGTGTATAGGTTAGGGTATCTATAGAATAGTCTGTGCATGAGGGTATGGTACGGTGTAGTTCTCTGCACACCTTCCTTATAGTCTTCATACACCTGGTATATTCTAGGCTGCAAAGTATGGACATATGTGTAGATTTATACAGAATACTGTACTGTACTCTATCTATCTATCTATTGACCTATCTATCCCTGCTTAGGTCTATCGTTATCCTATACATATCACATTCCCTATAGAATTTTTTTTTTCTTCTTCTCCCTATGTTTGTCTATTTCCTATATCTGTTTTCCCTTCTTTGGACTCACTTCTCGACTATCTCCTATAATATCATATTTTTCACAATTTCTATCTGTCTATCGATCTCCTATCTATCTTTAGTAGTCTTGATGTTGTACATAGAACAATGTAAAGTACATATATGGAAGGATAGATAGATAAGGATACATAGATATGGATACAACATAAATGTTGCAAGAACGCATCGCCATAAATAGAGCCGATAATAGATACAGTAGGATGGCAGATGGGAAATGGATATATTTGTAGATGGAGAATTAGATACATTGTTGCAACATTTATCTTCCCCCGATAAGATAATAGACCGAAGCATAGACAGACAAATATGACAATGTACAGATAGATGGCTATGCATAGAATAAGTGTTGCAGCAACGGATTACTTTGAACCACAGAACACTGGTTATATTTTTGCACAGGGTGATTTGCTGGGGGCAGTAGTGTGTGACCGGCTCCACACAGGGATTTATCTTCTGTCGCCTTTGTTTGGAGCTGAGCGTCCTACTCCATCCTCAGGACCCCTCTACCTTGTCTCTATGGGGCAGAGTAATGACAAGATAATTATTCACAGCAGATGTAGTCCTTCTCCGCACAGGCAGCTCCAGTTTAGCATATTCCATTTATTTCATGTCCATTTGACTTGGGCTCAGGCGTCCAGACACCATTGTGCCCCATTCATCATCTCTTTATCCATGTAAAAGCTTCCTCTCATTTATAATTGAGGGGCTTTTATTTTTGACTCCCGGTGGGAGGAAACCATAACCGATAAAGTTACGAAGGATTGTTTCAATAAGAATGGTCTTATCATTAACATAATCAGTAATTTAATCATCGATTTGCCCTCATCTGCAACACCGAGATGTAGCAGAGCTGAATAGGTTTATTTCTTTGGAGAGGAAGCATTTCTACATCTCGGGAAGTAAAGGTAATATAATAGATTGACCTGCAGTCCTATGTAAAATGACGCATAAAGCGGTGGGATACCAGGAGTTGTGCCATATGACAAACTCTGCTGCATAGAACGCTCTGCTGCATCTGGCAGGCTCAGCACTGCTACATATGTGAAGCCAGGGGTGTGAGATTTTTAAGATACCTGGGGCACCATTAAGCAATAGCAGAGGGGGAGTGTGCAGAAACAATTGAATGTGGGGATTGCTGGCAACATACCCAGGGCACTGATGCCAGGTGCGGGCTGCACCACTGACAAACTCAGCAAAGCTCCTCCTTGCAAAGTCAGCCCTGCTACATCTGTGGGTACATTATATATACAGTATATATATATTTTTTACAGAATAGGTGTCATTGCTTCAGTGTTTGCTTCCTAGTGACTGAGTAAACTGAGCTTAATCGTATCCCATTTGTTTGCACAGATGGGTCGGTATTAAATGACTCGACACGGCCGACGCTAGTCAAAACTTCATCCTAGTTAGCAAACCGGACACAGCTTTGACACTCGACTCTATCCATTTACTATGGTCTGGTATAGTCATTTATGTGAGGTGGGGTCGGATATTGTAGGGTCTGTGAACGGGGAACATTCTGTAAATTTGGTGGATTCTGTAGGAGTTTATAGGCTGAGAGGATATTGTAGAGGTCTTTGGGTTGAGCAGATTCTGTAGGCGCTTGAAGGTTGAGCAAATTCTGTTGGGGGTCTGTAGGTTGGGCAGATTCTTCCGGGGTCTGTAGGCTGGGCAGATTCTGTCCGGGGTCTGTAGGTTGGGCAGATTGTGTAGGGGTCTGTAGGCTGGGCAGATTATGTCAGGGGGCTGTAGGTTGGGCAGATTCTTTTGGAGGTCTGTAGGTTGGGCAGATTCTTTTGGGGGTCTGTAGACTGGGCATATTCTGTCTTGTGGTCTGTAGGTTGGGCAGATTCAGTCTGGGGGTCTGTAGGCTGGGCAGATTCGGTCCAGGGGTCTGTAGGCTGGGCAGATTGTGTCTGGGGGTCTGTAGGCTGGGCAGATTCTGTCTGAGGGTCTGTAGGTTGGGCAGATTAAGTATGCTCTAGACCTCTGCTTCTATAAAGGTTTGCAGGTTCAGCAAATTCTTTTGGGGTTCTTAAACTGCAGATCATGTAGAGATTTGTAGCTTGAGCAGATTTTGTAGGGACCTTTGGGCTGGACGACGTCTCCGCAGATTCTAACCCCTGGGGGATGTTGGACTAAATTAATGACTCATTTAACATTGGTAACTATGGCACACACAGAAAATCACAAAATTAAAAAAAAAAAAAAAAAAAATTCCTTGGAGAAAGAGCCCAGGAGGAGTTGATTTAGGAGTGGTACATTACACAAGGAAATGTATCCCATGTGTTCCGAACATTTCAAGGAAAACAATGAAAGGAAACCATTTCATCCAGTATGTGAATAATTACACGGACCAATTTTCTGATCAAAAGATAACCTGTAAACTCGATGCCATATCCATATTAACGTGACTCTGGGATCTCCTGCTGAGAATCTCAGACACGCAGCCGAAATCATTTCATGCCCAACTGTCTGTTCCAAATCACTGGAACTATACGATATCCCATAAAACGCACAATTCACTTTCTCCCTCTCCGCACTGGACGTCTCTGCAGGTCTGTGACTTTTAGGTTATGGCGTCCATAGAGCTGGCCCATCCTATAGGATTTTTGGATGTGAGGGGGGGGGGGGGATTTCTCCATAACAATGTTTTTGGGTTTTGCCTATTTTTGTATGCGTATTGATTGATTTGGGTTATTAAAGACCCTTCCGCCTATCTTTATAATAACACATGAGCCAAGTATTTCACTGCATGACCCCCACCCCGCCTACTAGAAAGCTGACTCATGGATCGATCGCTCCTTATTCTAAAGCGTCTCCTCATTTTAATTTTTTTAAATCCTTTTATGTATTTTTGGATTAATTTTTGTAAATTTTATTTTTGATTTTTTTTATACTATTATCGCTATTATTTTTTGTGAATTTCTCCAAGCTCTTTGTATTATTTTTTTCTAATTTTCCACCCCCTTTTTATTCATGAGGCCAGATTGCATTAGCATAATTATTCATAAGCCCATAAGAAAGGATAGGTAAATAATAGCGGTGCATTTACATAAAGATGACTTGACGGCGCAGAAGTCGCCATCGCTTTGTATCTTTCCTTTATACTCTATGAAGGTCATGCAGATAATGGAAAATAATTAATTTCTTGGTAATTAATTCCTCATTAACAGCTGGAATGTACATGAGCCAGTACAATGACCTTTCTAATTAGCCAATTACAAGGACCCAGCTGGTCATCCCCCCTATTTCTACAATGGCTTTCGTTGCACCATATTGACTCTGATATATAGTCCCAAGATGGCACGAACCATGAAAGACTAATGATGGACGTTCCTTCTGGGTTGGGTAATATTGGCTTCACTTGGGTCTATTATGGTGTGTATGGTTAGCTATAGAGCACCAATATATTCGTCAGGGGTCCTCCTATATCATGTTCTACCCAACCTACCAATATGGTATTTAAGGTTTGAGAGGAAGTCTGATAACATAGAGGACAACATGGAGGGGTTGTCCCCCTCCACCACCCCCCATTGCTGCAGGGCAACCGTTTTAACCAGCGAGTTGCCCTGTTGTCTAAAGACCATCTATAGGTACAAGGTTTAACAAGCTGGTTACACAAAGAGCTTCTCAGCTTCCTAGAGGAACATTTGCTCGTATAGGACTCCTGTAAACGTCTCTTTATTGGAGTCTCCATAAAGCGTAATAAAGGATTTATGGCTAGCCAATGTAAATGTTGCTTTATTGGCCGTCTGGGTTGTGCTGATGAGCCATTGAAAGGCTAAAGAGGAAGTCGATGATCGTGAAACCTGGCGAGATAAAGCGATCTGATGTCTTTGTTACATATTCGAGCATTCAGATCACTATGGTGCCTTCCATAAAGTGTTATATGTAAGCCAAAGGATATGGTACAGATTAACACCACTTTCTACCCAAGGTATACCACGATCACCAATCTATTGAAGCATTACATATAATAAAATATATATCCTGCTGAATGACCAACGGTTAGACTTGACATAGAGCCTTCAGCGTACGGCTATAGTGTGCCATCTTGGGTAAGGGCCCTGATTCATTTGGCTATGTAGATTCCGCCCTTGTATTTATTGCTTTTAAAGACTTCCCTGGGGGCGGCCATATCAAAGGCGCACTCATCCTGTTATCAGAGCAGCAGTGTATGTTATGGCAGCTGCAGTAAACACTTAATGGGGTTGTCCAGGCTTACCCTCCCACCAGAAATGACACCAGTATGGAGAACTGGAACTTCACGCAGGGTAGGACAACAATCTGATGCCTAGTGCGTATCGTGCTTGGGTCCCATGGATTAAAATAGGGACTGATTTCCACTGGTTGTCACATGGGCAGCCTCAGCAACCTGACCATCCAGCATTTATCTGCATAGTAGTCGCTCCATACCTGATGTCATATCTGGTGGAAAAGTATGCCTGACAACCCATATAATGGTCCATGATGTGTCCATGAATTACTGTGTGTATAGTGTTCCTACGTTACCTCATCTAGGCTTCCAACAGTACCACAACCTCTAATACTTATGAGATTGCTCTGCGGACCCTGTCCCAGTCTACACTGCAAAGTGTACAAGGGAAGTGTCAGCCTACTTCAGCAGAACCCAGCATATCAACCCAGCCCTTTTAGATAGGTTAATGTCACCTGAATCAAACCGATCTTTTTGCGAATATGCAAATGATCTCTTTGGTACAAGGAGGGCATTGTCATTGCTCCAAAAGATGTTGCTTCTGAGAGCTCATTTGCATATTGATTAAAAATGAGGATATCTCAGCAACGGTGGCACTGATTCACAAAAGTAGAACACCATTTGATTCCGGTGACCCTAACCTATGGGTTCTGGTAACCCTCCCTTCTAAAGTTGGACCATAGAGCCATTGTTTGTGTTATTGTCTGTTGTCTACGTTACACATTCAGGCCACCAGTTGTCTATAAATCTGCCTAGGATGGCCATGTGATATAATCGTAAACTAAAAGTACATGACGCATAATGTAATGGAAGTGTCCAGGTTACTGTGTGATTGTGTAAACCTCCTTCTTCTTCCTCCTTGGATCCTCCTTGGATATTCTTCACCCTTACGGCTATATAGCCATTAAATGAGACTGCAAAGTGCCGCCGATCTATAAATGTCTAGAACACGGCCCTCCTCCTGCCCCGATCAATAGTGATTATACCACTCCTATAGGGTTGTTCCTACATCAGATCTAGGCCAGATGCACTGGAACCAGTATAAGATTTCATTGCTGTTTATCCGACGCCCAAAGTGCCTTGTGAATCTTGAGTTTTTGGCAAAGTGTTGTTCCAAGTTACAGTATTATAGAGGTAGAAAAAAAGGCAGAAAATAATGTCTCCGTACAGAATGTGCTGGAATCCATGGCAACTAATCAGCATTGTGACTTGATAAGTCTTCTGCCAATGCCTTTTATGTTGAGATTCAAGGGATGGAAACTAATAATTTTATCTGGTTTATTTATACATTTTATTTTTTGTTTTTAAAGGGCTATTATTGAGTGGAGTTTAGAGACGTTCTGCAGCGTAGACTTCGTATGGTCTTAAGAAGGGCTAAGAGTTGATTCATAGCCTATCGAGACACTTATTACCCTATACATACCTGTATATGTAGTGGATGGTCTGGCCATCATACATGACACTTCCCAACACTCCTGGAACAGAAAGAGAACTTGGAAATTGTTTCAAATTTTCCATTTGGGCTAGACATGGTCTGACTTTTTCCCTACCATTTTTAGGCCCCATAACCCTGTGACGTACAACTATGCAGATTAGTCACAGATAGAGCCTACGTTGAGTTTACTACTGCACAATACCCAACATTAAGACCATATTTCTGAATGCAAACCAAGAATTTGGTTCACTCTTTGGGCCAATACCTGGCTTATAACTCTGTGACTCACAGGTCTTGTGCCGAAGTGCCCTACACCTCACATATGGCTACCTCACTCATGATTGTCAAGTTCTGTCTACACGGAGACGTCTTCATTGTCTCCTATTGTACCCAAACATGTTTATCCTCTTGGTGCCTTCATTGCCAAGACATCACTGGTTTTGTCAGTCCGCTCAGTAGCCACATAACTTTTGGGAGCAATATCCGCACCCTCATTGCTCCAAAGAACCGATTTGCGTATTGATTCATCCTATCCTATCTATCTGTAGGGGTGGATTCTGGCAGACTCCCTTAAAGTTTATGGGCCCCTTAATCTGCTGTAGCTACGGGCCAAGTGGATTGCATTTGTCAATCAGTTTATGTTGTTCTATGGATGGATAGATAGATAATATAGATATATATCTATATGGAGTTCACTTTGCAGCCACTAAAGCCAACGTGATACCATATGTGTTTCTTATTTACTCCGAAAAACATCTATTTCAAGACCAGACTTCTCAACAAGACTGAGTGGTTGTCACAGCTCCACCCCTTCCCAGCACTGAATACTGATGTTACCGTGTTTAGGATCCTGACTCGTAACACTAAATGATAATGTAGAATTACATGGAGAACATTGTGATCTGTGCTAATCTGTGCGGGTGGTCTTAAAGGGGATTTCCATCCAACAGAGATATTGAAGTTGCAAAATTGGCAACAGAAGATGATGATATTGGTTGTCACTATTGGATTAGCTTCTTGGCAACTGATGGTAAAATAGTAAATGCTTAAAGAACGATATCAACAATCCTAATCCAAGGGAGTTATAGGAATCTATGGATTTATAGCCGAATAGGAGACAAAAGACGATCAAAGGGATGGTGAAGATTAGTAAAAGGAGGGCTGGGATTGCTCTCATTTTCTCTGCAGTTTTTAAGTTTAGTGTGCCTTTAAGGTGGCGAATAATGTTGGGTGATCCTGGCAGACCATCTGATGTCTATATGGTGGGGGTCTCATCTGTGAGCAGATGTCAAAGGATATAAGGATTAGGCATGTTGGATTTTAACACAACAGTCGTCCCGTTCCCAAGAGAGTTGGGTCTTGGCAGCAACTTATTTCATGCTCCACATTGAGAACCCATTGCTGCTCAACCAAGTGTGCATGTGTACGGAGGGGGAGGGTCAGCAGGAATAACTGGATGAACAAACGTATGGCCACCTTAACGGCGACGTTTCCCCGTCCAATGTATCCATCGGTCCATCCGTGTCTATTAAACTATCAATAGTCTGTCTATCTATCTATCTATCTATTTATCTATCTATCTCCTATCTATCATCTATCTATCAAAAGAAAGTCAAAAGAGGCATTGCATAAATTGAAAAAATATGGATATTCGCTCCAGGTGTCCGGCAAAGATTCCTCTTTACAATATCTGAAAAAGGCAGCGCTCCAACAAATAAACAGGATTTATTCCATGTGTAACGGATTTTTTTTTTTGGTCCACTAACTGGAACCTTTCTCAAACCTGGCTTGGGCACCGAAACCTCTCACACGGAATAAATCCTCTCCGTTTATCTATTTGTTGGCTATCTAGCTATCTCCATAATACAGCATTGATTTCTCTGCCATCCATTGCCTCCTACATGCAGTTCCTCTCCAGTCCTCCCTCCACGCGGATCTCTTTACACTGTAATGTCCTCGACTTAGAACTTCTGTCTCGCAAACAAAAGAGAAGATTCCATTTGGAAAGATAAATAAGTCGGTGATGTGGCAATGTGCCAGAGCCTTGTATTGTGCGGCCTCCGGCTAATGCCGGCTCATCCTCAAGGGGCTTGTGTGAAGGGACCAAGGTCTATTAATCCATGCCTGCCTGACGCCAAGCTGCATTATTTCTTTTATGTACAAACTAAAAATTTGTGGACATAGATTTATATACTGATCTTATCAAGTAAAGGAGCATCGCCATTGTCTCCATCTGTGGAAAACTCGTGTATCTGAAGGTGCTTATGCCACAATGGAAGAGCGCTTGTCTCTGCTACCCTCCAATGTTGTAAGGACATATTACCTGGCCCTATCTTATCTATGTATTTATCTGTCACCCTATCGAGATCAATCTACCCATCTACATTTCAGTTTTGAGCTGAATATCTATCTATCTATCTATCTATCTATCTATCTATCTATCTATCTATCTATCTATCTATCTATCTATCTATCTATCTATCTATCTATCCGTCCTCTTTTATTTAACTCATATTATCATTTTACATGTCATTATTTCCCCTTATACAACTTCTTGGCTGATACCAGTTACATATTTAATAAATGTTAAGAGATGATTCACATTTTCTTGGTTCTTCCATGAACTACGTAACTTGCTTGTGAATCTAAATATATATTTTTCCCTTGGCTTAAAGGAGTAATGTGACTAAAAGACGAATGTCGGCGTATTGTAGCTGTGCAGAGTTTTGGTCATCACCTAGGTCTAGTGCAAAGACCTGCAAAATGGAATATTCCAAATAATTGAAACGGGGAATATCTAGACAAGGATATGTATCACAATTAGAGATGAGCGAACAGTGTTCTATCGAACTCATGTTCGATCGGATATTAGGCTGTTCGGCATGTTCGAATCGAATCGAACACCGCGTGGTAAAGTGCGCCATTACTCGATTCCCCTCCCACCTTCCCTGGCGCCTTTTTTGCTCCAATAACAGCGCAGGGTAGGTGGGACAGGAACTACGACACCGGTGACGTTGAAAAAAGTAGGCAAAACCCATTGGCTGCCGAATACATGTGACCTCTAATTTAAAAGAACAGCGCCGCCCAGGTTCGCGTCATTCTGAGCTTGCAATTCACCGAGGACGGAGGTTTCCGTCCAGCTAGCTAGGGCTTAGATTCTGGGTAGGCAGGGACAGGCTAGGATAGGAAGGAGAAGACAACCAACAGCTCTTGTAAGAGCTAAATTCCAGGGAGAAGCTTGTCAGTGTAACGTGGCACTGACGGGCTCAATCGCCGCAACCCAGCTTTCCCAGGATCCTGAATGGAATACACTGTCAGTGTATTCCCGTATACCCGATATATACCCCGATACCCGTTCCAACGGTGTGCCCCCCCACCTTCACCCCAGAAATACCCTGCAAGTCCCCTAGCAATAGAATTGGGGCTATATACACCCACAATTTTTACTACTGGTATACAGTGCCATTGTCTGACTGGGAATTCAAAGAATATATTGGGAATACAAATACCCTCATTTCTTGCTACTGCCATATAGTGCCAGTGTCTGACTGGGAATTCAAAGAATATATTGGGGTTACGTGCACCCACAATTTTTACTACTGGTATACAGTGCCATTGTCTGACTGGGAATTCAAAGAATATATTGGGGTTATAAATACCCTCATTTCTTGCTACTGCCATATAGTGCCAGTTTCTGACTGGTAATTCAAAGAATATATTGGGGTTACGTGCACCCACAATTTTTACTACTGGTATACAGTGCCATTGTCTGACTGGGAATTCAAAGAATATATTGGGGTTATAAATACCCTCATTTCTTGCTACTGCCATATAGTGCCAGTTTCTGACTGGTAATTCAAAGAATATATTGGGGTTACGTGCACCCACAATTTTTACTACTGGTATACAGTGCCATTGTCTGACTGGGAATTCAAAGAGTATATTGGGAATACAAATACCCTCATTTCTTGCTACTGCCATATAGTGCCAGTTTCTGACTGGGAATTCAAAGAATATATTGGGGTTACGTGCACCCACAATTTTTACTACTGGTATACAGTGCCATTGTCTGACTGGGAATTCAAAGAGTATATTGGGAATACAAATACCCTCATTTCTTGCTACTGCCATATAGTGCCAGTTTCTGACTGGGAATTCAAAGAATATATTGGGGTTACGTGCACCCACAATTTTTACTACTGGTATACAGTGCCATTGTCTGACTGGGAATTTAAAGAGTATATTGGGAATACAAATACCCTCATTTCTTGCTACTGCCATATAGTGCCAGTGTCTGACTGGGAATTCAAAGAATATATTGGGGTTACGTGCACCCACAATTTTTACTACTGGTATACAGTGCCATTGTCTGACTGGGAATTCAAAGAATATATTGGGGTTATAAATACCCTCATTTCTTGCTACTGCCATATAGTGCCAGTTTCTGACTGGTAATTCAAAGAATATATTGGGGTTACGTGCACCCACAATTTTTACTACTGGTATACAGTGCCATTGTCTGACTGGGAATTCAAAGAATATATTGGGGTTATAAATACCCTCATTTCTTGCTACTGCCATATAGTGCCAGTTTCTGACTGGTAATTCAAAGAATATATTGGGGTTACGTGCACCCACAATTTTTACTACTGGTATACAGTGCCATTGTCTGACTGGGAATTCAAAGAGTATATTGGGAATACAAATACCCTCATTTCTTGCTACTGCCATATAGTGCCAGTTTCTGACTGGTAATTCAAAGAATATATTGGGGTTACGTGCACCCACAATTTTTACTACTGGTATACAGTGCCATTGTCTGACTGGGAATTCAAAGAGTATATTGGGAATACAAATACCCTCATTTCTTGCTACTGCCATATAGTGCCAGTTTCTGACTGGGAATTCAAAGAATATATTGGGGTTACGTGCACCCACAATTTTTACTACTGGTATACAGTGCCATTGTCTGACTGGGAATTTAAAGAGTATATTGGGAATACAAATACCCTCATTTCTTGCTACTGCCATATAGTGCCAGTGTCTGACTGGGAATTCAAAGAATATATTGGGGTTACGTGCACCCACAATTTTTACTACTGGTATACAGTGCCAATTTCTAACTAGGAATTCAAAATGCGCAAGGCTCCCGGAAAGGGACGTGGACGAGGCCGTGGGCGAGGTCGGGGGAATGGTTCTGGGGAGCAAGGTAGCAGTGAAGCCACAGGGCGTCCCGTGCCTACTCCTGTGGGGCAGCAAGCATTGCGCCACTCCACAGTGCCAGGGTTGCTTGCCACATTAACTAAACTGCAGGGTACAAACCTTAGTAGGCCCGAGAACCAGGAACAGGTCTTGCAATGGCTGTCAGAGAACGCTTACAGCACATTGTCCAGCAGCCAGTCAGACTCTGCCTCCTCTCCTCCTATTACCCAACAGTCTTGTCTTCCTTCCTCCCAAAATTCCGAAGCTTTACAGAACAATAACCCAAACTGTCCCTGCTCCCCAGAGCTGTTCTCCGCTCCTTTCATTGTCCCTCAACCTGCCTCTCCACGTCACGATTCCACGAACCTAACAGAGGAGCATCTGTGTCCAGATGCTCAAACACTAGAGTCTCCTCCATCTCCGTTCGATTTGGTGGTGGATGACCAGCAACCCACCCTCATCGACGATGATGTGACGCAGTTGCCGTCAGGGCATCCAGTTGACCGGCGCATTGTGCGGGAGGAGGAGATGAGACAGGAGTTGGAAGAGGAAGTGGTGGATGATGAGGACACTGACCCGACCTGGACAGGGGGGATGTCAAGCGGGGAAAGTAGTGTGGATGTTGAGGCAGGTGCAGCACCAAAAAGGGTAGCTAGAGGCAGAGGCAGAGGTCAGCAGCTTAGGCGAAGCCAGGCCACACCCGGAATCTCCCAAGATGTTCCAGTTCGTACCCAGCCCCGAAAAACTCCCACCTCGAGGGCACGTTTCTCGAAGGTGTGGAGTTTTTTCAAGGAATGCGCCGAGGACAGATATAGTGTTGTCTGCACAATTTGCCTCTCGAAATTGATTAGGGGCTCTGAGAAGAGCAACCTGTCCACCACTTCAATGCGCCGTCATTTGGAATCCAAGCACTGGAATCAGTGGCAGGCAGCAACGGCAGGACAAAGGCCGCCTGCCGTTCACGCCACTGCCACTGCCTCTGCCTCTGCCTCTGCCTCTGCCACTGCCACTGCCACTGCTGACTGTGCTGGCGATGCACTCCAGAGGACGAGCCAGGACACCACTTCATCTGCCTCCGCCACTTTGTTGACTTCTACCTCATCCTCCCCTGGTCCTGTCTTATCTCCTTCTCCTGCACCATCAAAGGCACCATCAGGCGTTTCTTTACAACAACCCACCATCTCTCAGACATTGGAGCGGCGGCAGAAATACACTGCTAACCACCCACACGCGCAAGCCTTGAACGCCAACATCGCTAAACTGCTGGCCCAGGAGATGTTGGCGTTCCGGCTTGTTGAAACTCCCGCCTTCCTGGACCTGATGGCAACTGCGGCACCTCGCTATGCCGTCCCTAGCCGTCACTACTTCTCCCGGTGTGCCGTCCCCGCCTTGCACCAGCACGTGTCACTCAACATCAGGCGGGCCCTTAGTTCCGCGCTTTGCACAAAGGTCCACTTGACCACCGACGCGTGGACAAGTGCATGCGGACAGGGACGCTACATTTCACTGACGGCACACTGGGTGAATGTAGTTGAGGCTGGGACTGCTTCCCAAACTGGCCCGGTGTACCTCGTCTCCCCGCCTAACATTCCTGGCAGGGACACGAGAAGAACACCCCCCTCCTCCTCCTCCTCTACCGCCTCCTCCTCCGCCACCGCCTCCTCCTCCGCCACCGCCTCCTCCTCCGCCACCGCCTCCTCCTCCGCTGTTAGATTGACCCCAGCTACGAGTTGGAAACGTTGCAGCACTGGCGTTGGTAGACGTCAGCAGGCTGTGCTGAAGCTGATCAGCTTGGGGGACAGACAGCACACTGCCTCCGAGGTGAGGGATGCCCTCCTCGATGAGACGGCAATATGGTTTGAGCCGCTGCACCTGGGCCCAGGCATGGTCGTTTGTGATAACGGCCGGAACCTGGTAGCAGCTCTGGAGCTTGCCGGACTCCAACATGTTCCATGCCTGGCCCACGTCTTCAACCTAGTGGTGCAACGTTTCCTAAAGAGCTACCCCAATGTTCCAGAGCTACTGGTGAAAGTGCGGCGCATGTGCGCCCACTTTCGCAAGTCGACAGTAGCCGCTGCTAGCTTAAAATCTCTCCAGCAACGCCTGCATGTGCCACAACACCGGCTTTTGTGCGACGTCCCCACACGCTGGAACTCAACGTTTCAGATGTTGAATAGAGTGGTTGAGCAGCAGAGACCTTTGATGGAATACCAGCTACAAAACCCTAGGGTGCCACAAAGTCAGCTGCCTCAGTTTCACATCCATGAGTGGCCATGGATGAGAGACCTTTGTGACATCCTACGGGTCTTTGAGGAGTCCACAAGGAGGGTGAGCTCTGAGGATGCGATGGTGAGCCTTACAATCCCGCTCTTGTGTGTTCTGAGAGAATCCCTGATTGACATCAGGGATAACTCAGATCACACAGAGGAGTTAGGGATAGCATCCGATCCGTCACAGCTGGAGAGTAGGTCCACACATCTGTCCGCTTCACTGCGTTTAATGGAGGAGGAGGAGGAGGAGGAGGAGGAAGAAGAGTTGTCCGATGATGTGATGGTGATACAGGAGGCTTCCGGGCAACTTCGAATCGTCCCATTGTTGCAGCGCGGATGGGTAGACATGGAGGATGAGGAGGAAATGGAGATTGAACTTTCCGGTGGGGCCAGAGGAGTCATGCCAACTAACACTGTGGCAGACATGGCTGAGTTCATGTTGGGGTGCTTTACAACCGACAAGCGTATTGTCAAAATCATGGAGGACAACCAGTACTGGATCTTTGCTATCCTTGACCCCCGGTATAAAAACAACATCTCGTCTTTTATTCCGGTAGAGGGGAGGGCCAATCGCATCAATGCTTGCCACAGGCAATTGGTGCAGAATATGATGGAGATGTTTCCAGCATGTGACGTTGGCGGCAGGGAGGGCAGTTCCTCCAGTAGGCAACCAAGTTCTCACCGGTCCACACAAACGAGGGGCACACTGTCTAAGGTCTGGGACACCTTGATGGCACCCCCTCGCCAAAGTGCCGCCACGGAGGGTCCTAGTGTCACCAGGCGTGAGAAGTATAGGCGCATGTTGCGGGAATACCTTTCCGACCACAGCCCTGTCCTCTCCGACCCCTCTGCGCCCTACACGTATTGGGTGTCGAAGTTGGACCTGTGGCTTGAACTTGCCCTATATGCCTTGGAGGTGCTGTCCTGTCCTGCCGCCAGCGTCCTATCTGAGAGGGTGTTCAGTGCAGCCGGTGGCATCATCACTGACAAGCGCACCCGTCTGTCAGCTGAGAGTGCCGACCGGCTCACTTTGATAAAAATGAACCACCACTGGATAGAGCCTTCATTTTTGTGCCCACCTGTGTAAAGCACCCCAACATGAAACTCCATGTCTGTACTCAACCTCTCCAATTCCTCCGCATCCTCATACTCATCCACCATAAGCGTTGCACAATTCTGCTAATACTAGGCTCCCTCCAACATGATTTCACCCAACTCTGCTGGTTAGAGGCTCCCTCCACCCTGATTTCCACCAACTCTGCTGGTTAGAGGCTCCCTCCACCCTGCTTTCCCACAACTCTGCTGGTTAGAGGCTCCCTCCACCATGAATTGGTCCAAACTGGGCTGGTTAGAGGCTCCCTCCACCATTAATTGGTCCAAACTGGGCTGGTTAGAGGCTCCCTCCACCATGAATTTGCCCAAACTGGGCTGTTTAGAGGCTCCCTCCACCATGAATTTGCCCAAACTGGGCTGTTTAGAGGCTCCCTCCACCATGAATTGGTCCAAACTGGGTTTTTTAGAGGCTCCCTCCACCATGAATTGGTCCAAACTGGGCTGGTTAGAGGCTCCCTCCACCATGAATTGGTCCAAACTGGGGTGGTTAGAGGCTCCCTCCACCATTAATTGGTCCAAACCGGGCTGGTTAGAGGCTCCCTCCACCATTAATTGGTCCAAACTGGGCTGGTTAGAGGCTCCCTCCACCATGAATTTGCCCAAACTGGGCTGTTTAGAGGCTCCCTCCACCATGAATTTGCCCAAACTGGGCTGGTTAGAGGCTCCCTCCACCATGAATTGGTCCAAACTGGGGTTTTTAGAGGCTCCCTCCACCATGAATTGGTCCAAACTTGGCTGTTTAGAGGCTCCCTCCACCATTAATTGGTCCAAACTGGGCTGGTTAGAGGCTCCCTCCACCATGAATTGGTCCAAACTGGGTTTTTTAGAGGCTCCCTCCACCATGAATTTGCCCAAACTGGGCTGTTTAGAGGCTCCCTCCACCATGAATTGGTCCAAACTGGGCTGGTTAGAGGCTCCCTCCACCATGAATTTCCCAAAACTTGGCTGTTTAGAGGCTCCCTCCACCATTAATTGGTCCAAACTGGGCTGGTTAGAGGCTCCCTCCACCATGAATTGGTCCAAACTGGGGTTTTTAGAGGCTCCCTCCACCATGAATTGGTCCAAACTTGGCTGTTTAGAGGCTCCCTCCACCATTAATTGGTCCAAACTGGGCTGGTTAGAGGCTCCCTCCACCATGAATTGGTCCAAACTGGGTTTTTTAGAGGCTCCCTCCACCATGAATTTGCCCAAACTGGGCTGTTTAGAGGCTCCCTCCACCATGAATTGGTCCAAACTGGGTTTTTTAGAGGCTCCCTCCACCATGAATTGGTCCAAACTGGGCTGGTTAGAGGCTCCCTCCACCATGAATTGGTCCAAACTGGGGTGGTTAGAGGCTCCCTCCACCATTAATTGGTCCAAACTGGGCTGGTTAGAGGCTCCCTCCACCATGAATTGGTCCAAACTGGGCTGGTTAGAGGCTCCCTCCACCATTAATTGGTCCAAACTGGGCTGGTTAGAGGCTCCCTCCACCATGAATTTGCCCAAACTGGGCTGTTTAGAGGCTCCCTCCACCATGAATTTGCCCAAACTGGGCTGGTTAGAGGCTCCCTCCACCATGAATTGGTCCAAACTGGGGTTTTTAGAGGCTCCCTCCACCATGAATTGGTCCAAACTTGGCTGTTTAGAGGCTCCCTCCACCATTAATTGGTCCAAACTGGGCTGGTTAGAGGCTCCCTCCACCATGAATTGGTCCAAACTGGGTTTTTTAGAGGCTCCATCCACCATGAATTTGCCCAAACTGGGCTGTTTAGAGGCTCCCTCCACCATGAATTGGTCCAAACTGGGGTGGTTAGAGGCTCCCTCCACCATTAATTGGTCCAAACTGGGCTGGTTAGAGGCTCCCTCCACCATTAATTGGTCCAAACTGGGCTGGTTAGAGGCTCCCTCCACCATGAATTGGTCCAAACTGGGGTTTTTAGAGGCTCCCTCCACCATGAATTGGTCCAAACTTGGCTGTTTAGAGGCTCCCTCCACCATTAATTGGTCCAAACTGGGCTGGTTAGAGGCTCCCTCCACCATGAATTGGTCCAAACTGGGTTTTTTAGAGGCTCCCTCCACCATGAATTTGCCCAAACTGGGCTGTTTAGAGGCTCCCTCCACCATGAATTGGTCCAAACTGGGGTGGTTAGAGGCTCCCTCCACCATTAATTGGTCCAAACTGGGCTGGTTAGAGGCTCCCTCCACCATTAATTGGTCCAAACTGGGCTGGTTAGAGGCTCCCTCCACCATGAATTGGTCCAAACTGGGGTTTTTAGAGGCTCCCTCCACCATGAATTGGTCCAAACTTGGCTGTTTAGAGGCTCCCTCCACCATGAATTGGTCCAAACTTGGCTGTTTAGAGGCTCCCTCCACCATTTATTGGTCCAAACTGGGCTGTTTAGAGGCTCCCTCCACCATGAATTGGTCCAAACTGGGGTGGTTAGAGGCTCCCTCCACCATTAATTGGTCCAAACTGGGCTGTTTAGAGGCTCCCTCCACCATGAATTGGTCCAAACTTGGCTGTTTAGAGGCTCCCTCCACCATTAATTGGTCCAAACTGGGCTGTTTAGAGGCTCCCTCCACCATTAATTGGTCCAAACTGGGCTGGTTAGAGGCTCCCTCCACCATTAATTGGTCCAAACTGGGCTGGTTAGAGGCTCCCTCCACCATGAATTGGTCCAAACTGGGCTGGTTAGAGGCTCCCTCCACCATGAATTGGTCCAAACTGGGGTGGTTAGAGGCTCCCTCCACCATTAATTGGTCCAAACTGGGCTGGTTAGAGGCTCCCTCCACCATGAATTGGTCCAAACTTGGCTGTTTAGAGGCTCCCTCCACCATTAATTGGTCCAAACTGGGCTGGTTAGAGGCTCCCTCCACCATGAATTGGTCCAAACTGGGTTTTTTAGAGGCTCCCTCCACCATGAATTTGCCCAAACTGGGCTGGTTAGAGGCTCCCTCCACCATGAATTGGTCCAAACTGGGGTTTTTAGAGGCTCCCTCCACCATGAATTTGCCCAAACTGGGCTGTTTAGAGGCTCCCTCCACCATGAATTGGTCCAAACTGGGTTTTTTAGAGGCTCCCTCCACCATGAATTGGTCCAAACTGGGCTGGTTAGAGGCTCCCTCCACCATGAATTGGTCCAAACTGGGGTGGTTAGAGGCTCCCTCCACCATTAATTGGTCCAAACTGGGCTGGTTAGAGGCTCCCTCCACCATTAATTGGTCCAAACTGGGCTGGTTAGAGGCTCCCTCCACCATGAATTTGCCCAAACTGGGCTGTTTAGAGGCTCCCTCCACCATGAATTTGCCCAAACTGGGCTGGTTAGAGGCTCCCTCCACCATGAATTGGTCCAAACTGGGGTTTTTAGAGGCTCCCTCCACCATGAATTGGTCCAAACTTGGCTGTTTAGAGGCTCCCTCCACCATTAATTGGTCCAAACTGGGCTGGTTAGAGGCTCCCTCCACCATGAATTGGTCCAAACTGGGTTTTTTAGAGGCTCCCTCCACCATGAATTTGCCCAAACTGGGCTGTTTAGAGGCTCCCTCCACCATGAATTGGTCCAAACTGGGGTGGTTAGAGGCTCCCTCCACCATTAATTGGTCCAAACTGGGCTGGTTAGAGGCTCCCTCCACCATTAATTGGTCCAAACTGGGCTGGTTAGAGGCTCCCTCCACCATGAATTTGCCCAAACTGGGCTGGTTAGAGGCTCCCTCCACCATGAATTGGTCCAAACTAGGTTTTTTAGAGGCTCCCTCCACCATGAATTTGCCCAAACTGGGCTGGTTAGAGGCTCCCTCCACCATGAATTGGTCCAAACTGAGGTTTTTAGAGGCTCCCTCCACCATGAATTTGCCCAAACTCTGCTGGTTAGAGGCTCAATCCACCCTGATTTTCAAAACAAATGTTGGTGCCAACCTCAACTTACTACAAGGGCCAAATTCACTGCTGGTGACAAGCTCTCCTCACTGCAAGTGCCAAATACACATGTTTCAAGGTGTTTTCCTACTGTCAGAGAGGTGGTATTGAGTGTGTAAAGTGTGTAGTTGTTAGGCTGTGATGTTGGGGTAATAGAGGGTCTTTGGTGTGTTAGATGCCCCCAGACATGCTTCCCCTGCTGTCCCAGTGTCATTCCAGAGGTGTTGGCATCATTTCCTGGGGTGTCATAGTGGACTTGGTGACCCTCCAGACACGGATTTGGGTTTCCCCCTTAACGAGTATCTGTTCCCCATAGACTATAATGGGGTTCGAAACCCGTTCGAACACACGAACATTGAGCGGCTGTTCGAATCGAATTTCGAACCTCGAACATTTTAGTGTTCGCTCATCTCTAATCACAATCTATCAAGTATTTAAAGGGAAGATTCAGGACACTAAAGCTCTATTATGTCCTTATGTACTAATGGTTTAGTGTCACAAATATACCAATGGTAGGCCTGCCTCGGGTTGTTTTAAAAAAAAAAAAAAAAAAAAAAAAAAAAAAAAGACAAAAAACAACTCCCTAATACCTTCCCATGGATGTGCTCTTGGCGCATGCACATCTCTGTCTAGAAGCCAGAGCAGTGCACCTTGGCCTCCCTGCACATGCACCTGGTACCCAGCACATTTGCAGAGGAGCTGCAGATGTGTCCACATATCTGGAGAACATTGAGCTTATTCCTTGGTAGCCTTACTATGCATATATACTGTATATACGTATGGAACACTAAACCAGCTATCTCTTAAGCTTTGCTGGTGTTGTAGTGTCCCAAATTGTCAAACTGTGCATATGTATAGGGGGCTTGGAAGGGATCGCTGTCAGCCATAGGAGTTACATCCCATAGACTGTAAATGAAGTGGTCACACATACACACTACTACTCAATTTACACCCGCGACTTGGGGGACCCCATTCTCCAATGATAACTGTGTTCCATCAAAATGAACGTGACTTTGTAACCCCTTACCCATTCTTAATATTACCGACCTCTAATAACTACTTACTACTGGCCGAGCGTGCATGTGTTCTCAGTAGGGAAAGGATGATACTCTATATAATTGGGTTATCTCCCCCAATTTACAGCATAGTCATGGCTATGGGCAGCAATAGTCTGGAGCCAACTCCGAGGTCTATGGGAGAGA
Source organism: Leptodactylus fuscus (assembly GCF_031893055.1). Classification (NCBI taxonomy): domain Eukaryota; kingdom Metazoa; phylum Chordata; class Amphibia; order Anura; family Leptodactylidae; genus Leptodactylus; species Leptodactylus fuscus. Next base: position 77,238,529 of record NC_134273.1, on the reverse strand, counting down.
CAGGGAGGCGGAGTAGATAAGCTGTGACGTTGTCAGTGGTGGTTGCAACAAACCAGTCAGTGGTGTTATCTATAGAGGTGTTCTCTTCTATTGTAATCCTATGATGTAAAGGAGATGATTGCTTCAAGTATAACCCCTACAGAATTGCAAGTGTCTGTCTATTATTAGGCTTAGTGGCCACAGTGAAAATTGCAGGCCGTAGTACTTTTAAAAAAATATATAATTAAAAAAAAAATTAAAATGAATTAAATAGGCCATTTTGTGGTGACACAAGTCCTTTTACCCATACACAATTGCACATCATAGAGTGTCTCAGATGGTCGTGGTTTCTATTTCATGAATGACTTGGTTGTTTAGACAAGATGTATCTACAAGACCTCTTGATTTTATTGAGCGCCATCCCGACACTTGTACTAAACCCCATTGTACAACTTGATCCCTTACCGAGAAGTGCAACTGTGTCAGGCGAAGCGTTCGTGTTCTCACTTGACTCGCACCATAGATTGCTAAAATGAAGAGAACAGAGCAGGAATAAATCCAAGGACCACCAAGGCGTCCCCCTACTGCTTGTTTGGATAGCGGAGAGACATTGTTTCTGTCCAGAAAAGTAATCCCTTGTCCTCTCTTATTAGTAGAAGACTTGTTTTGGCAAGGGGAGCGTAAACCAGCATGTGTTTCCGGGCGGTGACCTGATCTGGTTTTAATTGGAATCCAGCGGTGTAACCTATTTCTAGGACCCTTTAACCGCTGGAAGGGTTTAGCACGCACGTGTTCCTCCATCGAACCTCCGAGTCCACCTGATAATGTGCACAGTTTGGATTCGTTCTGGCCTTGTGGTGACGCCAGATGGTACAGAGAGAAATGTCATCTAAATATGGTTGGGAAACAAGTCCCAGATGCCACACTGTCACAATTCTGTATTTTTACATATGTTTTATTAATACACAGCTGTTTTTCGGGAGCCCGTAGTTCCAGGAATTGACAAACCAAATTTATTGTCCTGCTCGTATGAGGATCTATGATCTCTCCTGACATGTCTTTTATAGCAAATACACATGAAATAGAAATGATAGTGCGTGTATTCTCAGATCTCTGCATTGTTCCTCTGGTACTGGTTCGGCTCAGGAAATGTTAAGAGCCACATCCGAACCCGATTCTATATTAACAAGAGGAATGACGGAAGGACGGCGTAGTTAAATCTCTTGAGAAGAGTCTAGAATTTTTACTTGAGAGGGATCTGATCATTAAAACTCAATTTTTTTCTGCCTACCACATAGGAATAGCCTTAAGAAAGGCTAATTCTTCTCCTACCTTTAGATGTCTTCTACGCGCCGCTGTTCGGTATATAATCCAGTTTTTGTCAGTATGCAAATGAGTTCTCTCGCAGCACTGGGGGCGTCCCCAATGCTGCAAGAAAACTCTCTATCGCCACCTCTATCTTCTTCAGGAACGGGTCTTCTTCCGGCGGTGGCTTCAAACTTGTACAATACTGTGTAAGTTGCCATTTTCTTGTGGCTGGCGGGCGTCTGCTTTGTAGTTTGAAGCCACCACCGGAAGAAGACGCGAAGAAGATGGAGATGACCACCCTGGAACCTTAATGGTTGCTGTACCCCTCCTTACCTGTAGGTGGCACTCTCAATTATTTACCTATATAAAGGGTTATTCCCATTACGTACACTTGTCCCTTAGCCACATTGACCCCCCCCTATTGCCCACGTGAAAGGAGCCCAGGTGCCTATTGATCAAGGATAAATGCCCTTAGTAAGAAAACCTAGCCTGGTTTTATTATACGTGACATTGGCAACTTATGTGATGGTCATGCCCTAAAAGGGGCGGGTCTTGGTAAAAGAGCATCGTCTCCTCCAAGATATTTGGTACATTGGATGTCCAGGGTTCAACAAAAGTTTTAGATGTCTATGGTGATACCTTTTAGATGTCTGTATATATGAGATAGCACGTTCCATTGGTTTGACCGTTAAGTAATGTGTATGGCCACCTGTAGTCCCTGACCTATTTGTAGATAACATAGTATCTGCCCTACACCTCCAGCTTCCGCACCTTGCAGACGCTCTTTACATACTTGATGTGTCACTGTTACCAGTCCCTTAATGCACCTGCTATTGTGTCCTATGTATTATTGACGTTTGCAAACAGAAGATCGGTGTTCACATTGGGCGGCGGGCATGACGCCAGAGAATGTGTTTATACTTTGGTATCTTAGCTTCAATGAATAGCTGCAGAGTGGCACACTTACAGAGGAATTTTTTTTCCGCAGGAAGATCTGTCTGCATTGTAAGTGCTCGCGGGAGGAGCACAGCGCCACCGCCATGCCTTTAGAGATGGAGAAAACCATGAACAAGTTGATGTTTGACTTTCAGAGGAACTCCACATCTGACGACGACTCGGGCTGCGCTCTGGAGGAATACGCCTGGATCCCTCCAGGATTGAAACCAGAACAGGTACCTTTTTTTTTTTTTTCTTCTGCTTAATCCTAGCCATCTGCACAATGTAAAACCTCCTGTCTGAAGGTGTCAGTAATCTGCAATAAGTGAAGTTGTCAGTAAACAATGGTAATCCCCATGTTCTCCATTTCACCCTGGAGGGTAATGGAAACCCTGTAACCCCATACCACCCGATTCAAGGATCCATCCCTCTGTGTCCTATTACTACCAGGTCTCTAGTGAAAATGGGTGACAACCCCAATGCTCTATTGTTTGCCTTCCATCTTTCCTAGATGCAAACAGTTGAATATAATTCAGGACTTCTTATCTTTACAAATCTACTGCCATGTTTTCAATTAAAAAAAAGAAATCTGTTCCTTAATGTATATCCTACATTATTAAAGGGATCCTATCTAGAGATGAGCGAATACTATTCGAAACGACCGTTTCGAATAGCACGCTCCCATAGGAATGAATGCGTGCAGCCAGTTACCCTGCGTGCCAGCCACTCCCATTCATTCCTATGAGAGCGTGCTATTCGAAACTGCCGTTTCGAATAGTATTTGCTCACCTCTAATCCCATCATTAAAACTCAATTTTTTGTCCCTAACATGTCGGAATAGCCTTAAGAAAGGCTATTCGTCTCCTACCTTTAGATGTCTTGTACGCGCCGCCGTAGAAATTCCGTTTTTCGACAGTCTGCAAATGAGTTCTCTCGCAGCACTGGTTTCGGTCCGCAGCGCTCAAACAGCACTGGGGGTGACCCCAATGCTGCAAGAGAACTCTTCAGCGCCACCTCCATTTTCTTCAGGAACGGGGTTCTTCGCGCCTCTTCTTCTGGTGCTGTCTTCAAACTTCTAGGCCTCGGACCTAGGGCAAAGCCGACTGCGCATGCCTGCCGGCCACAAGAAAGTGGCCGCTTACAATACTGTGTAAGCTGCCCGAGGCCTAGAAGTTTGAAGCCAGCGCCAGAAGAAAACGTGAAGAAGACCTGTTCCTGAAGAAGATGGATGTGGCGCTGGAGAGTTCTCTCGCAGCATTGGAATCGCCCCCAGTGCTGTTTGAGCGCTGGGGACCGTCCCCAGTGTTGCAAGAGAACTCATTTGCAAACTGACGAAAACCGGGATTTATACCGAACGGCGGCGCAGAGAAAACATCTAAAAGTAGGAGATGAATAACCTTTCTTAAGACTATTCCTACGTGTTAGGGACTAAAAATTGAGTTTTAATCATAGGATCCCTTTAAGGCCTCATGCACATGACCCTAGTTTTTATCTGCACACTGTATAAACGTTTCTATGGCCTCATACGCAGATCCATAGTTTTCACGGATATGTGTCTGGGCCGTAGAAAAGAGCGGCAAAATATGGTGCAGTTCCCATAACGATCTGTACTTGTGGCTCAGTCAGTGAAAATAATGAAAGACAAAGTGATACCGGTTTATGTATCATCCGTGCAGTTTTTACTGACCTGTACACCATGTAGAATTAAAGTATGTAAAGGGGGTAGTTCAAGATTAGACAAATAACCTGCAGTATTCCTGTCTGTATGGTATGGTAGATGAGGTATACAATAAGTAAACTGCAATAGCTGCATAGAAAAACTGACAGCAGAAATTTGTCACATTGAGATCGCCTTATGCTACGGATTTTCAATGCTTGCGCTGAAATCTTCGGTAAATCCGCAGCAATTACATATACAATCCAAAACGGCGAAAATAAAACCTGATTCAACTTTGCAAAAAAAAATATTACCGTATATACTCGAGTATAAGTCGACCCGAATTTACGCCGACCCCCCTAATTTTACCACAAAAAACGGGGAAAACTTATTGACTTGAGTATAAGCCGAGGGGGGGAAATGCATGACATTCTGTTTGTGCTCATGTTAATCCTAGCTGACTTCAGGCCTATATGGTAATATCACAGATGTCACGTGGTCTGGGATATTACCATATAGGCCCAAAGCCTGTGGTAGGAGTAATAGCCTGTTACTGCTAGCACAGGCTTTGGGCCTGTACGGCAACAGGCTGCTACTGCTACCATTATGCTTTGGGCCTGTATGATAATGCCCAAGACGTCTTCTGCCGCCACCGCTCGTCTTCTCCCGCGGCTGCTCCTGCGTCTCAGCGTAGGGGGCATGATGACGCCGCCTGTGCTGAGACGCAGTAAGACGTCATCGACGCACGTCGGGTGCGGGCCTGAGCTAACGTGGTCACGTCACCCGACGTGTGTTGTAGCCGGGGAAGGGGGCCGGGACTGGAACGGAGGCCCGCTGCAGCCGAGTCAATACGTGGGCGTGTGGGCGCGAGTGTGACTATAGGATCAGACTACACATGGTTTGTTTGTAGTCTGTTGCCATAGACACACACAGTTCTGTATAGGAGCTGTAGACACAAGTTGGTAGGAGAGGACAGATCAAGATTGTTGCAAAGTTGCATTTTTAATATGGGCTGCTTTAGAAAAATGCAAAGTGGTTGCAGAATGGCAAACCCATTATTAAAGGGATATTCCCATCTCGGCATGTCATGGTTAGGATGGAAATTTGGCTAAAAGTTCCAGTCTCTAGACTGACTGCTAAAAAAAAAACCCAACCGAATGAAGGTGACGTTCCAGAAGAGTAGGTAAATCTTCCAAGGCCCCGTTTTATGTGACGTGGGATGTCGTGACTGGCACATCTAGCGCCAAAGTAATGAAAAAGAGGAATGACTCTCAACCAAGAGGGTGTGGGGCACCGCTAAATGGGGCAGACCATTACAGAAAGGGGGCCTAACGGCTGGGGCTGGGTCACCCATGCTTAATTTTAACTTTTGGGAACCACCTAGGACAATGGTGCCAACATAATCTGGGCCCCCAGTACAATACTTGGACCCGGAATAAGTTGGTTACAGACATTTCCCTCTAGATCTTGAGATGTTTGCGGTGTATTTCCGCACATCATTGAATTCTGGACTTATTTATGCCTTTCAGCTTGTTATGAACACTGTGTTGTGTCGAGCCGACCCTGACAACCAGCATTCAGCATACGCTGTCTGCACGCTGGTTGACATGGCAATAGATTCATTAGAAACTGAACTGGTGACGGCTACCGCCAATTATATAATACGCTGTAGAGAGCCTATAAATTATGCAAACTGGCAGTCCTTTTAACTAGAGTATTTTATATACCGCGCATTAGGTGTACTATGTAATGGTTTCATATACATGTCAGATGCCGCAGCAGCAGGGGGTTCTCCAGTGGCGGAATAGTTTGCTCGGTTCATGGAGAAACACAGCATTAAGTGTTCAGATTCCCCTGTAGCACCACCACAGGGGACGTTTGGTATTACACAGTCTATAGGCGGTTTGTGTGAGGAGTGGTCATACCAGGTCCTCCAAAGTGAGAGACACTCTTTATAACTGCTTTCTACACTGATCCATAGATGGAGTCCTGAACATGATGATCTCAAAATTCCCCAAAAAAATATACATAAGGAGAAGTGGCGGACCTTGTAGAGCGAGACGTTAGATAGATCACACAGTTCAGGATGGATGGATATGAGATAGGTAGGTAGATGAGGCAGATCTATGAGAAGGATGGATATATAGATAGATGGTTAGAGATATAGATATGATGTATTGGTAGGTACATTAGATATGAGTTTAATGGATATGAGTTGCATGGATGGGTAGTTGGATAGACAGAGCTGAGATACATAAATATATAGATGGATGAATAGATCTGAAAACGATACAATAAGTTAGAAAGATATGAGAGTCATGGATGGGTAAATAGATATGAGATACATTGGAGGATAGTTAGATGGATACAGACAGATACACTGTCTACCAATAAGTATTTGGCCCCTGTGGTAGAATAGAAAAACACCATTTCTTCCTATCCAATAGTTGGTAGACCCCAGCAGTTGCTTCCTTACGGATGGGATTGATGGACACAATACTCCCGGATGCCTGGTGACACTCCTGGTGTATGTGAGCCATCGGTTGGGTGCGGTTTCTCTGGTCAGCACTCGTCAGTCACTATCTCCCAGTTTCGGGGATCTGCCGACTTGGGGCACATTCCGACATTCACCGTTCACCTTCCACTTCGTAATCACATAGGCCACTGTCCATTTTGGATAATTAAGTTCGCTTGCTATGTCCCATTTCTGTGGTACCCCACAATTACCTCTCTCTCGAAATGGGACAACTCTGCACTTTGTGGCATCTTGCATGCGACTAATGCCAATGCTGTTTCCTATTTAACGGCGGAAGGCGCAACATACAACACGACCACGGATGTCTTCATTTGCATGGGTGTCCAAATACTTATTGGTAGACAGTGTATGAGATGCATTCTACATAAAGACTCATCAGTTCTGCTCTCCAGTTTTATTAGAGTCCATCCCCTTTAAATAGTGATACAAAAAAAACCAACATTCCCTTTCTTCTACTCCTTTTTATTTTTTCCTCCGCTTTCTTGGAAGTGAGATGTTTTTCAGGTCATTAAATCTGGGACGATGTTCCTGCCCCTCTCTCGGGCTCGGTGTGTGGTGTGAAAGCCCGAGATTATTTTTACCTCAATAACAATCCTGCAATAAACAAAATGCGCCGCGTACGGCGAGGAGCGTCGGCCTGAAGATTCATCACTTTAGAGTTAGGGTTATTATGTAAATGCGCATTTGTCTCATCCTCCGAGAAGAGCGGACCTTTACCATTCTGCGTAAATTGCTTCTTTCTATAGATTTTATCGTAAGAGAAGCGTAGAGTGTGACAGATAGAAAATAGCAATTTTCCATTACATTTAATATAATTCAATTCACTGAACCTTCACTCGCCGAGTACAAAATCCTGTCGCTCAGAGCGTATCCAGCAGGTGGTACTCTCCGTGTAGGGTGGTACCTGCAATTCTGATACAAGACCAAATCTGAAGAGGTCTGACAGGTCTGTAGGCACATTGGTGACGTCTGTGATCTTGAACCAACACCCTATAGAAGGCTTAAACCCTTTAGCACTATGTCGAAATTTCTGCTACTGCAAATTTGCGTCCAATGGTTGCGTAAAAGGGAATTTGTTTGATTTTGGACACTAAACCACCCGTGGATCCCTTTTATACTTGCCTAGAGACTCCTCTTGTGCAGTTCTTTAGTGACATCATAAGTACACTTTGGCTTCTCTGCGCATGCGCAAAGTTCGGCACATGTGCACACAAATTAACAAGCCTAAGGCTCACGAAAAGCGGAACTAACTACATTGACTTCTAATAATGATTTATTGGGTTCCATTATAGTGTCGATTGTTTTGCATAAAGCTCCCCCCCCCCCCCTATCAAATGTGACAATTGACAATGGAGACTCCAATACAGATGTAAACAGAGGCTTATTAAAGGGGTTGTTAAGAACTATGATATTGAGTTCTGCTTCCCTCTTCATGTTACATACTTGGCCATACTCCAACTCGTCCCATTGAAACAGTACAATACCAAGCACAACCACTATAGAATGTGTGGCGCTGTGCTTGGTAAGTAGTGGAGAGGCCGCAGCAATCCATATCATACTCCACACAGCCCCTTTAGGCCACACTGAATCTGGCTCCAGTCAAGACTAGACCTCGACATTGGAAATCCTCCCACGTCTTCCCCTTTTATAGGACAATTATTAGCAAGTGTGAGAGGTATTAAAAATCAATTGATTCCAAGGAGTTGTCCGAGATTTGCTTGCAAATACAGTTGCATACCTCTCCTGGTTATATTCGGTATAGCCCCTTAGCTCCGTTACAGGAAATGGGGATGAACTGCAGTACCACAAATGACCTGTAGCGGGGTGTGGCACTGTTTCAAGAAGAAGAAAGCAGCCACATGATTGTAATGCTGAACAACTGCTGTAAAAGTAGGCCCAGTAAGGGTGAACTTTGTGCCACCGGGGGTATGGTAACAATATGAGGCCCTTTGCTCACCTACTACTAACTGATACTTGGGCACCGTCACTGTTTCCAGTGTTGATCTTGTGAATTTCCTCCCATTTTGGTGCTAGAGATGCCCCTCAACTATAACCACACCCTCGAGGAGCCGTAGAACTCATTTGCATACTGATAAAAATAGCAATATCTTGGCAAAAACACAGGGTGGGGGGGGGGACATTGAGTTGATATGCTACTTCTGCTGACAGACTCCCATCATGACAACTTTACGAAGCAACTTTTTCCAACACCTTTCAGCTCGCAAATCCGCAAAGTAATTACTATGCTGTACATTTATGTCGGAGGCACATCACGTCGCTCTATTTTAGTCGGTGACAGCTGGCGAGCAAACTGTTCATTTTTTTTTCCCCCTCCGTTTCCATATTAATATCTTTAAACGTATTTAGCATTATATAAAGTGATGAAAATTGCACAGCAACCGTTCTCCTGTGTTTATACTGTATATCGCAGGTTGGGTAAGCGAAGGGTTAAGAGGCACTGTCCGCAGTGACTGGTGGATGGAAAGGTTTCTGCAGGGCTCACGTCACACTTCCTTCATGGTGTCTGTTTATAATCGGATCCAGTTCACTTATAGCGGGGTCCGGCAGCTATTTGTTTTCTATTTAATATGACTAAATGTAGTGTCATCTGCAGCATTATTCCTGAACTAGAGCCTTGCCGAAAATTGGGATCCATCAGGATTCATTGGGATCACTTTAAAGGGGTCTGTCATACAGGAAGAAAATTATGACCGTACAGTGAACAGATATGGCAGCTGGAGTGTGAACATAATAGAACAGCGCTCCTTGAGGAATAGTAGGGAATAGCATTATGTTACCATTACTTGTTTGTCCATGTCTGATGCAGAGCTATGTGTCGCTATGGTTACAGACTACAAATAAACACTGTGTGGTCTGATACAGCAGTCCTGTCTTCTTTGGGTATACTTGACGATTATTTGTGAAAATAAATTGCCTTAGCGGTGTCTTGGGTCTAAGGTTATGGACCCGATTCACCCCCTGAAGGACATGGGTTCATGAAACCACCCCAATGGCAAATCTGGCCGTGAAAAACAATTGCTATTGGCAAGGAGATAAGCTTAAAAGGATTCTACCATTAAAATCAATTTTTTTTGTCGGTAACACGTAGGAATAGCCTTAAGAAAGGCAATGCTTCTCCTACCTTTAGATGTCTCCTCCGCGCCGCCGTTCCGTAGAAATCATTGTATGCAAATGAGTTCTCTCACAGCACTGGGGGCGGGCCCCAGCGCTCAAACAGCACTGAGGGCATCCCGAGTGCTGCGAGAGAACTCTCCAGTGCCGCCGCCACCTTCTTTCGGCGCTGGTGGTCAAACTTCTAGGCCTAGGGCAAAATTGACTGCATATGCCCACAGACCACAAGAAAGTGGCTGCTTACTTACTGTGGAGAGTTCTCTTGCAACATTGGTGACTCCCCCAGTGCTGTTTGAGCGCTGCGGACCGCCCCCAGTGCTGCAAGAAAACTCATTTGCATACCGATGAAAACCGGGATTTCTACGGGACGGCGGCGCGGAGAAAACAACTAAAGGTAGGAGAAGAATAGCTTTTCTTAAGGCTATTCCTACGTGTGACCGACAAAAAATTCAATTTTAATGGTAGAATCCCTTTAAGGCAACTTGTTGCTGACCTATAGACCGTAGGAGAGGAAGTAGATGATATGGAGCAACACGTGACCAGCAGATCACACTACACAAAAAGGTTTTTGTACTCTGTAACCATAGAAAAGCATAAGTCTGCATGGGAGCTGCATACACAAAACGGTGAGCTATTGGAATTGGCAGAATTGCTTCATCTTTATTTCCGATGTATTGGAGCAATAGAAATGGTTACAAAAGCGTGTACATCCCTTTAAGAAGAAGCTTCCAGAACTAACTATATATGAACTGCTGAATAGAATATCTGGCTTTCTGCCCAGAGGGCACTGAAGGATTGAGAATGGCGCAGTCATAATTACAGAAGATGTTGGCATATTCTGGGGTTTTCGAGGCATGCTGTTGGGCACGTGAGGCCCTGATTTATACGTATGCGGTTGTGTATTATGGAGGGACAATAATGGGACCGGCCCTTGTAGAATTGGCAGCCTCCAGGGCTTTGTCCCACTCTGCAGCACTTCAGGAATCTGTTTTTACATATCCTCTTTCTTCTCGCATTCAAAGTGCTTAAAATGAAGAGGGGGGGAGAAAAAAAAGTAAAAAAATATCCCGAGGCTGGAAGTCGTACGCGGACTATTCCTGTACATCTGTATGTTTTATTGATAGACAATATTCTGAATTCCGCTCTCTTCTACTGTTTCCGTTAAATTCTTTCCTTGCCGTCTTATACAGTAGGCAACGTGGCCACTTACTTCTGGTTACGTGTTCTCCCCCCCCAAGCCATGTGACGCCAGCCCCTCCGCTGTGTTAATGGAATAAACATTCCTGAAAATGAACACTTTGGCATCGGTAAAATTATTAGCGGCTCGTCACTCGGAAAACCTTTTACGCTAAGAAATCCCGCAGGAGAGCGATAAAAATCTCGCTCTTAATTAGCAAATTTGCTCAGATTGATTTAGGACCAGCATGTCTAAAATGTTGCCGTCATTTCTCTGGAATTGGTTTGAAAGCAAGTTTGTAGGTGAAGATATATTTAAGAATATTTTTTATTTTTCATTTTCCATCCTGCAATTTTCACTTTGGCCACTAAGCCTAATAATAGGCTAACACTTGCCAATTTTGTTAGATTTTCTTTGCAACAGTCACCAGTACTACAATAGAAGATATCACCTGTACAGTTACCATCCGTAGTGATCCATCACTGCTGATCACAGAGAACCTCACGGCTTCAATTCCCTGCACAGAACAGGCCTACAAAAGCCTCAACCTCCCTGGAATCGTGACTGAAAGCGAAATCTAGTCTGTGTAGCTATAGTTCCATCATGAGTTAAAAAATGGCTGGCCTAGGTCTTCAAAAACTGGCATCGGCTCTGGGGAAAACTTGGGCAGTGATTGAGCATTCCTAAAATCTGACATAGTTGCACCACTGCAAAAAGTTCAGTTGCAACAACTCTTTCAGTTACGATATGGTGGAGCAAAGGGAACGTTTTAGGTGCAGGCACTAAATCCGTGTGCTGGAATATATTATAAAGAAGCCCATACTGGTTTATGAATATAATTTCAGAATCCCAGTAAGGACTGACACTCCTCCAGAAAGATCAATGGCAGGGAGATGAATTTTAGAGAATGTTTTACTTATTAAAAAAAATTCTATTAAAACCAGCTATTTCACCTGTTTTTAATTTTATAATTGAAAAGTTTTATTGTATTTTCTATAGCTGATTATGAGGTCGGCCATCTTGTCTGAGCATCTTCCCTGCTGTTAACAGCATTTAGTGATCTGCTTTATGGTCATCGGCAGCAATAGTCTGAAACCAACTCATTGAGGTGTATGGGAGAGTTTTCCCATACCGTGCAGGGAGGGGGACGAAATAAGCGGTGGCATCATCTATTGTCAGTAGTGGATACAATGAGGGGTCACTATGGGTGGTATTTGGTAGAGGTGTTATCTTCTATTGTAATATTGGCTGCCTTGTTTGCGATACTGCTGCAAAGAAAAATCCTTATAGAATTGGCAAGCGTCATGGTATTAGGCTTAGTGGCCGGCGTGAAAATTGCAGTGGGAAAAAAAAATTCTTTACAAATTCTTAAAAAGAAAAAAATGAGAAGTTGGTTTATAAAATGGATAATTTTGTACTGACTCATTCCCTTTAACTATGCAGATTTATACGCAGGAGAGCTCAATGCTGACCACTATGGGCAATGAATGGAGCTATTGGTGGTTGTCAGTCACCAGTCAATGGTTGTCATTGATTCGTTCCCCTGCACAAGGGGCACCATATGGGCATCTGTCACGCCTGTCAGTCCTCAGCTTCTCCTTGACTGACAGGCTAGGTTGGTTTTTCCGGTCGCCAATATGTCTACCTCCTCTTGCGCACCTGATGCGTGCGCTTTAAACGTACGAACACTCGGCAGAAAAACAAGCCTTGAACAGGTTTCATCTGCTAATCATTTTAGCAAATTGTTGAAGAAAACTCTGAGGGCTTGCAGTGTGGGCGGAGGCGCAGACAACATATTTATTGCCAAGGCGAAGCAGTAACAGCTGTCGTACAGGCAGGTGCTGACATCTTCTTTACATTTACACAACTCAAAGGCAGCGACGACTTTATTAATTCGAGTATTCCCAGAACATTGCAAGGTTTAGTTAATAAACTTGGCAACTGCTTAAGACGATCCCTGTTAGGGTGTTTTGAGCTAATGGGGTGGGGGATCCTTCTTCGTTAGGGTCTGTTCACACTATGAACGTCAGAGGTATGTTACAGGAGGATTTTCCCATATGTACCGTCACCGGAAGCCTCTGATGTATGTCATTGTATAGGTGGCCTTGCTGTATGTCGCTCATGGTATGTTGTTTTTTTGTGGATACCATAGTGTGACCCAACCCCCTGGGTGACAAAAGCGGCCCTGTCACGGGGCTAAAATACCCCAAATTTACAGAAAAAATGGAGCGGTTAATTCTAATATGATGCTTTAGGTGCAGTAGTATAATGGAGGCCTTGTATGGACTTCATGGTTGTATAAAGGGCTGGGGATTCCTGGATTCATTCGTGGCCCAAAATGTCCCCCTTGACACGGCCTCCTGTCCCGACACACACAGTTGCTTCTATAATATGGAAGCCAGATAGAATTGTACTGAGAGCCACACAAGTTCTCCATGACCAAACTGCTTCACGTTTCTTAAAGTGGACCTGTCACCAGGCCTAAAATCCCCATGACTAAGATCATCTGATCGGCGCTGTCATCTTGAGCATTTTGATGTTTTGTTTATCCAAATCTGTTCAGCCATTCCAAAGATAGAAGCCCTTTTCGTGTGAAACAAATAGTCAAGTGGGCGGAGATACTGTGGTCACTCTGTAGGGGCGGGGTCTCTGTGAAGTCATGTAGACTCTAATCTGCATGAACAGTAAAAGGGCTTATATCTTTGGAATGGCTGAACAGATATGGATAGCCCAAGTGGGTGGTAACACTGCGTGACTTCACACAGAGACCCCGCCCCCTCACAGTGACCACAGTGTTCCCACCCACTTGACTAATATACCCTATAGGTATTACACTAAAAGGGCTTATATCTTTGGAATGGCTGAATGGATTCGGATAAACAAAACTCCTCAATGTTCAGGCTGATGACAATGTAGGCCATTGGGCGTTTCGGACCTCCTGACAGGTCCTCTTTTAAGAAATGTGAACCTCCTGTCATTCAGTCTCAGGCGTTGGACCTCTAAGGGGGCATTCACACGGAATTTTCTGATGCGGAATCAAGGAACCATTAAAAGTCAATGGGAGGCTTTTTTCCCACACGGATTCTGACTCAAATTCCGCATTGGATCCCGCGCATGGAAACTCCGTGTGAATGCCCCCTTACGTCAAATCTTTAAAAATGGTTTCACTTCTCAATGTCCAAAAAAGAGCCTTTTATTTTTGGTTCTTTTCAGTCTCCCTTTAAATCCAAGGACAACCCCTTTAAGTGCCCAGGTCTTGGCTGCCTTACACAAAGCCTAATACTCGGTAGTCAGATTACTTTCTTCACACTTGCTACTTTAACTTTTTTTTCCTTCTATCCCATGCCTAAATCTCTTTTTTTGGGCTTGCACATAATAGCCACAAATTTCCGGCCATGTTAGATGTTTTACTAGCAGTATTTTGCGATAGGCTTACTGAAAAACACTTTGGCTCCATCCGTGGCTCTCGGTGATCTATTTTTCATGTGTTCTAATGGAATGCAGCCGGATTCTGGGAAAGGCGCTTTGTCTGTTCTAATATCTGCGGCCAAGCAGATTTATACGCTGAAAGACGAAAATATTACCGTATAGTGTTTGGGATTTTTTTCTTCTCGGTTCATTGTGAGCTTGAAAACTTTGCACCATTAAAAGCAATCACTAATGGCCTGCCCTTCTATCTACAGGTTCACCAGTATTATAGCTGCTTACCCGATGATAAAGTACCCTATGTGAACAGCCCTGGCGAGAAGTCGAGGATCAAACAACTTCTACACCAGCTGCCTCCACATGACAATGAAGTAAGTAAGAACCTGGGGCAACACGGTGGCTCAGTGGTTAGCACTGCAGCCTTGCAGCACTGGAGTCCTGGGTTTGATTCCTGCCCGGAACAACATCTGCAAAGAGTTAATGTTCTCCCCATGTTTGCGTGGATTTCTTCCCATACTCCAAAGATTTACTGATGGGGAAAATGTACGTTGTTCGTAAAATTTCCAAGTTCCACCACAACTATAGCCGTAGTCAGATCCTGGAAATGGTCAGGTCCCACTGGTCTAGATTTCTTCTCTGATGGTCTGGCAGAAGTACGGCCCTTTAGGCGTTGGGAAGGGTTGGCTACATGACAAATTCACTTAAAATTTTCTCCTTGAGGTCAATGGCTTGGGCAAAAATTTCAACGTGTCCAAGCCGTGTTGGGCATGTTGTCGGGAAGTGTCTTCTGAGTTGTGCCATTGACTGAGTCAAGACCCTACCATATACATTGAATGGTCATCCGGTTTTAATTTTGGGCCAAATTCTTGTGTATGGCCACCTTATTGTATTCACAGAATTATTAAGGATTATTCAAAAATGTAATATTGATGGATGTCCACCAATAGACCGTGTCCTAACTGAATTAAGGTGCCATAGCCCCTTCATTTAGCGGGTATGCCAGGAGTCGATCCCCCACCAATTTGATATTGATGTCCTTTCCTAAAATCTATTAAAAAGGTCTATATAAAGTGAATATCGAGAGCAGAACGTCTGATATGGATTTCTTCATATCTTCACTTATATAGAATTTCCTGAAACCATTTTGGTTTTGTTGGTGAAGATATCACGTCAAATGTATGCGTTGAATGCCAAGT
Source organism: Leptodactylus fuscus (assembly GCF_031893055.1). Taxonomy (NCBI): domain Eukaryota; kingdom Metazoa; phylum Chordata; class Amphibia; order Anura; family Leptodactylidae; genus Leptodactylus; species Leptodactylus fuscus. Next base: position 77,223,182 of record NC_134273.1, on the reverse strand, counting down.
GTTAAAGTCCAATAGAATGATGTGGTCAAGATATAGATTGGGCATACATATTAGATGTGTATTGGGTGAACCTTCAACAGAAATGGCCAACTATCTAATATGTGTGGGGTCTCCCCACTCTCCCTTGACGGCATACGTTAGGGATTCTGAGGATAGAGTGGTTGGATTTCTGTTGCCTGATCCATTTGCCAAAGTAGGCTAGTAGAGGCTTTTCTCCCTTGCCCAATTGAGATCACCATGTGGTCGAGCCAAGCATGCTGGTGTAAGTGGGCCTCGGCCAAGATGGCTGTATTGGCTGACTGTTGTCTAAAGTGTATGACCTGAAATCTGTCACCAAAGGTCAAAAGTCTGTAACGCTTAAAGAAGGCAATGGTGGTGGAATACGACTGGTATTGCAAAGTTGAATGGTCGGCATGGTAAATGATCTACCTGCGAAAAACAATCTTTCCAATGTCTGATGTCTACAGTGCAGAAAGCCAAGGTTATTAAGACCTTCACCAGTCGACCGTCTGTAGGGGTCGACCTCTTTGGATAATCTCTTTATCCTAGAAATGCCCCCTAATAATAAGCTAATCTTAGGATCGCCCACTACTGTGATCAACCATCACCGGCATGGGAACCTGGCAGGAAGTGTTTGGTTTCCCTGCAGCACCACCACTGGACAAGCGAGGAATTGCACTATGCCGATTAAAAAAACAAACAAACAAAAAATTGGCTTTCCATTTAATATGCAGACATGTTGTCTCCTCCAGAGCATGAACCACTGCTGTATATAGATCAGTGTCCGAAGGTGACAGACATTATAGAAAGTTGGAACACATAATGGGCCCCAAGTATGAAAATAGTGGTCTTGTTCAGTTTTCAGGAGAAAGTAGAACCTAAAATCCTCTTCCGCTGTTGTGGACAACAAGGACCACTTTTGCGCAGGAGGCCCTAAGACCTTCTTGTGTACGTTTTTTTTACATTGTCTTCACGTGGTCAAGTTATTTTTATGATTTCTTTTTTACAATGCCGTTAAAATGCTGCATTCTCATGACTGTAACGTTATTCGCCCTTCCCGAGTGTTTGCAACCGATGATTAATAGGATCGCCTGTCCTGTCTATGAATTCCATATGTTTACAGTTTAGGGTATACATTCCACATAGGCATTTCTATTAATATCTGGTTTTTATTACATGTGCATATTTGGGGAGGTTAAAGGTGATCTTCTTGACCCTTGGTCATTTCAGTTGATTTATGTACGTAAATATAAATTTAAACAGTCATTTTGGAGCAGTCGGTGAATCGCATTGCAGTATTTTCCCTGTAATTTTAGGAAATACTATTTGGTTACCTCTAATCGAATCAAAAAAACCCAGTTGTCACTCATGTTTTTGTCTACGGAATTAAGTGACTTTTTGGAATTAGACTAGAAATGCGATCACCTCCTGACTTCCAGAAAGAAGTGGCAACATGCTGGTGGTGCGCGTATTGTGGTTACGACCCATCGGATCCCATATCACGTCTTCCCGTTCCATTCCGTAACCTCCTGTAACTCCCAACAGTGTGGACCTTGGCAGGGAGATAATTGGGAAAAGGACTGCGGTTGGATCAGCGTCCTTTTGGACGCACACATCTGAACAAACCTGGTCGCATTCCAGAATGTAAATAAATAATAGATGGAGATCCTACAGAAAAAGTTGGGCTCGGATAAAAGGGAAGGGGAAAAAAAAAAAGATAAAATGAAAAATTGGAAATATGACTCAGAAAAATTATCTCCAACTGAGTTTCCATATGAAGTTTTGTTCCGAAGGGTTAATTCATTTTTCGAGATCTTGGAATGAAATTAAGATAATTAAATTCAACCCATATGTTGGCATTTTTGTGATTTTTTTTTTTTTTCAATTTTTTTTTTTTTTTAGAACATTAATGTTATTATTCTCTATTGCATTTTTAATGTAATCCATATGCTGCCTAGTTTTTTATGCAAGTGAAGAACCGTTTTTATAAATATGTGTTTATACAACACTGTTGTGGGAATACACGTAGGAACATCTTTGTCATCTTCAAATGTCAGTAGTATTTATAGAGAGAACTCCCACCAATAAATATCATTTCCCTGGGTTCCATGATGTGGTGTTCTTAAGGTGCAAAGTGGTCCAAATCTGAATTTCGGCAGAATTGGACGGTTGTAATGAGTATGAGGTGGGCCAACTCGCTTCAACTGTTGGAGAAAGAAGGGTCAGGCATGCTGAAGTTAAACATGTCCGACCCTTAATTCTTAAGCAAGACAAGCCGCGCCGGATATCTCTCCCTTTTCCCCCACTGAGAACATGTATGGGACAGTAGCAATAAACTACGGTTGGTCAACACTTGTCATGGCAACTTTAGAAGTTCTTCTAGCTCAGGGGTAGGCAACCTTTGGCACTCCAGCTGTTGTCAAACTACAACTCCCAGCATGCATACTTACTCTGCTGTTCTTGGAACTCCCATGGAAGTGAATGGCGCATGTTGGGAGTCGTAGTTTCACAGCAGCGAAAGGTTGCTGACCTGTGTTCTAGCTTGATTCATGCAGAACATGAAACCAAGTCATAGTTGCCTCAATCCTCTCCATCATCTCTAAGAAATATGTCCTTTTCCAGACAAAGCTGTGCCAACGGCTCCACGTAGAGAATTCTCAAGTCTTAAAGGAACCTGGAACCTGACAATGAATGTTGCCTTGGTCCATGATCCTTGTCATTCTCAGGTCTTAGAGGTTCCTCAAACCTGGAACCCAACAATGAATCTTATCTTGATCCTTTAGGTCAGGGGTAGGGAACGTACGGCTCTCCAGCTGTTGCAAAACTACAACTCCCAGCATGCATACTGGCTCTGCTGTTCTTGGAACTTCCATGGAAGTGAATGGAGCATGCTGGGAGTTGTAGTTTCACAGCAGCTGGAGAGCCGAAGGTTCCCTACCCCTGCTTTAGGTCATCTCTTGCATACATGTCTCATTGTTAACGTCGGACCTTCCTGACTTCTCAAAATTATGGGTATCTGGAATAATATTTGGGGAGTATGAACAAACTCGATTACACTGTAATGTTTTACTCCACCAGCTGCTCCCAAAAAACAATTTGGTGGTCTTGGGTGGAGATGGTATGTAAGGAATTTAATATGTCTCTACAGTTTTCACTTTTTGGCATACATCCTTATTTATAGTTTGCTTTCCAGATGCATACAGTATGTACATGTGTCTGAAATGTAGCCACCTAAAAATCATATATATATGTTAGAATAGTGGTGGTCCTCTCCTTTCTAAAACTCCAACCAATATGGTACATTCCACGTTATCGTTTATTTTCCCATCACCCATGGTTAGGGGTCACGGTATGGAGGACTCTTACATAGATTGGCTCTGAGATACTCTTAGACTTTAAGAAAATACATCCAACTTAAGTGTATTTCAGTTTAGTCCTTTCCACCTCAAGTAAAGGTCCCGGGCCTCTTCCATGTCACTAACTTGCCTAACCTTGTGTTACATAAGCCTAGGTATCTGGCTTCCACGAACAAAAGGTTTCAGACCCCAATCCTTTGATGTTGCTCCACAGGGGAAATTCCTTCATGTTCTTCACACAAGAACGTGTCAATCAAACGGTCTTACTTATGGTCCCACCTGTTAGTGTTTGAAGTGCCATTGGTAATCATGAGCTTTTTGAGCTTTGGAAATCGTCCAAGTACAGGTTAGATATATAAAATTACATAAGATGGATCTTTCGTCGTCCATGAAGCGGTGAACCTCCACTTCACTCTCAAATTTAACATTCCCTTGATGGCGAAGAGCATTCATTTAGGGAGAGGCCACTTCTTGGAAGATGGTGCCCAAATCTCAACGTCCAACTCTTTGAATAGATTTTGTATCGTGACGAAGGATGCAAGCCAAACTAGACCCTCATCTGAAGATGCTGTTTTGGGGTGTTTAACCCTTGTCGGTGCAGAGTACTGGCTGGCTAGTTGAGAAGCTTTTAACATGGGTCTGAGGGGTATTATTTACTGAGTACAGAGGAACAGAAACTGACTGCGTCAAAGGCATCTCACCCAGCTAACCAGTACTCTGTACTGGTGAGGGTAAACACCCCAAAACTGTTGTCTACAGATGAGTTAATACCTTTTTATAGTCCTTGACTTCTACATTGGCTATTTGCCTATAGGTGGCGCTAGAGGAACAGCCATCCCTTCTGGAAACAGCTAATTTGCATACCCTTTTCTTAGAAGACTATTGCTCAAATGACTCTTTTATGCCACTTGGCACTCTCCAAAAATTGAAACTGAACCCTCCAGACCTGTTAAAAGGGGGTGTCCTAGACTGTGATATTGACAATCCCTTCCTCTTCTCAGACTAGTGATATCTTGTCCATTGGTCACACAATGAAGCGGAGTTGTAATACCAAGCACAGCCACCATATCTTGTTTGGCGCTGTTCTTGGTAACTAGTGTAGAGGCCACGGCCATATCTTGGTCTTGGGCAACCCCATAAAGTCTATAGGAGCGCTGTTGAGAATATATGATTTATAGCATATTTTTGAGAGTCTAATATCCAGTCTTTTGCAGACTTGGACCTCATACAGAAAACAAAGCGTCTAGGCTGAGGGGGTCTGATATTTTTTTAACCCCTCCCTCAAGTGTCTTCTGAGTGCTTTCTGTACTCCATTGATTTCCACTGGGGTTCTTGGATAGTACTTGCACCATATTCCAGAGAACAGAGCGTCAGGGCCCCCCTCGGACAGGGGCCTTACATGGAAAATGTGACTTTTAGCCACTGTGTGAATTGGCAGGTCTGTCTACAGATCACATGACTTGACAGAGGACCCATTTGGCCGATGTAGTGAACTCTCCCTTCTTCGGTTACCTCTGTGCCCGGTACTAACGGGCTGAACCGTTCACACCGGCGTGTCGCTTTAATGCAATTCTTATATTTTGTGTAAACGCCCAAAACTAATGATTGTTTAACTCAGATATTGGCCATAAGCAGCTGGAGACTCTCTTCCAGCCACAGTCTCTATCTGGAAAATGTTAGCATGAATCACGGAGAGACATTTTCTCAGCAGTAAAAGCAGCGTAATGTCTTATTGCAGCTTAATTTTCAATTTTTAGTGTCTCGACACAGATTCGCCTTCAATTCATTCCTTGTTGATCTAGGCACATTGCCCCGTGATATGAAACAAGATACATAAATGAATACGCTGGTGTATACAACATTCTGGTTCAATATTCCTTATTAACACAGACATTGTTATCTTAACCCTTATGAGTTGGGAGGTGTTTTACTCTGCCGGCAGCACAGATAACCGGGAATGGTTGGGTATGTAGTACTGAGATTGACGTACCTTCTGTTGTCAGTCTGCTCCATACCATACCCGCCAGGTACATATACCATACCCACACGGTGCATATACCATACCCGCCAGGTACGTATACCATACCCGTCAGGTGCATATACCATACCCACATGGTGCATATACCATACCTGCCATGTACATATTCCATACCCACATGGTGCATATACCATACCCGCCAGGTACATATACCATACCCTATCCTCAGGTTGTCGGGTATTTCCGCTTTGCTCCATTGATGCTTAATGGGGCTGAGCTAGTATAGTAGTGCTGTTTTTGGAAGAACCCAGCCATCTTTTAATAAGGAGGGGTTGTGGAACCCTGGTTCATTGTGCCCTGCACCTTCTACCCTGATCTCACAGGTAATTATTTGTACCATGGGGGCTGGTCGACTATGACAGCCCCCCTTCCCCCCCATAGTGCAGGGATCTGTGTGATCAGGAAGAAAGAAGGAACAAGGACAGAACACCCGGATAAGGCACGTAATCTACTCCCCGGACAACCCCTTTTTAATCCTGTATTGCCTCTTTAGGTTGAGATCACACGTTACAAAAGCTGCATGCTTTTTTTTTTGGGCCAATTTTTGGTGCAATTGTATGCCAAAGACTGGCTTAGAAAGGGATAGGAAATATAGAGAAAGCTCTTATACATCGCCCTTCTGCTAAATCCAGTCTTGGCTTTGACCCAACAAAAAAAAAAAAAAAATCTGCAATATGTGGCCTCTGTTTTATAAAAACTCATTTGAGATTGCTGGTTCACAGGAGATGATGTGCTGCTAAAAGAACTTGCTCATTTTGGAAGCAGCGGTCCTTCAGAGCCAAAATCTATTAATGGAAAGGTCTTCCTGACCCCATTACCTTATCATACCTCTGCGGGGCATATGACAGGCGGCATAGAGAAGATTTTTCATTAGGTAATGGTAGGCTGAATCATGTACTGCATTACATATGTTATTGCACACGTTATTTTTAATTTTAAAAATTGTGTGTGTGTATATATATATATATATATATATATATATATATATATATAGACTTATAGAAGATTATATGGAAGATACTAGTTGTGATAAGTGAAAGAGCGTCTTTTTTTATAATAATTGTCAGATCTGGATATTCCGATAGTCTAAGGACATAGTCAATAAAATAACTGAAAAGCTGAAATAGACATTTATAGGAATGAGACAGGAACTATTTAAGTTCATTCACACCTTGCAGCAGGAAGCGATCTGTTTAGCTGTTGCCCGGCTGTATACCTAGGCCTTACCCCGTATAGCTACAGGTGCTTGGCTGTATCCATAGGCCTTACCCGGCATATCTGCAGGTGCCCAGCTGTATACCTAGACCTTACCCCACATAGCTGCAGGTGCCCGGCTGTATACCTAGACCTTACCCCACATAGCTGCAGGTGCCCGACTGTATGCCTAGGCCTTACCCCGTATAGCTACAGGTGCTTGGCTGTATACCTAGACCTTACCCCACATAGCTGCAGGTGCCCGGCTGTATACCTAGGCCTTACCCCACATAGCTGCAGGTGCCCGGCTGTATACCTAGGCCTTACCCCACATAGCTGCAGGTGCCCGGCTGTATACCTAGACCTTACCCCACATAGCTGCAAGTGCCTGTCTGTATCCATAGACCTTACCTGGCACAGCTGCAGGTGCCCGGCTGTATACATAGGCCTTACCCCGCATAGCTGCAGGTGCCCGGCTGTATACCTAGGCCTTACCCAGAATAGCTGCAGTTGCCCGGCTGTATACCTAGGCCTTACCCCACATAGCTGCAGGTGCCCGGCTGTATCCATAGGCCTTACCCAGCATAGCTACAGGTGTCTGGCTGTATACCTAGACCTTACCCCACATAGCTGCAGGTGCCCGGCTGTATACCTAGGCCTTACCCGGCATAGCTGCAGGAGCCCAGCTGTATACCTAGGCCTTACCCAGCATAGCTGCAGGTGCCCGGCTGTATACCTAGACCTTACCCGGCATAGCTGCAGGTGCCCAGCTGTATACCTAGACCTTACCCCGCATAGCTGCCTTATTTTGCCTTTCCCTGGGCTGTGTTGATGTCTGGCACTACCTGATCCCATCTGTCCTGGCCTTTTCTGCAGCTGCAGCTCTTCACAATGGCGCCTCTAGTTTGTCCCGGTTATTGCAGTATTTACAAGCTCCTACCTGCACCCTCGATTCACCACGCGAGTGTGGCGGACCGATCGTCTCTTCCTAGTCCTCATGCTCACTTTTTAGGAACTATGCTAGTGACTAGATGGAGGATTGCATAATAATCTGATATTTCGTTGCGTACTTGACGGAATCGAATAGTAACCGTGACAACGCCTATAATATTACAGTGATTATATTACATAGCCATTGTGCATCCTTATAATATTTATATATTAATATTAATTAATATATTAATATTTATTTTTTAATTTCTTTCTTCCCTTCATTCAGCGAATGTTTCAGCTTTCTCCTAACAATCCTGAACATCTGTCCTTGACTCTGTGACTCATGCAATTGCAGAAGGTTCCAGAGCTGAAATCTTTCTCCTTGCAGGTCCGCTACTGCAATTCTCTGGATGAGGAAGAGAAGAGAGAGCTTAAGCTGTTCAGCAACCAAAGAAAACGGGAGAATTTGGGACGAGGGAATGTCCGGCCTTTTCCGGTGACCATGACAGGAGCCATCTGTGAACAGGTAAAGCATTGTGCTCTTTGGCCACTGGCCAAGTATATTCGTCGATCCGACTACAGATGCCTACATTGCTTGCTAAAACATTTCCAATTGCATCTCCATCGAATCTGTGCTGCAATACCAGAAACAACCTATGCACAGGGGTGGCGCTGTTGCAGCAGTGTTTTTCTATCCCTGAACAATCAAGGGTGGTGATGGTGGAGCGAGTGGTGGTTACGTATCTAAACAATGCCGTAGCATCATAAATGCATCTACATGTGAACCCAACTTGTCTGATGACTTAGAGAAACCTGTACAAACTTGTGTGTATACAGAAATCTTGCCACTCACTGCTGTGGACTTCGAAATGAATGAATGGAGAGACACATTATTTAAAGTGAATGTGTTTAAATGTCCTAAACCAGGACTATATCCTGCAATTTCCACTCTGGCCACTAAGCCTAATAGACTGACACTGCCGATTCTGTAGGTGTTTTCTTTGCAGCAGTCACCTCATTTACATTACAGACAGGAACACAATAGAAGATAACACCACTGACCCACCATTACATCCTCTACTGACCATAAATGATGTCACAGATTATCTGCACCCCCTCCCTGCACACAGCGTGTCTAGAGATTTCAATATCTAATTTTAATAAATTTAGAAAAACGGTGATACATTCCTTTTTAAATATCCCACTTTTTTTTTCACCCCCGCCACGAAAGCTCAGCATCCTCGTAGCACAGATGGTCTAACTACTTTGCCCTTAGCAACTTTTCGACTCCTACAACCCTGTCACTTTTAGAAGTCCTTTCTGTTCTGTCCATCAATCTACTGGCTATAAGCGAATGGGTTTGGAATGTAGACTTTGACAAATGTCCCCCCAGGAGCGGTCTATCTAGATAACATTGGGGGTGTGCAATGTTACAGGTGTCGAAAAAGATAAAACACCTGCAGTTCGAGATGTCTTGGACGTGACTAGCTGCTGAAGATGAAGCCAGTTTATCTAGTAGTCACCTGGTAGTATTGTCTGGTCACCTGATGAAGGCACTGCAGTGCTTAAAATAAAATAACCTATCACACTGAAAATGCCATCAGCAGTGCATTATAGGAGGAGCTGAACAGGTTATAAACTTAGGAGTCAAGTGGGCGGTCCTACTCGGTGATTGACAGGTATCTGTGTGCACATCCATATAGGGAAGGATGTAAACCCCTGACTAGAACCGCCCACTGGACTCCTAAACCTAGGACAAAATTAAATGGATACATGAGAAGTGATACTAAATAGGTTAAACTATATATCGATCTGTTTGTCTCCTCCTGCTCTATAACATGCCGCCTGCAGAGTGGACTGCATGTTCAACGTGACCGGTTCCCTTTAAGTTCGAGTAACACTCATGAAATAAAACAATCTGGTTGACTGTCAACATCGACTATATTTATAGCGCACCTCCTATTCTAAAATAACATGTCAGAACTGAACAGTACAGGAGAATATAAGCAACTTTGTAATATATCTTATTAAAGAAATCTGTTTCCTTCTCCGCTTTACCAGGCTGCCTCACAAACAGAAGTCTATGGAGAGGGAATGGAGTGGTGGAGGCTGGTAATTGTCTTATTGCCTCATTCTGTATAGTGGTAGAGTCTTCTCTTGAAGATACAGCAGTGTCAGAAGACGTCTCTCACTCGTTGTATTAGTTTGATGCTGCAGTTATTTGAGTGACTTTTCCAGCAGCCCCTCCCCTCTCCATAGACTTCTATGTAAATCAGTTTGAGAAGTGGAGAAGGAAACAGATTTCTTTACTAAATTGCATTACAATGTTTCTTCTATTCATCTGTACTATCCATTGATGGAAAGTTGTTTTATAATTGGAGGTGCAGTGTAAGCCTGTGCCCAGAGGATATCCATATGGCTTAACAGAACGTGGCAAGTGACTGGTATATTGGAGAGGAAGCAATTGTAGTATTTTAGTATCAAGTTTACGTTTAGATACCATAAGACTGTCACTACTAAATAGCCATTAAGAAGATGTCTCAGACCTAGCGACGCGTCTTGTGTTATGCTGTTCCCCTGTTATCCCCCTGGAAATAAACACCCTACAACTGAGTGTATATGGACATGCATCACAGACTAGGAGAATGGTAACAATCTTTGTCTGGTCTATAACTGTCAATGTGTGCATACATTTCCAGGAGGAATAACTGAGGAACATTGCATTATAAGAAAAGATGCTTCTGGATTGTTTTTGCATGGGTAATGCAAGTGAGGGACTATAAGTAAATAACATTTAGTGGATAACCTCATACCTTGATGATAATGGCCCCACAATGGGGGAAGGGGGAGCTGTGGAGACTTTTTCGTTATTTGAGACTGGCATATCTGCACACAAAATGGGAAATAAATGATCAAGTCCTAAATTAGAGCCAGAGGGAAGATGAGGACATGACTAAATGACCCGACATTTTCCCGAGCACATAATCTGCTTATGGTATATTACTTTTTTTTAATTTGAAAAAAATATGGCCGCTTCCTTCCAACATCGCAATTAAAGGCAATTTGCATAATTCGTGTAACAATGTATCGGCGTTGCATTAGCCTTGTAGGGATTACATTGTAAATCTGCTTTTATTTCTCGCCGTTCTGCCACGCTGATCTCATTCCTGCCCCGTCCTCCGTTTTCTCCATCAGCATTTTACCTTTTACTGCTCGGCGCTTACATAATTGCGGTTTTACATCGGCTTTTACGATGGTTTTAATTACCGTTGCGATGTTGCGGAGGCCACGTCTGTGAGACAGGCGATGAGGAGTTTAGTCACAGCTCTCGTTTTATTTCCCCATCCTTTTTTTAAGAGTCTTTTTTTTTTTTATATAAGAACATTATTCCCTCCTATAATCTTGGCATGTGAGACGTTGCAGTTCAAGCCTTCTTTATCGTATTTGGCTGGACAGGCCCCCTGAGGAGGAGACAAGTCCTGAGGCATCACATTCAGAGCGGGATCTTAAGGCTAAGCAATTTGTGTTATTAAATGCAGGCGCTCTGGATACAAAAAAAAATCTAATGGCCTCCCCGGGAGCAAATTAATGACCTGTACAGCTAAATAATGAGAAACACAATCATGTCAAGTTGAGCCTGATCCTAGCGTGCTCAAGGAATCGACAACATGGCCGCCCCTGCTGGCAGGATCTTCTTCACTGTCTTGGGATAAGAGATAAATGATTCCATGGAGAGTCGGCAAATGCATTTTTTTTTTTTTCCACCAAAAACACACAGGGGCTGATATATCAAGGACTGTGACAGAAAACTGGCGTAAAGGCATTAAAAATGTCAGAATTTTTGCAAAAAAAATCCCAGTTTATTTGGTAAGATTTATGAATATTTGCCACTTTCAGTTTTGCACTTGGGTGGGGCCATCAACCCCATTAGATTTTTCGTCTTTTTAGCCCAGTTTTCTAGCGTAAATGATGCCCGAAATGTACACCGGCAAGGTGCACTGTATAGGTGCAGGAGGAAGCGTGCAGGAGGAAGGCTTAAACCTGGTCATAAATTGGGAGCAAATTATGGAACGTGTCTGTCTTGATAAATCCGCCGCATCTTCCTCTCCCTGATTTGCTTGGTCAGCCATTATACATATTTTATAGTAATGTTGTGTATAGAGGAGTTGTCACAGCCCCTCCTCTTATATATAGGAATATGAATGCCGCGTGTAAGTCACCCCGTGTCCTATTATTCTCTTGCTTTGCAGTGTGGAGGTCAGATTAATGGAGGCGACATCGCCGTCTTTGCATCTAGAGCCGGGCACGGCATTTGTTGGCATCCGCAGTGTTTTGTGTGTACGATATGTAATGAGCTGTTGGTCGACCTTATATACTTCTATCAAGATGGGAAGATCTACTGCGGCAGACATCATGCCGAGTGCTTGAAACCTCGCTGTGCGGCCTGTGATGAGGTGAGTGGAGTCGGCACAATGTACTGCCTATACTAGATGTGTCTCTGTATACCATGACCTATGGCTGGTGGGTTTACATCACTATGATTAACGCCACGGTTAATTTTTGAGACCCCTCATATATGGCTAGTGGAAGATGGTCATATAATATCACTATAGGTAGACACCATAGTCCTTTTAGACTCCTTAAGGGTCCATCGCAGGTACACCATTGTATAGACATATGGTGGCATCTGTTCTCATTGTGTAAAAATAGAGTAGAACAATACAGTCTGATGTATTCCAGCTCAAACGGATGATAGCGCCCCCTCTCTGCAATAGAAGTGACCACCAACAAATGTGGGTATCATATAAGGCATCAGAGGTCTAGTTGTGAACTCAAAATAAGGTGGTCTATATTGGACGACAGTTTCCAATTTGTTGGCTCGCCAATGGCACCGAAAGTGGCGTTATCTACATCGCCCTAAAATCAACCTTCCAGGGGCCCCCCCGTCTATTACTTTCATACGACCTAACCAAACGGGGGAAAGGAAAGGAAACCTCATAGAAGAGCATTATGTCAGTGCTGTTGGGTTGTTAGAGGAGCACTCCATGTAAAATGAGTGCAATGTCCTGACTGTGCGGGTCTGGTCTTTTGTACCCCCATATTCATGCTCAGCCCCTGGCCTAGGTGTAAAACTATAGGCCTCAATTATCAATCAGTCTTGTTCGCCTATAGAAACTAGTCAGAGTTCAGCAGGGATCGGTTGCGATGGGCAACAAGACTAATATACTAGGCCTTACTTGTTCCTTATGGCTGCGTTTTAAAGGGATTTTTCCATCCCCCAGGTGGCTTCTCCTACTGATATGTCAGTATCAGATCGTGGGGGTCCAACACCCGCACCCTATCTTAATCAGCTGATCCTGCAGCGTCCATGTGTTGAAATCTACTATACTGGACAGGGCCAGAAGGAACTATACTCCTATTCAAGTAATAGGCGTCCCCGCTATACAGTGGACAGAGCCTGCAGTTCCATTACTTGAAGAGAAGAAGAGCCCCTTCCAATGCTCAGATATTGTCAGATCAGCAGATTGGTGCAGGATTGGTCTGGGTGTTGGACTGCCACCGATCAGATACTGGTGACCAAACCTGTGGATCGGACATCAGTATGAAAAACCACCTTGGGGTCGGCCTCTCGCCAACCTTTCTCAGGAGTCCTGATATGAGGGTGTAGTAATATAACTTTACATTATGGGGTCACTCAGCTTTGCCAAAACCTGACAAAATTGTGAAATTTAATTTTAAAGAACCAAAGACCCAAACTCTAGAACTTTTTGTGTATTGAAGATCTTCTGTAGTTTATGGTTCAGGAGCGCCAGCACACGTCACTCATGTCATCAGGAAAAAAAAAAATACTTCACTCTTGTTTCACAAATCTTCAAGTTATTACTATTCCCTGCAGCTAGTAACACGCCATGGTGGTATTGATCGGCCATGTTATTGAAGGGCTTCCATTGTGTACAAATGCCCACGGGTCACAGTCCGTACAGATGTTCTGAGAAATTCTTCACTTGATATATGTCCTGGTGAGATGGTGAGAAATGTCTGCTGTCTTATCTCACCTCCGTACATTACAGCTCAGCAAAACTCGCCCCACAATCCATCCCTTCATAAGATAAAATGGGATTAGGCCGAGCCCCGGGGACCTGTGCTGATGTCTCTTTTTGTGTATTGCAGTTTGTGGTTTCTCCCTTAAGTAAAATGCGTCAGTGGAATGAACAATAAAGTGATATTTTCATGAGAGCTGTAAATTTTAGCAGCCACACAAGGGTTGATAGCATGGGGAGATGCAAGGAATGGAAACGCAATCCATAGTAAGCACAAAACAAATCTATATTATTGTGGATAGCACATTTAGAGATCTAAATCCCCTGCACAGATATTGCGTTATATTAGAAATGCTGCCACTATGGGGAGCTTTACAACATTGGATGCAATGATATAACAGTATGCGCTAAACTCTTTAGCTCCCTCTACAGGCAGGTGCCGTGACAATTGTTCCTTCCATTTGTCGATCCTGACTGTTGCTCCTTTTTTAGATTATTTTTGCAGATGAATGTACAGAAGCGGAGGGAAGACACTGGCATATGAAACACTTTTGTTGCTTTGAATGTGAAACGGTGCTTGGCGGCCAGAGATATATCATGAAAGAAGGACGTCCGTACTGCTGTAACTGCTTCGAGTCCTTGTATGCTGAGTATTGTGACACCTGTGCACAGCATATAGGTAAGAGTCATCCAGGGTATTCTCTTTAAAGGGATGTTAGTGGGGTCCTTTTCCTATATGTTGATCGGAAGGTCCTGCTGTTGGGATGAAATCTGTAACCTATGGGGATACTTGGCACGAAGTCTGCAAATTCTCTGCAGCACTATTAGTTGCAAACCAAATTGCCCCTAAGATTAGGGTTAGGGCAGCTGCTATTTAGACCATTACCCCCTGGATTATACCTGTAGGTAACAGCCCATTTTCATAAACCTATCCCCGCCTCTGTTTCGGCCTGCAAGGGGTGCTGCGTATTGTGACCTGCACATCATGTTTTGATGCTCTTCAGCGTCGGGATGTAATATGTGGCGCCCCCTGAAGGCTAATCGGAGGTGGCCGTTCACAAGAGTGTCGATAGGCAAACGTAACTTGGCCGTTACTTGCATGAGTAATCCAGAAGGTAGCGGCCTAGAGTACCTGTGTGGTGGTATGTAATGGGGTCAATTGCCCATATAACAGGACCCCACATAGAGTACCGTATATACTCGAGTATAAGCCGAATTTTTCAGCCCAGTTTTTGTGCTGAAAAAGCCCCCCTCGGCTTATACTCGAGTCAGCAAAAAAAAAAAAAAAAAAAAATTTTTTTTTTTTTTTTTTTTTTAGGAGGGTGAGGGGGGTTTATGACCAGCCACAATGTCAATGTATAGAATCTCCCATAAAATAGTGCAAAAAATTTAAAAATAAAAAATAAAAGTTCTTAATCCCTCCTTTCCCTAGAATACATACAAAAGTAGAAAATGACTGTGAAACCCATACACATTAGGTATCCCTGTGTCTGACAGTGCCCGGTCTACTGAATATAGGTTATCTGCAGTGCTCCTGTTCCATCAGGAAGGGGTTAATAGGAGCACTGCAGATACCCTATATTCAGCCAGGCTGAATTCCAAGTGGGGGGGGGGGGGAAACTGTCCTCAGGCTCAGGGAAGGGGCAGACAGACAGACAACCAAAACACCCCCTCCCCTTCCCCAGCATCTACTGCACCCAAAAACTACGACCATTTTAATTTTTGAAATTTTCCAGTAGCTGCTGCATTTCCCCCCTAGGCTTATACTCGAGTCAATAAGTTATCCCAGTTTTTTGTGGTAAAATTAGGGGGGTCGGCTTATATTCGGGTCGGCTTATACTCGAGTATATACGGTACTTTATGGGGGGCAGTTACTATGTGGCACTGTATACTCCTGGGTCAGGGGGGAGCCCTGATCTTGATATAAATATAGGCCCTAGTGGTGGGGTCTGCCGCTATCTCACATTTCTAGCATGTCCTGTGGATACGTCCTAAATGGAGCAGATGTAATATCCCTTTAAATTCCCGCGCAGTCAGACTATTCCTGCAGCTAGAGGACGAATTTCCCGTAAATACATTTTGAGCATTTCTAGATTCCTTTAAATTACCTGCCGAATGAGCTGCTCTAAATTTAGCGCTGAGTGCGGAGAACTTCAGGAGAGGAGATGATTTGCCGAGAGACTTTAGACCTATCACATTATCCCTTTTCCTAGACACTAAAATTGTTGGAAATGATCGGAAACCCACTTTACATGATAATTCTGGAGTCCTCAAGTATCGTCTCCGGCACCCGTGACTAGTCATTGTGGTATAATGATCCTCGACAAGTATCTCGTGTTACCAGCGAGCGGCCGGCGACTGCATAATACATGAGCAATGCACGGTCCTGTAGTGAGTGGTATATATTATAGGGGGTGGGAGTACAGTATATGGGGGCTCCACCAACTTTATAGTGCTGTGTTATTGATTTGTATCTTATTTATTTTTTGCGTATCCAGCTTTACAATGGGAAATAAAGGGTTAACCTCGCATTGCGTACGGTATAAAAGCTGCGTAATAAATATACGACCTGTCGCTACTCCTGGCACGTCTGGTTCAGTAAATACTACGGCATCTCCTTTTAGTACTTAGCGTGCCGTTCCTCTGTTGTTCCTCCTGGAAATGAATGAATAATCAATTTGATACCGTCCAGTCGGTGCCACCAGAATCGAACTGTGTTCGGGACACGCCTCTTTGACAATTGTCAGTTTAATACATTGCCAGTCGGAGTAACAGAGGAACAGCACAACACTAATGTCATGTGCCATCTAGAATACTGGTGTCTTATGTAGTAGAGACCCCCTTGGGCCCCTTGAGGTTTCAGGGACCGGTAGTGATTGTTACCTCTGCACCCCCTACAGCTACACCTCTCTCTCACCCGCTGTCCAAAAAATTTAGACATAGGAGTCTCTGACACATGGATTGGTCCCATACGAAACTAGCAGCTTTTTCAAGATTGCGAGGAAAATTGTGTATTTTCACAGCCCCCCCCCCCCCCTTCTGGTTCTACAAAGCTAAATTCTTCCCAATCTTCTTACTGCTTTGCTTGAGTGTCAGTCTTAACCGTAGCTCTGGCATTCTATTCAGATTGGGATGGACACTACTGCAATAGGCAGATCCAGATAGGGTAATGCTGAGGGAATAGCTCTATATGCATAGTTAATACGATTTCAATATGATTCCCCGCGAACGCTGCGCCCGTGGGAGGTCTATGGAAATAATCGTAAAAAAAGACGGATATTTCCATTGACTGAACATGGTAAAAAAATCCTGACCATTTTATAAGCCATCTTGTCTTTATTACCTCGTTGTTATTATGGCGGTATACAGCCGTATACGTAACATTATATATACAATGGCGGATATCGCGATCGGAGCCATAAATTTGACGGGGAGTCGTAGAAACAAGCCGGGGCGATGTAAATGTATAAGACGTCCCGACGGCCAACGTTCACTGGAAATCTGCCCTAGCAAATGTGCGATATTAACTCCCTGGATGTCGCCGGGGCCTGTCCTATAGCAGCCAGGAGGGGTGGCGATAATGGCGCTATACGGCCGCTGCTGTCCGCTGTTACCATTTCTCATCATTAGTACTGACAGGGTTTCGCAGTTACCTCATTGCCACGGGGGGATTATTTTGTTGTACTGAATACATTCGCTCTCTGCGGAGCCCGGCTTCTATAAATACAGCGTGATGTGCTGGTTGCTACAGTAACAATGCATGGCGGTATAGGAAATCTCACGTATGTCGGAGCCGCGTCGCTCTGGTCCCTAATCTTTGGTCTCATTTGTTCTGTATTAAATTCTAATCATATTTTCGCTTTCAACGCCGCCGGCTCCGTTTTTAAAATAGTGTCTGTAGTGCGTCAGCCGGACGGAGGACGTAACGCGTTTGGCCTCTGATATATTGCGGCATCAGGTACAGGTCAGGCGGTGTTATTACAGCACAGAGCGCTCATAGCCCGTACCGCCAGGTCTGTATGGATGCTGTATACTCCAGGGGATCTGTACATGGAGTAGGGAGAAGCTCCGTATACCGCCATAGGATGGATGCCAATAAATGAAAGGGGTTGTATTTCATTGTAATAATAGCGTCAGGAATGGCGCCACTCTTGTCCAAAGGCTGTCTGGCATTGCAGTTCAGCTCCGTACATGCAAGTGGGGCTGAGCTGCAAAACAAGACAAAGGCCATGGAGAAAGTAGCATGGTTTCTAGGAGAAGGGAGCCATGGTTTTCTCATTTATTACTCAAGACAAATAACTTCTGCGTGCAGTATTTAATCTACTCAGTCCCACACTGTCTGATGCCCCCTTTATGGGCCCCTACACTGTCTGATGCCCCCTTTATAGGCCCCTACACTGTCTGATGCCCCCTTTATAGGCCCCTACACTGTCTGATGCCTCCTTTATGGCCCTTACACTGTCTGATGCCCCCTTTATAGGCCCCTACACTGTCTGATGCCTCCTTTATGGGCCCCTTCACTGTCTGATGTCCCCTTTATGGGCCCCAACGCTCTCTGATGCCCCCTTTATGGGCCCCTACACTGTCTGATGCCTCCTTTATGGGCCCCTACACTGTCTGATGCCCCCTTTATGGGCCCCAACACTCTCTGATGCCCCCTTTATGGGCCCCTACACTGTCTGATGCTCCATTTATTGGCCCCGACACTGTCTGATGCCTCCTTTATGGGCCCCAGCACTGTCTGATGCCCCCTTTATGGCCCTTACACTGTCTGATGCTCCCTTTATGGGCCCCTACACTGTCTGATGCCTCCTTTATGGGCCCCTACACTGTCTGAATCCCCCTTTATAGGCCCCTACACTGTCTGATGCCTCCTTTATGGGCCCCTACACTGTCTGATGCCTCCTTTATGGGCCCCTACACTGTCTGATGCCTCCTTTATGGGCCCCTACACTGTCTGATGCCTCCTTTATGGGCCCCTACACTGTCTGAATCCCCCTTTATAGGCCCCTACACTGTCTGATGCCTCTTTTATGGGCCCCTACACTGTCTGATGCTCCTTTATGGGCCCCTACACTGTCTGATACCTCCTTTATGGGCCCCTACACTGTCTGATGCCCCCTTTATGGGCCCCTACACTGTTTGATGCCCCTTTATGGGCCCCGACAAGGCGACAATAGGCTGCTACCTATTGCATTATTCCTATAGGTAATGACCTCCACTCACCAATCCTTTATTCTGCACAGGCCTGCCTTGACTCCAGCTCCAGCCTGCTGTACATGACATCCAGGCGTTGTTCAGCCTTAAGATTTGGTGTGTAATGTACCCTGGAAACGAACCTTGGTCAAGTCTCTGCAAGGTCGGGATTAATGAGTAAAATATTAGCTACTACCTATTGGAATAATTCAGTAGAGAGCAAGTATGGGGTCAGCAGGGCTATCATGCAGCCCACTGCTGTGGGGTCCCCTGATCTTCGGCTTCACACAATTTCAGGGGCTTTGTTATGGCCAAATCTGCGCCTGCAAGTCTAAGGTCCTTCTGTCAGTGGTCTCCAAAGCCAGCAATGTAATAAGGGGCCCAATATGATTTTAACTAGAGGGCCCACTCTGTTCTATGTACCCCACTGGTTTCTTATGTGCAGAATACATAGCCAAGGCTTCATATGTGCATGCCGCTCTACACAGGCTGAATTCATTAGGACTGCACTAAAGTGGCGATGCATCCTGTTTATAAACAGCAATAAATGTTCCTTTGTTGCGGCACATTCTTCTAGTGCGGGAGGTTCAGCCTTCAGAATTGGAACCACATTGATGCTAAGGAACCCCACACTCCGGTTATATAAACCCTGTAATCTCAGGAGCCTTGCAATAGCTCAGGCTGTCAAGCACAGATTTACCAGTCCAATGTTCGGCTTCCCGGGGTATCAGATGTTCTTATCGTTCTTCGTACTCCTCCGTTCCTTAGCGCCGAAAATAAGCTCATGAGCAGATCACGCGCCGCTCCTATCCCCGGGATCTGATAAAGTGCCTGGCATATCAATTTAGGGATTAAATCCAGGATGCGCACTATGTGTGCACTAACACTATAGTATTATCATCAGCCCACGGGGATACTCATCCATGTCCCTACCGAGAAGAAATAGGCGGGTGGAGACTTCCTCCTCTGGTATTATTAGCAGAGCATGAAGTTATATACTGATATAATTACCATCTAGTTACACAAGCAGCAACTGGGGCAACAACCAAAAAAATCCCCCTCCAGGTTTTTTTTTTTATGGTTCCGGTTCAGGACAATTTGATCCTATCATTCAGTTCACTTCACAAAGGACCATTACTGGTGAGCCCTGGACATCCCAGTGTGACCCTGTGGGCACTCCCGGATGGTACCTGTGACATGGTCTGTATCTACCAATGATGTGGGTGTTTCTCAATTTTGCAGACACTCCTATAGACTTGGTGCAGTAGTAGTATACACTTTTTGGATCACTTCTTAAGAACTACAGGTGCACATGACAGTTTAGCAATTTTTGTTCTTCTTCTCTCTAGACCTATCCAAAATCAGAATATCAAAACCTATGCAAGTAAATGTATCTATTTTATACAAATTTACAAAAATTTCTCAAAAAATTGTTGAGCCTAAGGGGTTTGAATTTGAAGTGGTCTTCTGCCTCAAATTTGTCCCCAAATTTTGGCCCTTTAGAGCCCATGATGGAAAGTAGAGCTTTGACTTTCTACCACCAACTCATCACCTCCAATACAATGGGGCTAATCCACGTGAACGTTGCACTGTGGTTTTTGCAGCTGGATCAATCACAGAATCTGCGGGAATATCAAGCAGCATTTTGGCCAGAATTTAGAGATGATTTTGAGGCAGTATTGGCCTGGAAATCAACTGAAGGTTTCTGTGTGAACATACCCTTAAGGTGCACAAGTACAATAGACGGATGTTGGATTGGACCGGCTAGTCATCGTAAGTGCATGGGGACTCCCAAATCTCTCCTGATGGTGCAAAGAATCGTAGGGCATGTTGGGTTTGAACATGTCCAATCTTTTGTTCACAAGGACGATCAGTCTCCTTTCGTCTTCCCACTGAGTCCAGCGTATATGGGGGATGGTGAGAGGAATAGCTGTCACCCGTGACCACTTTAAAGCTGCCCATACAGATTCATCGTGTACTTCCGAAAAATGTGAATATTTTTTTTTCCTACTAGTTGATCCATTCAAAACTGACCACCTGAAAACATCCAGTCACTTTAGACTTTGTGCAAGCATGTTTTAGATTTTTTTTTATTTTTGGACAACTTTTTTGTATTTGGATAAGACCTCTCATGCCTTTTTTGTTACTGGTGACAAGTACCACTGCTCCTCTTTTGCAAAGCCGAATCCTTGGCTCCTGCAAATTGCTATAGTTTTTGCCAGTCATTCCCCCCTTCCCCACTGATCAAAACCACATTGGACCATTTATCACTCAACAAAAATTTTTCCTTGGATATCCAAGAACAGCCCATGGTATACAATGCGTAGGAGTGATTGCGTAAATGCACGGTTACCTACGTCAGATTTTGTATGCTTGTTTTGGTCCTAGGAGGCCGATCAGGTTTTTCGGATAAATACCCAGTATATATAGGGATGGTTTGGCCCACCCAGCTTGCTTTTTCTTTAGTCCATGCAAGTTCTATAAACGGCCTTTGATCTTAGGTCTCTCCTGCTAAACAGTAATTGCTCACATTTGAGTGTCACCTCCAGTCATTTTCACAGCATGGTCTATTGTTGACTTTTTCCTTTGAAAAACACTTTCCCATCTGTGTTTTTTGGAAGTATCTTTTACATCCTGCCCTTGCTTTTCTTTATTAGTGAGAAAATAGTGTCAGACATTTTATCTCTAGGGCATATGGCTGCCAGTTGTAAGGGAGGGGGGAGAAAAAGTTTTGCAAAATTCTGTAACTTTTTAAGACCTTCTATATCGATTTCCAAAAAGATTCAGTGGAATCTTTGGGATTTACTTAAATGCTTTAACCCAGGTCACCCGGAACACGTATTCTGCCCAAAACTTTGTTACATTGTACAAATGGGTAAAACAGAAGACCTGATCATTATCTGCCTTTGACGCCGCTGCTCGGATGTGTTCTTTTCCCTGGTTTCCTGTCTGGGTTGCCTCCTTTTTTTTTTCACATTTGTACTTATTGGGGTCATTTTACAAAAAATGTCACTCCTGCTTAAATTTATGCAAATAATGGGGCGGAAAAGTCTTTTGTCATGTGTCAAAGTCATAGGAATGTTCTGCAACGTGTAAGCAATATGTCACGCAACGCTGCTACTTGCAGCAGAGATTTTTTTTCAAAAATGATTTTTTTTTTCCAGACCCAAAAAAAGTGACTCTTTAAAGGAGATTTTTTTTTTTTTTGCAGGGTTCACACTAGCGTCGGTGTCCGATGCTAATGTCCTCAGAAGATTTTAGCATCAGACACTAGCTGCGTCCATTTGCAATTTGCATGATTTTAAATGGGATACCGTGTAGTGTCCGTGGGTGTCCTTAAAGGGATTCTACCATTAAAAATCTTTTTTCTGTGGCTAACACGTCGGAATAGCCTTTAGAAAGGCTATTCGTCTCTTACCTTTAGATGGGATCTCCGCCGCGCCGTTCCTTAGTAATACCGGTTTTTACTGGTATGTAAATTAGTTCTCTGGCAGCGTTGGGGGCGGATCTGCTGGATCCTCCCCTTCTTTCTTCGGCGGCTTCACCTCTGTCGGCTCTGACACTAGTAGAGCCGAATGTGCATGCATTCGGCTCTACTAGTGTCAGAGCCGACAGAGGTGAAGCCACCGAAGAAAGAAGGGGAGGATCCAGCAGAAGATAGAGGCGGCGCAGGATCCTGTTTTCGGGCAGCGGTGGAGACGCCCTCATTGCATTTTCAGCACTGGGGCCCGCCCCCATCGCTGCCAGAGAACTAATTTACATACCGGTAAAAACCGGTATTACTAAGGAACGGCGTGGCAGAGATCCCATCTAAAGGTAAGAGACGAATAGCCTTTCTAAAGGCTATTCCGACGTGTTATCCACAGAAAAAAGATTTTTAATGGTAGAATCCCTTTAAGTGTCCGTTTACAAAGGTGCCTGATTTTTCAAGCGGACAGCAAAATTGTGTATGTAGTATTTAGCTGTCCGCTTGAAAAATCGGACACCTTTGTAAACGGGCACTGAAGGACACTACACGGTGTTCCATTTAAAATCATGCAAATTGCAAACGGACGCAGCTACTGTCCGATGCTAAACTCTTCCGCGGACATTAGCATCGGACACTAGCTGTCTGACACCAACGCTAGTCTGAACGCCCCCTAACTGGAGAAACACATTGAGTTTTTATTGCATTTTTAGTGTAGTTTTTACTGCCTTAGCCAAATCCAGGAGTGGGTTCAACAGGAAGGAGTATAAATTCTTCCTTTTATATTTCCCATTGAATCCACTGGCTCAAAAAAGAAAACAACAAAAAAACTCTGCGTAATCTGCACCAGAAAAACATAAGAAAAACTCAACGTATGGCAGACGAGGTAGAGTAAGAAGATAATACATCGATATAATCCTGTCCGTATGTCATTATTAGGGCGTATGGAGGACATAAGAGCGTGTCCCCTGACTCAGAACCCCTCCGTTTGAGCTAAAATTGTAGGTTGATTGTTCTGGTGGACTGGTCTTAAGTAGCCGCTGATATACAGTCCTATGAAAAAGTTTGGGCACCCCTATTAATCTTAATCATTTTTAGTTCTAAATATTTTGGTGTTTGCAGCAGCCATTTCAGTTTGATATATCTAATAACTGATGGACACAGTAATATTTCAGGATTGAAATGAGGTTTATTGTACTAACAGAAAATGTGCAATATGCATTAAACCAAAATTTGACCGGTGCAAAAGTATGGGCACCTCAACAGAAAAGTGACATTAATATTTAGTAGATCCTCCTTTTGCAAAGATAACAGCCTCTAGTCGCTTCCTGTAGCTTTTAATCAGTTCCTGGATCCTGGATAAAGGTATTTTGGACAAACAATTCAAGTTCAGTTAAGTTAGATGGTCGCCGAGCATGGACAGCCCGCTTCAAATCATCCCACAGATGTTCAATGATATTCAGGTCTGGGGACTGGGATGGCCATTCCAGAACATTGTAATTGTTCCTCTGCATGAATGCCTGAGTTGATTTGGAGCAGTGTTTTGGATCATTGTCTTGCTGAAATATCCATCCCCGGCGTAACTTCAACTTCGTCACTGATTCTTGAACATTATTCTCAAGAATCTGCTGATACTGAGTGGAATCCATGCGACTCTCAACTTTAACAAGATTCCCGATGCCGGCATTGGCCACACAGCCCCAAAGCATGATGGAACCTCCACCAAATTTTACAGTGGGTAGCATGTGTTTTTCTTGGAATGCTGTTTCTTTTTGGACGCCATGCATAACGCCTTTTTTTATAACCAAACAACTCAATTTTTGTTTCCAAAATGAAGCTGCCTTGTCCAAATGTGCTTTTTCATACCTCAGGCAACTCTATTTGTGGCGTACATGCAGAAACGGCTTCTTTCTCATCACTCTCCCATACAGCTTCTCCTTGTGCAAAGTGCGCTGTATAGTTGACCGATGCACAGTGACACCATCTGCAGCAAGATGATGCTGCAGCTCTTTGGAGGTGGTCTGTGGATTGTCCTTGACTGTTCTCACCATTCTTCTTCTCTGCCTTTCTGATATTTTTCTTGGCCTGCCACTTCTGGGCTTAACAAGAACTGTCCCTGTGGTCTTCCATTTCCTTACTATGTTCCTCACAGTGGAAACTGACAGATTAAATCTCTGAGACAGCTTTTTGTATCCTTCCGCTGAACAACTATGTTGAACAATCTTTGTTTTCAGATCATTTGAGAGTTGTTTTGAGTAGCCCATGATGCCACTCTTCAGAGGAGATTCAAATAGGAGATCAACTTGCAATTGGCCACCTTAAATACCTTTTCTTATGATTGGATACATCTGGCTATGAAGTTCAAAGCTCACTGAGGTTACAAAACCAATTTTGTGCTTCAGTAAGTCAGTAAAAAGTAGTTAGGGGAATTCAAATCAATAAAATGATAAGGGTGCCCATACTTTTGCACCGGTCAAATTTTGGTTTAATGCATATTGCACATTTTCTGTTAGTACAATAAACCTCATTTCAATCCTGAAATATTACTGTGTCCATCAGTTATTAGATATATCAAACTGAAATGGCTGTTGCAAACACCAAAATATTTAGAACTAAAAATGATTGATTAATAGGGGTGCCCAAACTTTTTCATAGGACTGTATCTGAATGGCCACCATGTAATGCTATATTTCCAAGGAAGTGCCTGTCTGGCCTCTGTTTGCCAGATCTGTCATGGCAGGATCATGAGTGATCAGGTGATCACGACGATTTTCAAAGAGGATGTCGCTCTTGAGACAACCCTTTTAAACCGTGACCATTTTCGGAAAGAGTTGGTGCCAACACTAATGGATCAGTTTGGTCGTCCACCTAGGGATTGTAAATGTCGTCCACGAGATCCATCTGAGCTTCGTTCTGATACAGCTGAAGAAATCTGAAAAATAAGGTTTAGGCTATGTTCACGTTTGCGCCGAACGATTGGACCAGCACAACGGTTAGATAATGTAGCTTGAACCTAGAGGATTAGGTGATAGATGGTAATTTGGTGGTACTTTGGAGATGTTCTTTGAAAGGACTATCGGGCCTAGGTTTTCATTCTAAGGCACATAGGCCTGGCATTTGGCATATCGAGATTGTCAGGTTAATTATGACCTGCTGCTTTCATACATTGTACATAAATCTCCAGATTTGTGGGTCATTCTTGAACTTCATTAATCCTTATTTTTTGTCACAGGTATTGACCAAGGACAGATGACCTACGATGGCCAACACTGGCATGCAACAGAGAACTGTTTTTGTTGCGCCCACTGCAAAAAGTCACTGTTGGGACGCCCTTTCTTGCCCAAGCAAGGGCAGATATTCTGCTCCAGAGCATGCAGTGTGGGTGAAGATCCCAATGGCTCCGATTCCTCCGATTCCGCATTTCAGAATGCCAGAGCAAAGGAATCCCGACGTAGCGCAAAGATTGGCAAGAACAAAGCCAAGCTTGAAGACAGCAACATGAATCCACTACACGTAGCTTCTAATAGACTTTCCACTGATGTCGACCCTCTCTCTTTGCAGATGGATTTGCTTAGCGTATCGAGTCAAAACCCAAGTCTGAACCGGGACCAGCTATGGCGAAGCAGAGATGAACTCTACCACTATAATAACAAGATGGAGAGAAGCCAATCTCAGAGTCCTTTGCAACTTCTCAGCCAGTGTAATATAAGGACTTCTTACGGTCCTGGACAAGGGGCAGGTGCCCAGCCAGACATGTGGGCCAAGCATTTCAGTAACCAAAAAAGAAGCTTGTCCATGATGAGTCACAGTGAGAGCTTCTCTCAGGAGGGCCGAGAAGACTACTACCAAGGTAGACTAAGACCGCAGGAGAGCTTTAGTGATGCTTCTAGTCACAGTTTCAATGAGGCAAGGTCAAGTCTGAGAGTCCCGGAAAACAAGAACATGAATTCGCAGCAGTGTCGGACAAGACATCCAATCAATGCACTTAAATTCCCTGAAGGGTTAACCCCGACAGAACAAACTCCGAGAGGTTCCATGGAGTCTCTTGCTCTCTCCAATGCAACAGGTAAGAATTTTATGCTAACGGCCAAAAATATAACCATAACCGTGTGACGGCTGACCTATGTTAATTCAGAAGATTGCGATCGTAATTTTCACTCGTCTCGGTGAGATTGCAGGTAACAAATATATTTACAGACGAAATTATAGTATTTAATGTCATTGATTTTTGCTGCCTCTTGGAGGTTGCGTGATGCCTATTTCACTGATGGTGCTGTCAATACTTTGACACCCCTCATTATCTCTTCAGATATCCGTGGCGTGACCGTCTGACATGATGGCGGGCACTTCTGTCATGGTGCCGGAACTAAGGCTGTACTTAAAGGGAATTAGGCATTGCCCGTGACATGACTGTTTTAGTAAATGCTTGTCTCCCCCAAGAAATAATGGGCCAGATTTGTGAAGGCTGCCATTTTTAACAATAGTCTTCAGAACCTCGAGTTGGCGGACTCCTCGTATATGTAAAAGAGGTGTGTCAGGCTTTATAGGGTCAATTAAAGGGGTTCTCCGGGGAGTCTATCGTCACTTACGCCCTCTGGGACCCCCGAGTCGGTCTCCTCTCTGGCGTTCTCTGCTAGTTACCTGTATAATGAGGGTTGGCTGTATACATCATTGTAATAGTAAACCTAACCCTTACTATAGGGGTAACGTGGGAGAGGAGGTGCAGTGAATTGGGCTGGGTGCTTGTTCTGATGATGTGACCCAGCCTTGAAATCCATGAAGGACGTAGATGATGATGGACTCACTGGAGAGCCCCTTTAATTATCTGACTTCTAGTCTTTTGCCACTTCTGGAGCCATGTCGGTACTAATAAAAGTTTGATAGTCCAGATGTTTCGGTAAATCCGAGCATCCAAAGCTGCAGCAGAACAATGAAGTAACCTGGCCGGGACTTGCTTCCTGTAGGAAAATCTCCATTGGGCGTATTTGTGCTTCAACTTGTTTGAACTATTGTCCTAGTGTGACTTGGCCGTGTATAACTTCATAGGGGATAACTTCGCCGGGGGAAGAAATGTCTGAGTAAAGCAATGTACATCTGTTACAGGCAAGAGGTGTAAGGTCACTTCTCTAAGAGACGTGCCAAGTATATCTCAGATCCTCCAAGTATTTATTTTACCTCCTTTCATTTCTGCTATTGAGTCACCAGCAAAGAAGTTAAAATCACAAAGAAAATAATTATTCTTCATATAGATAAAACAATGAAATGTAAGACGGCCTAATAAAGCTATTAGTAACGCAATCCTACGAGAACACGCTGGCCGGGGCATTGGAGGAGAAGAAGGGATGATTTTTACTTGGACCACAAGTGTACGAATGTATGGACTTAATAAAGTCCCAAAATATCCGATCATCAGGGACCTGCCTTGGGACCCTCTGCCCCAGTTTCATCACTTTGGGACTCCAATCCTCATTGATCCACCAGTTTCAGCATACCCTGTGGATATACCATAAACTCTTAAAGGGAAATGACCTATTGCCTAAATCACATTTTTATATTTAATCTCTTTTAAAGAATTTTTGGTGGTTTTTTTTTTTTTTTTTTTTTTTTTTTCTTTTTTTTCTCTATTTAAAAAAAGAAAAAAAATCCAAAAATCTTGCAATTCCAATTCTTACCATACAAGATGGTCCGGAGCAGATCCTATTGACTTCTAATGGGAGAGTTTCAGCTCCTTCCAAAGATGCTGAAAAGGATTTAGGTCAGGGCTCATAGAAGGCCACTTCAGAATAGTCCAATGTTTTCCTCTTAGCCATTCTCGGGTGTTTTGGGTCATTATCCTGTTGCAAGACCCATGACCTTGCCACTGAGACCAAGTTTTCTGACACTGGGCAGCACATTTCTCTCTAGAATCCATTGATGGTTTTGAGATTTCATTGGACCCTGCACAGATTCAAGACACCCTGTGCCAGATGCAGCAAGGCAGCACCAGAACATAACAGAGCCTGCTCCATGTATCACAGTAGGGACAGTGTTCTCTTCAAGATAGGCTTCATTTTTCCGTCTGTGAACATAGAGCTGATGTGCCTTGCCAAAAAGTTTAATTTTTGTCTCATCTGTCTATAGGACATTCTCCCAGAAGCTTTATGGCCTGTCAACAAGTAGTTTGGTTATTATTAGGGTGCATGCACACTACGTAACGCCGGGCGTGTATGAGAGCCGTACACGCCGGCGTTACAGCAGACTGCCGAACACTTCCCATTCACTTCAATGGGAGCGCTCGTAAACGCCGCTGTTACGAGCGCTCCCATTGAAGTGAATGGGAAGTGTTCGGCAGTCTGCTGTAATGCCGGCGTGTACGGCTCTCATACACGCCCGGCGTTACGTAGTGTGCATGCACCCTTACTTTTGTCAGATTCAAGTTATTTCTGTGACCATTGTTGGTTTTTCTTCCGTTAAACGAGGGAGACCAACAATTTTGTCCGCGTGTGTAACTTGATTAAATATATAGGTCAATTTTTGGCGACACATTCCCTTTAAAGTCGACTTTCCAAAATACATCCCATCACTGCACATTTCCAATTGAGGATGTGGCAGCGCCATTTTACTTTCGATGTAGGTCACAATCCCCACCATTCATGAGTATTTCAGGTTACAGCTTCCATAGGCTGAAGGCTATTGTTCCCAAATAAGTTACTCTGGTTTCTCACATGGATCACCGCCTCAAAGCGCTCGTATGTATTTTTTATGACCTCCGTGAGTACCGGCGAGGTGTTGGTTATTCATGTTTGAGCCGCGCCAGATCCTATTATTTCTGAACTGTACTATGGATAGCAGCTGCGCCCGTGTTATTAGCCGTAATGAGGGATTTTCTAGCACAAAGAATATTCATGACATCGCGGCATTGTAATTTTCAGGATTGCAAAAAATCGTTTAGTTGATTTATTCTGATCAAAATTAGCCATGACATCCGTGGAGCTGCAGTCCTTGCTACGCGAGCGCCACAACCCCGGGGACTTGAGATTTATAGGCGGTCCCCTAATGGAGGGCTGGTTATTTTTGCATAAAGGAGCATTTCCTTCTGTCAAGGTAACGCTATAGTGCTAGAATATGCCACAGCTTTATAATCCTGGCCTTTGGGACCCCCATTGATCCCTGGTTTTCTCTGAACCTCGGAGCACCCAGACACTGCACATGGTCCCATACCCTGGTGTGACTTTCATGAGCTTGAGTCTTGGGATTTTCTTATTCTCCCAATAAAAGTCTATTGAAATACTGAGGTAGTATGGAGTTTGGTTATCCTCCATTTCTGAAACCAGTTTTGATATATGAATGATACAGTTGAAGATAAGAAACCTTATAAGGAAATCTGTTTCCTTCTCCACATCTTCACTCGGTCTGTTTGTTTACATACAGTCTGTATCCATATCCAGCTTTATACTCAGAGGTCTATGTAGAGGGAGAAGAAGAAGCTGTCACCTCATTCAGTGTCTTGGAACATAGCAAGAACTATCCAAGTGACAAAGCTGCCTCTTTTCCCACCCCTCTCCATAGACTTCTATATAAAAAGTAACTCTGCCTAATATTTCTTAAATAAGATATAATACAAAGTTTCTTATATTCACTTGTATTATTCATTTATGTAAGAAGGCTTTACATAAATGAATAGATACCATTCATAGCTGGCCTTATAGCAATACATTGATCCACTTAGGTTGCGCAATCTAGGTCAGTGCCGGATCAACACTGATGAAAGACTGCGAACAAAGCTGATCACAGTTGTCAATGTATTCATAGATTTCTCATTAGAATAACAGATTAATTGTATGAAGCCGAGGTTTAAGAATAGATGACCCAGAACTGGTTTATTACAGGGAATACAATTTACTAAAACGGACACGTCAGCTTTTTTTAACGGGGGTTTTCCGGGCTAAAAATGTCAGCCCTATCCTAAAGAGAGGTCCTCAATACCAGATTGGTGGGGGTCTGACACCCACTACTCTGTGAATTTTCACAGAAAATAGAGCAGGAAGCAAACTGGGAATGGGAGCTGATCTGCAGTACCTGATCTGACCACTGCAGAGAACAGCGCTGTCTGCTTCCTGCTCAATTCTTTGAGTATCACCAGCTAATTGGAAGAGGTGTCTGATGTTGGACACCCACCGATCTGGTATTGAGGGCTTGTCTTTAGGATTGGTCATTTAATATTTTTATTCTAGAAAACCCCTTTAAAGGGGTTTTCCCATAACTCTTGTTCTGCAGCTTGAAGGCTCTGTGCTCTTTTCACTTCCTGGATTTCTCGGCACATTGGTGGGCGGGATTTCTCTTGCTCTGCTATCTACTATGCATTATTACAGTATGAAGTTGATGTGGAAACTGATGTAGCAGAGCTGGAATCGGGGGGGGGGGGGGGGGGGAGTCAGCCCCCAGAGCAGGCAAGGAGCAGATAATCTCAAGGTCCATGGAAACACAGTGTCAACAATGAAGTGAATAAATTAACATAGCAGCCATACAAATGTTAATATACATTACATTCTTATGTGTTTTATAATATATATATATATATATATATATATATATATATATATACATACACACAAAGATAGATACAGTATGTGCGTATTATAAAGCTTTTACTTCTTAGTCTATTTTTTGCAAAATTTTTTTTTTTTTCCTTTTGGTATTTTAGCCTCTTATTGTGCCTCTTTTTTTTTTCCTCCTAAGGAGTCTTGAGCAGTGAATGTGAAGTGACAGGCAGATTGCAGGGTTTGGGATTTTGTGCCGAGCATTTGTCTTGTTGAGCTGTACTTTCCAGTTTGCTTTGCCGCTGTTTAATGCCAACTCTTCACCTAATAAATAATGACTCCGGCGAGTGCCCGGCGCTGTTACCGGGACGAGAAATAGATCGCTCTCATTGTTCTTGCTAAAATGTCTCCTGACTGCTTCAGTGGCTGAAGACTGGAAACAAAAAAGTCAGAATGTTTTCTAGTAATGGCAGGTAGACGGACACAAAGAAAGCCTTCACCTAGGAGAATGGAAGTATAGGGAGAAGTTATTCCCCATCAATATCGGGTCCTTGGTAAAAAAAAAAAAAAAAAAAAAAATCCCGGGCTGATAAATTCCTTCATTTACCTCTATGGTGGGTAGAGCTCTGGTTTACAGATACAGAGCTCCAGATTCCTTGTGTAGGTATAGATTTAAAGGGGTTATGCAGATTCAGAAATTAAAAAAAAAAAATTGCAGAAAATGCAAATGCTAATTTTTAAAAAAATATTCTCAAGTGCAAAGAACTTAGCAGTAAAGTACTGCATTACTGGCGCCACCCGTAGATGATGGGAACCTTGATATTAGCAGGATGGGAAGTGACCTACTGGATTTTTTCTTGGGCAGTGGGCCGACTGTGTTACCAAACCAGTGGAAGCCTCTTTGGGTGTTGTCTAAGCGGTTTCTCCGGTATTCTCCTTGTACATGGATGTGGCCTTTGCTGAAAGGAGATTGCCAGGTGGTCCCAGTGGTGTTAGCAGCCGTCTCAGCGAACTTGGACACCCCAGGGTCAGGCAACAGAATGGTCAGGGCAAGGAGCTATGGTTCAGAAGTCAAGTACAAGCAAGTGTTCAAGAAAGAGTATCAGACAGGACGTAATCGGGAACAATCCAAGATCAATACACAGATCAGAAGTGGTCAGGTAACAGGCTGGCTGTCTAACACACTAGAACCTTATAGCTCAGGTGAGGGGCTGAGCAGAGATCACATATCGTAGGTGGGGAACCAAATTACTGGTGCACGCACTGGCCCTATGAGAAGCAGGGAGAGCTGACGGGCACAGCAGAGAAATGGAGAGGAGGAGGATGATGGGAACAGTGGGGGGCAAAGAGAGCATGGAGTCAGGATACAAATAGAGAGGTTAACCAGGAGGTGCAGGGACCAGAACACAGAGGACATGAACGTTACAGGACGTTCAGGCCAGGCTGTGGTGGTCACTTTCCAGCTACTTGTAAATAAAAATTTGTGGGACTATCAAAGTGGTTTTAAATTAGTGGTTGATATTTCTTTTTATTTTTTCCACCATCTAGATACTGTAAGTTCTCTAAAACACAACTTTCTGAAGGTCTGCAACCACCACTAGGGGGGGCCATAAGGAGCTTATTCTGTTTTATCATCTTGGAAGTATAACCTTATGTACTAAGATCTTCTAGTGGTGGTTGCAGACATCATGATGTTATCTTCTTAATCTGCATCTGTGATGGAACTTGGAGCAACCAGATCTCTGCTTTGTACCGATTAAAGGCAAGAACTCTGAGGCGACCGTCTACACATGGGCCTCTTTGGCCTAACATTCCTAGTCGTGTTAAACAGTTGAGCATTGACTCGTATAGGTGCCATTACTACGCCAGTTTTGTTCTTCCCGGACAAGATTTAATTTGCAAACTTAGATTTTTTTCCCCGGGAGCATTGCCGAGCCTATGAAGCTCCCGATGCCAGCTGGCCATCTCCACAAGTAGAAACCGTAGCGCCTGAGAACTCTGTATCAGAAACCACTAGAAGGATATAGTTAGCAAACTGAACTCTAGAGAAGAAGAAAAAAAATCATAAGCCTGAAACTTTCCAACCTTCCTTATGTAACCGAAAAGATGTTTCTCATTAAATCCCGACGTAGAACACACGGCCCTGTGCAACGGCAGAATCCTAATAAATTTTCATTTGCTTTTTAAGGTCCTGGTTTTCTACGTGATTACATTTTCCCGAACCCTTTTCATCCCGTCCTTCGCTCTCGCCTTCTGTACGCGTCTGCATTTTGTTACCATTTACATAAGCCTTCGAAATTGTTTTTAGTAGGTCCCAGAAGCCGAGTCCTTGGAAACGCCGTTCGACTACATAATATTTTGGCCAATAAGGTCCACCCCGCGTGGTCTGCGTTAACTCAAACCCAATGCCGAAAATTACATCCGAATGACATCATGAATATTATGTAAAATCGGAATCGTTATGATCTAATTAGAAACGCGCTCATTATCTCCGGCGGAGGACTGTAATATTTTATTCGTGATTCGGTAAATAGAGTCCCCGCGTAATAACAAACACACCACATCCTGATTTGGAAGCCGACACCAACACTAAATTACCCAAAACAGTTATGTTAGTAATTAAGGTACAGTAATTGTTCTGTTAATGACAATTTTGGCTGGCGGGGTTCTGTGTGATTTACATAATTGACAGGTTCTTCATGAACTCCGAGCTTGGCGCTGGCAAGTAAAATGTGACGGCGCGTCTCGCATCTCTTGCAAGGAAAGGGTTTACCACGTAGCGGTAGCATGAAATCCAATTTACAATAGGAAGAGCAATTTTATTTTATTTTTTTTTAGATTTTAATGCATAGTCCGTAATGGTCTACTGTTTATGGTTGATCGATGGACTTCATCCGATTTCGTAGAAAGGCTTGCATTCTAATGGCAGATGGAAAACGCAATGGGGGGAATTTAGTGAAACACTAGTCCTTGCTGGTACGAGATGCGCCTGAATTATTTAGGGGATAATTCCCGTTTGGGACTGACGTAAATTTCTTTTATAACTCGCACCAATTTTGTCAGGCTAAGTTGTTCCTGCCCGGCATGCTTGGATCTCGTCCACACTGTAAAGGGATTCTACCATTAAAAACTTTTTTTTTCTCGTTGACACGATGGTCTTCTCCTACCTATAGATGTCTTCTGTTCTCTGCCATTCTGTTAAAATCCCGTTTTTTTTGCCGGTATGCAAATGAGTTCTCTCGCAGCACTGGGGGCGGGCCCAGCGCTCAAACAGCACTGGGGGCGTCTCCAATGCTGCGAGAGAACTCTCCAGCACCGCCTCCATCTTCTTCAGGAACGGGGTCTTCACGCGTCTTCTCAGGGGGTTGGCTTCAAACTTCTAGGCCTCAGGCCTAGGGCAAAGCCGACTGCACATGCCCGCCGGCCACAAGAAAATGGCCGCTTACACAGTATTGTAAGCGTGGTGAATGGGGCATGGAAGCTCAAAGTGGCACATCTTTGGTGTGAAAAGGGTCATGCACCACAACTACTCTCACCTACACCAGTACATTCTGTCCAATATATTTCATTATTGGGACCTGCCATTGCTGAAGAAAACGGTCCAATATTGCCCAAAGTTGCTATGTAAAGGGTTATCCAGCATATACAAACAGGCTCCAAATGGGTTAAAAATATAAAGGTATCATCACTACCCTCCTCACCATGTCCGCCAGTTTCCCATTCCTAGTCCCCCACACCACACAGGTAATGACCACCCAGCCAATCATTGGCCAAAGTAATGACCCCGCCTCAACCATGATCGACTGATCAGGAATTTTCTAGGTGTCGAGAGGACCAGGAAATAGAGACCAGCAGGGACCCGCTGAGTGTATGAACTGGAGATCCATTGAGCATGCACTACTATTTTTATGTTTTAAACCACACTGAGCCTGTTTCAGAAATATTTTGCCACCCTAATAAGCAATTATTGTAATATATAGAAGATGCAATTTGCTTTATCTTATCTATTTCATGTTAAAATGCCCCCCTGACAATAAGCCACAATCCCAGGGTTTCTTGCTGCTGAGATCCTCAGTGATCAGATGGTAAAGCTCAGCAGTAAGTGTTTATTTTCACTTGAGCACCCCCACAGGCTGAATCAAGCATTGCACCATGTCCAATGAAATCAGTGATTGGTTCGGAACACACTAGGACATGTTGAGTCCTCCAGAGTTAAGAGACTTTATAGCAGCTCCCAACTACTACTAATACATTGGTATCTTTAATATGAATCGTCCCCAGACCCAAACGGCCGATCCGAAAATTTATTTACCAGAACGTACAATAAAATTCTTTCTAATCTGCACTAGTGGGACCCGACCGTGCATCTGTTATCTATCACATGGAAGATGAAATTACAAATAACCCTGTCCAATACACCCTATTACATTATATGAATGCTGCATAAGGGTGCGGCCGGCCCCTTCCTTGGGCCCCCCCACCCCCCATTAGTCAGAGGCTCTGTAGAGGTACGTGGCCTAGTAATCTGATTCTAATTGAGTCACATAGTGAAGAAATACACTGTAGCGCAAAAAATCCAAGATTGGTTTGGTCCTGATTTATAGCTGTACAAGGTCCTCCGAGACAAAAAATAATGCCGACACCTCTAGTTGACGTTGGGCTCATAAGTGCGGGCCGCTGTGATTGACACATATGCTGTATGCTGAAATGATACGCCCTGGGGAGAGGAGACCGCTTACTGCCGGGAGGATGTAGTCTGCTCGGATGGTTATATTGCACATTCCTTAGTTAATGACTGTCGGGAAGCGATGGCTGGGTCCTGTATGGTTTGGTGTTTATTTGCCATTATAAAGTACTTTAGATTACACTGCGGTTCATTGCTTTGTAATGAAGTGGTTTTTATTGTGCTCAGTTAGAAAACATCTGTATAGTGTCTGTTTGGAACCTTCCCCTTCTCTTCCCGCTGCATCTGTGCTCTCCACATTGTCAATTGTGTCTAATTTTGTTAGTCTGGACATGTCATCGTTTTGTCTCGGCATCACTAATAACCTCATTATGTGATACGATATAAGTGTTTCGAGATATCCTTTAGGCACCAAGTCCTTCTATTAGGAAGGTAGGGCTCCCTTACTAAGCCGCAGTGTCAGAAATGTGGCATTAAAGTGTCCCAAGCCTCGGGTTTGCAGCTTTTTAGGGAACAATTGCAATAAAAATTGTCGCAAATGTCATTTTTACACCATCTTCACGAATTCCCTGAATAGGTAGAATGGCAAGAGTGTTGCAAGAGTGGCCGACAGTTCATGCCTGATGTCTATGCTCACTACGAGCTAGGGCAGATTCCAGTGTAAGTGCGTAGCCTGGCATAGGATGCACCTGCTTCATGAGGCTGGCGCATGGATTGTCAAGATTGACATACAATATGCTGGTCTTGATGGGTTCTTGAAGGGTTAAAATAAGCTCAAAGAAACAGTCTGTTCCCAATGGGGAGAGGGGCGTAAACAAAGGATTGGCGTCGTGACTTCCAACATGTCCGATTCTTCATTTCCCCCAACATCTGCTGTTGCATAAGTCGTCAGCCCTTACACACAAATTAGTTGGCTGTTACCACTTTGAGGATATGGCCTTCCTGATCCATTGCCTAAGGATCAAACGTGTTGAACTTCAACATGGTCAATCCCTCCTTCTCCAACATCTCCAATGTCCTCCAATTTTTATCGAAGGGCTCAAAAACTTAAGTTTTGTTTGGTCAGTCTAAGGCCCCCTGTGCAAGGGCAAATGTTTTCCCCAAAAAAAAGTACCATGTTATACCCACATTTCTCATCTCGAATCTGACTTGAAGACCAGGACCCCCCATATGGTAGTGATCAGAGTCCTTGCCTCCCACGTCTCTACTGTTCTGTAGTATATATAGTCCGGAATAGTAGAGCTGCGGGGAGGCAAGGGACCCTTGCACATGGCCAAATACAGTCTATGATCTAAGACTGCACCACTTTCTTGACAGATTAAGTAGACAAAAGTGGGGAGAAGCCCACTGAACTTTGGGAAGGTTGGCCACTGGGCAAATTTGGCACCCATTGCATTTTGGAGCCACCACAAAATAACAATTGTAGTCAGTCATTGGTATACAAAAATGTAGTAAAACATGTATATTTGTTGGTACTAATGATAGTCTTTTTGTTTATTTTTAAGGTGCATCCATGGATGGGGGCCCTAAACGTCAAGAGCATCTATCTCGGTTTTCAATGCCAGATTTGAGTAAAGACTCTGGAATGAACGTTTCAGAAAAGCTTAGCAACATGGGTACGCTTAACTCTTCATCTCAGTTCCGAAGTGTAGAGTCTGTGCGGAGTCTTCTCTCTGCGCAACAGTATCAAGATATGGCCCACAATCTTGGTGATCTAGCCAAACCTGGCAAATATAGGGACTTGGCATCTCATGGTCGAATGCACCAGTCATTTCAGTTTGATGATGGTATGAATGACATGGCCGGCCAGGCCAATGTGAAGATGACACCAATGAGCGAGAGGACAAGGAGGAGGACCCAATCGCGGGATAACGATCAACACTATCGTCATCATCGGCAAAGGAGGTCAAGGCGATCTCGCTCTGACAACGCTCTCCACCTGGCTACAGATCAATGTAGTAAAATAAAGGATAAACCACTTCTGAGAGCCAGAGAGGACTATGAACGACTAATGCAACAGAGAGGAGGGCGCGATCAGATGGACCAGGCTGTCAGAAGAGAAATGTACAACCGGTATCAAAGGACCGCTTCTGACCTTGCTTTACAAAACCATCTCTGTGAACGTTGGGGACCGCACATGAACGAATACGACTGGTGCTCCACATGTTCATCTTCTTCAGAGTCAGACAATGAAGGGTATTTCCTTGGAGAACCAATTCCACAGCCAACCCGTCTGAGATACGTGACCAGTGAAGACCTTATCCACCAGTATGGTCAATGCTCCGGTGGCATACCCAAGTCTTCCACTTTGGGTGGACGAGGACAATTACATAGCAGGAAACGGAGGAAGAGCAAAAATTGTATCATCTCCTAGTGTTAACCTATAAGCCACAATTTTACTATGTAAATTAAATACCCCAGTGGGCCGGTCCACAATTTGAACACTTGTTTTATAGCAAAAGAAAAACCGCCTGTCTCCCCAACCCTTGTCCCAAGTATCCCCGACCTAAGACTGATTTTAAAGAAAGAGGTTCGGTAAATTAGTCCTGATTGTGAATCTAGTGAATATTGGGTTTTATTGCACATTTCACTTTATTTCCTCAATAGTTCAGTCCGCCAAAAAAAAATAAAAAAAATACTGCCTTGCTGTTCGTTCCAACTTACAGAATCTACTTTTTGAATGTATGCCGTACCGAGACGTACAGTATGCTGCTTGACCCCCATCCTCGTACTACAAACTATGTGCTTTTTTTTTTTTTTTGTCTTTTTTGGGCACTAGTATTATTTTTGAGTATTTTAAGGATCAGATTAGGCTTAACCCTTAAGTTATTGAAGCACTCATTGTAAATGGAATGTAAATGAAAGTTCTGATAAACTATTTTTGTATTTTGTAATATCAAATGAGTCTATATGTTTTAGAAATACGGATCTAATGGACCTGCATGCCGAGCTCATAAAAGAAGTCTGGTTGGATTTTTTTTTTGACTCTCCAAAAACTGTGTAATTTATACTTTTTTGGGACGTGTGGATGTCAATTTTTTTTTTTCAGTGGTCAAGCAATAGTACAAATGAAAACCTTCTCCATCCAGGACAAAAAAAAAAAGTTGTGTTTGGCAGGTATGAGTTTAGCACCTTACAGAAATTATTTTACTTTTTCTTTTTAAACAAAAAAAAATTATATATATATGTATCTATAGATATATGCATACCGTTATGCAACGAGTTGACTTCAGGCGATATAACGTAGTAGTGATGAAATCATTTACCAAAGTTTGAACACATTCTTAATCTGATGTGGGAATCGAGTCCAAAAAAGTTGAGGCGTCCACTGGTTAGTTGCAAAAAGTTCTGTATATGACGTTACCGCCAGGTGTTCAAAAAAACGTATACAAAAATGGGAGTCCCAAATTTTTGACATTTTTGTAATTTTACCCAGTCAAATTTTTTTTTTTTACGTAAAATTCCAGCATCTAATTTCAGGATTTCAATTAATCTGTAAGGATTCAGGTAGTCAGGCACTTGACAATCTAATCTCTGGGCAATAAACTTCTAGATTGACCAGGTATTTGTAGGAGTCACAAGCCTTACGTTAAAGTAGCAAAAATTTCATCTTTAAAGGGGTTTTCCCACTGACAAAACTTATCACTTAAGGGTCTGATTGAGGGTCCGACCGCTGGAACGGAAGTCCCCCGAATCTCCTGAGAAGGGAGCGTGTGTGACCACTACTTTATTCACTTGTATGGGACTGACAGGGTGCTGTTTTTTGGCCATCTCCGAGTCATAGCCACTTCACCTTTAAGAAGTCCCGACCAGTGTGATAACTCCACTCCAAATGCCGACTTGTCGAGAACAAATTCGCTAACAGATCCGTGTATTTGGGGCAATGGAAGTCAATAGTATTTTATTTTTCATGTCGAACAGCAGCCAAAAACTTCACGAACTTGACTTCTTTAGAAACCATGAAGACATTTCAACTAAGTGACTGTAGGTAACATTAAGAAAAAAGTTGGAGAACTATCGGGAGGAGTTCACAAAATTATCCAGTAGACGTTAATTCTACAACCTTAGCGATTAGGTTTGTTTTATATTGGAAATTTTTGAGAAAAGAAGCGATTTCACGGGTAATGGAGAGCGACGTTACGAGTGAATTCAGGATGACGATCACATATATAACTCATTATCGTTTGAGAAAACTTAACGCAACAAAAATGTACATTTCCAAAAATATTTCCACCTCCAATAACCAGAGTTGTCACACTTGCTGCAGAACCTCATCATAGATTCTCCATTGTTACTCTCTCGACCTCCGAGCACAGTTGGACGAACCCCAGGAACCGTGCAGTCGATGTGCTTAGAAATTTGCTGACACTGTCCAACTTTTTGGCTTATTTTCTATAGATCGTTGAGAGTTCTTTTTGTTTGACCACAAAAAATTTAGTAATGGTCTACAGTAAATGGGCCATCACTTAGGGTGATTTCTTGAAAAATTTACGTAGGAACAAGAAAAATATTCTAGGCCTGATTCACA
This sequence comes from Leptodactylus fuscus, assembly GCF_031893055.1. Lineage (NCBI taxonomy): Eukaryota > Metazoa > Chordata > Amphibia > Anura > Leptodactylidae > Leptodactylus > Leptodactylus fuscus. The sequence continues at coordinate 77,183,227 of NC_134273.1, read as the reverse complement.
CCTGCGTTTGGGGAGTCCGCTAGGGGATCCCCTGAATGGAAGCCTATACGCATAAAAAAGTGCAAACCCGCGGACCCAATAGACTATAATGGGGTCTGTGTGGTTTCCGCATGAAACGTGGAAGCATCACTTTTCTCTCCGTGTGTTTTGTGTTGGAACCACACGGACCCCATTATAGTTTATGGGGTCTGCAGGTTTTTTTATGGGTATAGGCTTTCATTCTGGGGGTCCCCATGTGGACTCCCTGAATGCGAACCCGAACATAGATGTGAACCGGGCCTTATGTTTGGTTGGTCTATTCCATAGTGATGACATCAACTCCATCATGTGACTAACGCACTTGTACTTTGTACCTTTTATACCATCTCACTTACTGGAAACCTCTTTGATATCCATCATAGACCAAATTTTTATTACAACACTCGAGTCCCTACCCATAAAGACCTTGTTCTACACACACGCTCATCGTCTATTCTAAACATGGGTAAGACTAGCCAATTCTCGAATAAGACCCACTGACCATGCCAAAATTTTATCCAGCCACAAAAATTTTTTGGACTACTTTAACAAAGCTTACGCCCGGCCTTCGTAGATATGTAAAGCAACATTATGGCCTCTTTGAGCTTCTGCAGCAACTGTGAACATGAGTTGACCTCGGCAATGGAATATCAAACTTTCATGGTGGCCCTCCAAGAGTCAAGAGACAACTGCTGGCCAAGCTGACGTGCCCCATCCTTCATAAACTCATTCCTAAGGCTTGAATTTCTCCCATCTCCAGCTTCGTACTCACTAGATACTTAGAGGTCACTTGTTTTAACAAGAGTTGTACCTATATATACAATGACCTTGCTGGAACCAAAACCCGACCTAGGATTTCATGACATGATGTACAGTAGTTTTACATTGTTGAATTTCAAGTAGTTGTTTAAAATCTTAAATTGCAAATGGTGCCGTCCTGTTTTTATCCGCATCAAATTGTGAATTGTTCTATGCTCTGTGACTTGAGATATTTAACCTGCTTTCATTTTTTACTGTAAGAGTGAAAGGAAATGGGTCATTGCTGCTTTTCTACGTGGGGTCTTCCCCCTCCCTCCTCGTTCAGAGGATGAGGCCGAAATACAGAACAAGTATCAGAAGTAGTTTGTGCGTAGTTGTACTGGACACACGCGTTTCGCTTTTTATGCTTTGAACTGCATATCTTGTGCTATCTGCAGGGTGTTCAACATCATTTGCTGTTCAGATTTAAATATTAAAACATATTCATTGTCCTTGAGAAAAACCAGATGTGGTGTGCGGTGTCGTTTCTTTAAGACTTTGTTTTTGTGTGTTTTTGTCGCATTAATGCACCAAATCTTACAGTGAGATACACGACTGCAAGCTACTGTGATAACTTTAAAGAGAATCTTTCATCATCTCCACCAACTACAACTCTTTGAACCACTCCACTGATTCCAGTGCATTTGGCATTTTTTTTATAGCCCCCACCATTTCTGAGCAACGTTGGTTTCAGCACCCAGTTTGTTAGTGTTGTCCAGGATCTGAAGGTAATTGATACTGATGACCTATCCTATCTACCTGAAGAGGAGTAGGAGAGTTTCTAGAATATGGCTTCTGGCGACCAAAACAAGTGGTTGGGATAGGGTCCGGGGGTTGGACCCATCCGATCTGATAGTTATCAACTACCTCTAGATCCAGGGCAACCCTTTTAATTAAATCTGTCGGGTGAGTCATCTGACATCTGTTCCAGCTCAGGCCACCCACCTGACAGTAGAGAGCATGATTAACCTATTGGGTGCTGAAATTGGCCCCCGCCATTCCAGAGCTTTCAGTGGTGCGCCAGAATCTCTGCCTATTAATGGATGCAAAGAATTAGAGTTGGTGGAAGTAGAGAAAGATCCTCTTCAAGCTGCCCATACACAGTAGATAACTTCCTGCTGAATGTTCACTTGATCACCAGCTATTCCTTTCAAATCCATTCCTTCACATGCATGCTAGGTTTGGCCCAGTAGCTTACTCCTCTCTCCCTAACACATCTGCCTATCGTCACTGAGAACAAAAAGATTGGGCATGTTGGATTTAAACCAACCTTTCTGCTTCCGGACAACTGCGGTCAGGGGAGAATCAGGCCACCATCACACAAGTCCACCAATACTCGGTTTGGTTGTCGTTCCAGGCCAAGGCCTGAGCCATAGTAATCTCTTACAGGCTTAAGTGATTTATATGACATCCGGAACATTGATCATCTGGAATCCCTTATCCCGTTGATCCCCCTTATAGGACAGGCATTGGTTGTCTTCATGAGATGTGCAGAGGTATACGGATATTTTTGTACTTTATTGACCAACTCAAAACTGCTGTAATCTGAACCAGACGATTGTCCTCTCTGGCTCGGACCTTTATGCTGCTTACGTCTTGAACACTCAATACCCACGTGAGCCATGTCCAAAAATTACTACATGCCTGATATATATTACTGCACTACCAATGGTCATAAAAGTATGTTGAAATACCAGATGGGTGGTCAAAAATATCGGGGTCACTGGGGTCATTGTAGACTTTATTATGTTACAGGGTGAACTGAGACCAACAGTGAAACTCAATAGGGAATTCTTGTTACGAGCGAGTGGTCTATAGTAAGACGTGCTTAGTATATGTATTTACCGAAGGGGGTTTCCTAGGGTTGTAATATTGGACTGTCCTTAAGAGAAGCCATTAATAACAGATCAGTGGGGGTCTGACTCTCTGCACCCCCCTTCACTGATCAACTGTTTGGAGGATCTTGAGGTGCAGCCTTGGGGGAGCATTGCAACATTATCATTGTTTACTGTGCATGTCGCCATCCTTTCCATAGTGGCTGTAGCATTGTCCCATTCAAAGTGTAATAGGAAATAAAGGCGAACATATGTAGAGCCTCTACTTGTTCATGCAATACCATACAGGGAGTGGGGAGAGGAGGGAGATGCAGCTGCAATATTTCTCAGTGTGATATCATGAAGACTTGTAGTGCCATGGACAGCCATTAAAGAATGGACAGCACTGAACACAGCCCCGCAGTGTAAACAGGCTTTTTCAGAGGGAATGTTCATCTAGTGAAGGCAAGCTTCCCATACAACATAATTCCCCTCTTTGTGCCCCTGGACATTGTAATATCCCCTTTTGAGCCCCCCCATGTTCCCACACACTATAATGTCTCGGGGGCCCAGGGAGTGAGCGGTGTGTGATGCTTCCCAATACTTAATACTTTTAGGACTTTCTTCTCTGCCTCCGAGGCACATTCTATTAGAGCAATGCCACCGCCAGGGGCATAGCTGCAGTGGCTGGTCCTAAGCGGGGTGAGTATTCAGAGCCATGTTCCCTCTTTGGGTGCCACCAATATCCAATAAGCTGTTCTCCTTATCATTTAGAAAAGTGGTGGCTGGCCAGGGTCAACCATGAAACCGCCCCCTTGTGGTAACCCCAGTACAGCAACAGCAGCCTTGGTCAGGGGCCATGCTACGACTCAAAATAAGACACAACGTGACGTGGGACCATTATTTTATGATCTCCTATAGACCATACAAGTTTGTAAAAAACAGTCTCAAACCACTCTGAGTATAGACTCTGATAGTGCCATGTACGTTTTCTCTCTCCATTCTCACATAGTGGATGGCTTGCTACTCATGTGATGTCACAGCTCTTCATGATATCACACTGAGAAATATTGCAGCTGCATCTCCCTCCTCTCCCCACTCCCTTGCATGAACAAGTAGAGGCTCTACATATGTTCGCCTTTATTTCCAATTAAACTTTGGTATCTACATTGTTCCAATCTCCGATAAAAACAGATTAGAAAAAAAATTCTGAAAGCTTTGAACTGAAACCAAGAAGACGCTCCGAGGACTTGTGACCTTTTCAATGGAGAGGAGATCAAAACCGAACTGTAAAGATTGATGGTGTGCGAGGCTGGAATAAACTACTGAAGGAATTTCAACCATCCCGAAAGTAATGTGCGTACCCTCAAAAATGTGTCATGGCGGGGACGCTCATCACATGACCGCTTCCAGAAGGTTCAATATAACTCCAAACTAGCAAATTATAATCAGATGCCTGAACAGATTTATAGAGGAAGTAAATGTTTGGAAATAATGAAAACCATATAAGCGACCTGGACAATATTAGATGCTAATGTGCTTATATCTGCAGTGGAACAAATGCTTAGATTTTCTTGTATCCTATCCAAGAACATTTTAGTAGCTGTTGCAGCTTAAACAAAACAGCTGACAAAAACACAAGGTTAACTCTATAGGATACCAGTGATGGGGTGACATGGAAAAGTATTTGCCCCCCTTGTCCTATAAAGCTGGAAGATGCCAGAGCCCAGTAGGCTTAAAGAAGACCTTTCACCACCTTCTTTTCGCGTCACTGATTTTGGCACAGTTGGAAATTTTTTCTCTAGCCTCCACCCTTCACTGCTGTTAACTTCAGCACATATACGCTCTCTACTGTCAAGTGGGCGGGCCTGGTCTTTCTAATCCAACCCAGGACCGCCCACCTGACAGTAAAAGCCATAACTGTGTTCAACATAAAAGAAATGATCAGCTAGGAATCGTGGGGGCTAGAGAAAAAAAAAATTCCAACTGCGCTGGAATCAGCAAAGCAGCACTCATTGGAGGGTTCAATGAGTTGTAGATGGTGAAAAGCCTGCTAGAAGAGGTCTTTGATAAAACATGATCTATACTTGTCAGTCTGATGGTCTACACATGGGTCTGTTGCCCAACTGTGCACCTTCCCATGAAGCTAAGCCTGTTGTTTAAAGGGATATTCCCTTCGTATGAAATGCATCACTTTATGATCAACAGGGGGTCTGACCTCTTGCCGAAAATTAAGGATGCATCTACTTTTAAAAGGGCTTTCCAGACCCCAGGTGTTTTTTTTTTTTTTTATATATACTGATGATTTATGCACCAGTTGGGTCAGATCATTGAGGGTACAACACCTGGACCACACACCATTTAGCTGATTCGGCATCAGAATCTACAGCACTGGATAGGGTGAAAAGTAGTTAGGAGCAGAGCTGCATCCAATCCCATCCAGTGCAATAGTTTCCGGCACCAGGAGGCAGATGGATCAGCCATCCAGTAATCGGACCTCCGCTGATCAGATACTGGTCACCTATCCTGGGGCTAGATAATCAGTCTAGAAATAAACACTTGAGCTTGAACCCCTGTGAGGTTTTTGGACTGGTCTTAGGCAAGGGCCTGTATACAATAGACAACTCCCATTTCCCATTGACAATCAAGAAGAAAAATCCTAGTTGCTCGAATTGGCAACCAGAACAATTTCCGTAGTAAGTAGGGTTATCTTCTCCAGGAACCGTGATGACGCCATAGGCTCATTGTTCTTCCAGCAAAGTTGTGGGTGGCCTTCGGTTTGCCAGGGTAGACCATTCTGGACGCCACAATAAAGATCTATTACTTCATGGGAGTCCATGGGACATTAACCAGCCTGGCTGGGGTGAACACATATTATTGTCTCATTTGACAGATGAAACGTTCTTCCTGAATGTGAGGTTTGAACAACCACCTACATGGAAACAAGAATTCTGAAAAGGGAAAACACTTTCATGGAAAACTATTACCTCCATAAAATGTCTTCTAAGTACATTTTCCTGCACTTATTATTTTTGGAAGAGGCCCAGAAGGTGATGTTATTTCTTCTTAGTAGTCAACTAGTGTAATTTTTCTATATTGTCTGAAGCCATGAGCCCCGGCTGCCAACAAAACCGAGGAAGAGATTTGTAATGGATAACAGCTTCCAGCGGAGCCTACACTTCATCAGTGCCGAATATGGTGATGAAACCCAACATTTAAGCCAATCTTCTACCATTAAAAAGCAATTTTTACCCTGAATTTAAATTTACATTTCACAGTATGTAGTATACGTCATAGCAGGTCTCCATGGCTTGAAAAGTGGTCACTACTTCTCTCCCACTTCCATGAGGAGGAAGGGAGATTTCCTTGCGTCCATACTTCAATGTTGTATTTATATATGGAAGGCGGATTCCTCTTCGGCAACTATTATATCAAAACACTCATTGGGACCGTCTCAGCAAAGTCTACTTTATTCCAACTCTATTCCAAATGGCCTTCACTCATCAACTCCATCCTGAGGTTCTCTATTCTTAAGGTTCATTGGTCTTGACCTTCTTCTTGCAAAAATCAAGGTTTGGATGCCATGTTCGATTCTCAAGTAGCGTTTTGCCATCATACCGATGCCTTGATAGACCACCAACGTAGACCGCAACTTATCTGAGCCTGGAATTGTTATCCCTAAAGCTCTGCTTTGTAGTACCCTTCCTTGTGACAAATCCTATTATACCTCAAGAGTTCCGCTTGTTACTAAAGGTGATAACTGTCCATCTCCAATCACCTAAAAATCACAAACAAACGTGGGCTCTGCCCACCCTATCACCACCCTGCCACAAATGATTTCTTTTCGGCCCTCTCCTAACAAAGGGCGCATTCATCAGGAGATACGGTTGTGCACCGTTTGGCAATTTTGTTTGGATACTGGGCGGCTCAGTTGCTTGGACATGATATGGCACACTTATGTTGGTTGGCCAATGCTGACAAAGAAACTAGAATGGACCTACCAGGGAAGGACTATTAAATAACTGAAGTGTTGGTGCAGTCAGGTGCCACGGTGCTAGAAGGAATGAGGCCCATTTCACTGCTGAAACCTGGCTTAAGTGACATCTTTTCCATCACTGAAAATGGCTGACATCAGCAGAGAGTGAGCTGGAGCCCAGGAGAGGAGAGGAACAGTGTTTTTTATGTTTGTATTCTCCCCTGGGTCTCTGATTATTATACTCTGAAAAGACCCCGGAAAATAATAATTGTTTATGGGTGGTCCACAATGGTCCACAATGTGGCATAATACTGTGTGCATGGGCCACTATGGGGCATAATACTGTGTACAGGGGCCACTATAGGCTATAATACTGTGTGCAGGAGCCACTATGGGGGATAATACTGTGTGCAGGGACCACTATGGGGCATAATACTGTGTGCAGGGGCCATTATGGGGCATAATACTGTGTGCAGGGGCCACTATGGGGTATAATACTGTGTTTAGGGGCCACTATGGGGCATAATACTGTGTGCAGGGGCCAGTAATGGACATAATACTGTGTGCAGGGGCCACTATGGGGCATAATACTGTGTGCAGGGGCCACTATGGGGGATAATACTGTGTGCAGGGGCCACTATGGGGGATAATACTGTGTGCAGGGGCCACTATGGGGCATAATACTGTGTGTAGGGGCCCTTGAGGGACATAATACTGTGTGCAGGGGCCACTAAGGGGTATAATACTGTGTGCAGGGGCCACTATGGGGAATAATACTGTGTACAGGGGCTACTATGGAGCATAATACTGTGTGCAGGGGCCACTATGGGTCATAATACTGTGTGCAGGGGCCACTATGGAGCATAATACTGTGTGCAGGGGCCACTATGGGGCATAATACTGTGTGTAGGGGCCACTATGGGGGATAATACTGTGTGCAGGGGCCACTATGGGGCATAATACTGTGTGCAGGGGCCACTATGGGGGGATAATACTGTGTGCAGGGGCCACTATGGGGCATAATACTGTGTGTAGGGGCCACTATGGGGGATAATACTGTGTGCAGGGGCCACTATGGGGCATCATACTGTGTGCAGGGGCCACTATGGAGCATAATAGTGCCTGTAGGAATGTAGGGGGGGAAGTCGGTTGGTCGGAGTCTTTAGGGAGGGGTCGGTCGGGGTGGGGCCCATGTCAAAAGTTCGCTACGAGACCCCACCATTTCTAGTTACGCAAATGTCCTCTCGCCTCCCATTTTAATGACTATATTACTCTCTAATAACCACCCAGGAAAATACACAATAAATCTAATTCATCGTCTTCCTCTCGCCCATTAATCTTTGTTCACATTTTTATCTGGATTGTTTCAGAATAATTTTCATTTCCTAATTGTATAGCGGTTTAATCTGCTTTGTGAAATTTAGCGCCAATATAAAAGAGTGCCCGCAATGATTTCTATCCGTTCTAAGATGCCCGTCATGTTCTGGGCAGAGTCATAAATTATGTAAAATCCACTTATCCCGCTTCCTCCATGACAGTCGTTGTACAAGGAAGCTGTATCGGTGCCAACTTGTAAGGCCGGGCCTTGTAGGGCCTTCTGTGGGGTTGTCCATGGAGAGGAAACCAGGGCTTCAGATGTTCTCGGGTGTATTTTTATTTTGCCGTTACAAGGGCTGATGCTTTGAGCATTTTTTCCCGCATGGACGGGTGACCTGGTTACTTCAATTTGAAGGATTATACAATTAAAACAACGCCTCAGTGACGGCCATTGTAAACGCTCGGCTGTCATTATAAATCTTCGCTTCGCCTATGTGTTTCCCAGCAGGCAGCGCCGATCGTCATCTGAGACCTAAGAAAAGACTTTAGAGATGCTCGTGGTACTTGGACAAGGTTGAAAAACAATATTTACGTAGAGTTTTCAACAACTACTGTTCCTTCATGCCGAGGGTTTAATGACTTGGAAATACTCAGCTAGGAGAAGAAAACAACAACGTTCTCCGAGACTCGATGCCCCTCCCGAAGACTCAAATACGTTAAGTCAAGCATTTTATTGTCAAAGACTCGAACAGTCATTTTTATTCCTGCGTAATCATTTTCTCACACCCCAGTGGGATTCATGTTCTTCTACAAGGTCTATGGATATGCTTAGGCCTCAGTGTGTAGGCCGGGGGCTTCGATTTTGTAGTGTAATACACCCAGATGACAACCGAGTGTCTTGCGTCCACGTCCATTCTGCTCTATCGGAACGGAACCGAGAATTGGAACCCCCCTTGGTCGTGTATTTCTGCATCTATTCATCCTAGTCACTGGGACCATCTTATAAAGACCAAACATTTTAAATTGAAGTTGACCCAATGATCATCTGATGGCCAGAGATGTGGCTTCAGAAACCCTTAGTGAAGGGCTGTTATCGCCAAGCCAAATTCCAGTTGACCATACAGCGGCCACTTCTGGAGAAATGTGGTATTACATGATGACTACTGAAATCAGCAGTTGGCTAATAGTTGATGGGTAGGGGTGGTATGATGTCCATATAGCTAAATAGGAAAAGAGGTTGTCCTCATGACACCTTTGAACTTACCACTGATAGAAGCATGACCCCTGAAATCTCTGACACCCATACAGTAGTTCTTCAAGGAGACACGTAAACTATATAAAAGCGTAACTGTTGTTTTATTTGACAAGTGGTCATTTCTGGCCATTATAAGGTTCCCCCTCCTGTAGGCTCTATGTAAAGTCTGCCCTACACTGCACACAGTAAGTAGAGGAGAATCTGCTCTCTTACTCACTGCCCCTGGATTATGCAGGACATATAGAGAGAAGTATAGACTTGTACTGAGGTGAACAAAGTGCTAAACCTGTGTCTCTACTTCTCTGTCTCTGCTTGTGCTCACTCCTTCCTCTTCTCTCTCCACATATATCTATAGACAAGAGTAATCTGAGTCATGTGGTCCGTCGTCCACCTCCAAATGGATATGGAAGAGATTTTTGCAGTCAAAGTCAGGGGAAGGGATAAGAGGAGAAAGGAGCATTTTTCTCTGATAAGAAATATTACAAATCCTGTACTATTCATTTAGGCAAAGTTTGTCGATATGACTAATTCCTCTCTATCCACATGGTCATGTTGCCAACTATGTTCTCTCCCCACCCACATGGGAGATAGGCCCCTTCCCAATTCCTTTTGTAGCTGCCCGTTGTATTGGGACTATACAGATACATAAGCAGTAGACGCCGCAACGGAAAAAGTTGCTTCCAGGCCTCGATGCCTAAGGGGACCCAAAGATGCCCCTGCAGACACCAGAATAGCTCAATTCCATCTCAGTCGATTAGACCGGAGCCTCGGCGTGTAAGATCCATGGCGGACATGAAGCATTTACAGACTTCCCATTGATTCTCTCTCTCGGGATTGCCTTATTAATAAAACATGTAGAAAAGTAAATTTCTCCCTTTTATTTGCTGCACTCTGTAATATGTGACACCGACATCCCATAAAACATTGATATCTCTGGATTAAAGCTAATTTATGTCTATATAACGTAGTCCAATTTTTCAGAAAATCAGCGTGCAAACATAACCAAGGCATAAAAAAGCGGCCTAATGTAATACAGAGCTGGATGGAACCATAAAGCAATTCCCTTGCAGAATTCTCATCGTCTGGTGAAATCTAATTTGCAGCATTGAAATCCCCATAATAATGTAAAAATAGAAAAGTAGCTTATTCTATTACTATATAATCTCTCCTTAAAGGGAAAGTCTCATCTATTTAGAGACATTAGGAGATTATATTGTAATGTTTTTGTTAAACTGTGCGGCCATATTGAGAACACAAGATCCCTCCCTGTTTAGACTTTGCAGCAAGGTGTTTGCGCTTTACGGCAGTTGACCTGGATGGGAATAAAAGAAGACCCATCACCACCTCCACCACATCCTGTAATAGGTGCTACTCCAATTGTTCTGGCACTGCCCCCGCCATTGCTAAGCAATCGGTGCAGTTAGTTTTTGGGCCTGAAGAGCTAATGTAGCTTCGACTGTCAAGTGGGTGGTCTCAAGCAGGGGCAGGGAAAGGGGATAATTCTGCCTGCTTCTGCCTGAGACCACCCACTTGACACTTTTAAAAGAATATGTCAGGTCGTTTTGGGACACTAAGCCACCTACACGTCCTTATGGACCATGGGTTTATTGACCCAAATGGCCCAGTTTGAAAGCCAAAACCTGCCTAAAACTTTTGTGCAGTACTGTACAAGATCAGAAAATTCAACCATGACATGATAATAGGCAGAATTTAATAGGCAAAAAACTTGGAGAGTTGGGAGAAGAGAAAAAAATAAAATGAGGTCTTCTTCTGGTGCTCCTAGATGCCACCACTTTGCCACGATCCTTGAGATGGTTTCCCATTATCTGGCTTGTATGTGAGGTAAGGATCTGTACAGGGTCTTACCACCCATTAAAAGAAGGAAGTCTTGTTCTTGGGCTCCCTTTCTCCAGGGCCCCCAGGGTCATGACGTGGGCTTCATGGTATGAATACCTCCCATGGTCATGACGTGGGCTTCATGGTATGAATACCTCCCATGGTCATGACGTGGGCTTCATGGTATGAATACCTCCCATGGTCATGACGTGGGCTTCATGGTATGAATACCTCCCATGGTCATGACGTGGGCTTCATGGTATCAATACCTCCCATGGTCATGACGTGGGCTTCATGGTATCAATACCTCCCATGGTCATGACGTGGGCTTCATGGTATCAATACCTCCCATGGTCATGACGTGGGCTTCTTGGTATCAATACCTCCCATGGTCATGACGTGGGCTTCATGGTATCAATACCTCCCATGGTCATGACGTGGGCTTCATGTTATCAATACCTCCCATGGTCATGACGTGGGCTTCATAGTATCAATACCTCCCATGGTCATGACGTGGGATTCATGGTATCAATATCTCCCATAGTCATGATGTGGGCTTCATGGTATCAATATCTCCCATGGTCATGACGTGGGCTTCATAGTATCAATACCTCCCATGGTCATGACGTGGGCTTCATGGTATCAATACCTCCCATGGTCATGACGTGGGCTTCATGGTATCAATACCTCCCATGGTCATGACGTGGGCTTCATAGTATCAATACCTCCCATGGTCATGACGTGGGCTTCATGGTATCAATACCTCCCATGGTCATGACGTGGGCTTCATAGTATCAATACCTCCCATGGTCATGACGTGGGCTTCATGGTATCAATACCTACTGTTGGTCATAGATAAGAAGATTAGTCTCCAAACCAGAATTGTGATGTTCCTCCGGGTAATTGTCAGTGAAGGGACGGCCATGTACTGTAAGAAACATCAAGTAACAGGGACGAGTAATTTTCCAGTATGTTTTATTAATGAAGCAATCCCTAGGGACTTCGTGGACAAGATCAATGGAAAGGCAGCGAACGCTCAATGTCGTCTGTGGATCCGACAAGCGGAGGCCGAGGTTTAACAACACACATTTATGGATTGAGTGTGTAGATTGTGTTTGGCGTAAGACAGAAGTTCATCGGTTCAACTGGGGGATTGTACTAATATGTCAGATGTGTATTTGTCACAGAGACAGGCAAGGTCTAGGAGGTCACATCTCCCCCAGCTTCTTCAGATTGTCTCCAGCTATCCTTCATTCCTCTCTTAGAAACCTGGAAGATATTGTTTTATGGTGGTAAAACTGAGGAGGAAGGTCCTGGTGGGGCAGTACCTGGATAGGATATAACCTCTACTGTCAGGTGGGCAGTCTCAGACTATCTGCTCCAGGCAAGGACCGCCCACCTGACAGTATATAGCCTAATTAGCATATGTGTTGTTGAACTTATTGCTCAGGAACAGTGGGGGCTAGAGAAAAAATTTCAACTGTGCTGGAATCAGTGATGCATCATTTATTGGAAAATGCAAAAAGTTGGAGTTGTGGTATGGAGGAAGGAAGTTGTTTTTTTTCTTGCTATCTACCTGCTGTCTTTGGAATAGATAGATAGATAGATAGATAGATAGATAGATAGATAGATAGAAGATACTGTAGATAGATAGATACTGAGGATAGATAGATACTGTAGATAGATAGATAGATAGATAGATAGATAGATAGATAGATAGATAGATAGATAGATAGATAGATAGATAGATGAGAGAGAGAGAGAGAGAGAGAGAGAGATAGATAGATAGATAGATAGACAGACAGACAGACAGACAGACAGACAGACAGACAGACAGACAGACAGACAGACAGATAGATAGATAGATAGATAGATAGATAGATAGATAGATAGATAGATAGAAGATTCTGTAGATAGATAATAGATAACCTTCCTTATTCCGGCACTTTCTTAGCTTTAGTTTTCCTTCCATTAGCTTCCTTCTATCTTTCTATACAGTCTATCTCTCCCGTCCTGGCTATTGTGCGGCCTCGGTATTAGCCCTCAGTACTAGGCCGCTTCTCACATCCCAACTCCTCATAAAACCGTTCCCGTCATTATTTCTGCAAATATTATTGGATGTAAATATCCCTGGTAATAGCTGAGAGCAGAGAGCGCATTAGACACCCGGCTGGCGCTCGCTCGCTCTCTCTATCTATCTCGCCTTTCACTGCAGGTAATTTTTGTATTTTGATGGTGTTCTAAATATATCCCCGTGTCCCCTGCTGGGATCCCTATTGTTCCATCTGCTGCAGAGCTCCTGCCCATTAATATTTCATTCTTTGAGGTTGAATAGGTCCTTCCATTGGGTGAGCAATAAATGGATGACCGCCACAATATTGCTTTGTCCGGACGCCGCTGCCCATTGATTGGGTCATTTAACTATATTCAGGCTGGATGACCGGAAAATTCGGATTATTGGCGTCAATTATATGTCAGCAGATGTTGCCTGACATAGGGAATTTCTATTACCAGGCGCAGTAATGAGGAGCCCTTGTACCTTGCGCTGTTAAGCTACCGGGTATTATCAGCTCTAATAGGCATTGCTGTGTCTGCTATATTTGAACACATCTGAACACTGGCGTACTATTATTCTATGCGTGACGAGGGGTCTTCATTATAGATGAATGCCTATTTCATGGGGGTCTTCAGGAGTATTGTATATATAGAAAAGGATGGATTAGATTTTCTTAAAATGCATTTGAGTAGGCCCCAGAGGCCCCTGCCTAAGGGCAGCCTCATTGGAAATGGAACCAATTCTTTACACTCAGGCCTAGCTTATAGTATATTATGGGGTTTGGTGCCCTTGGCCACCTCTGGTCCTGCTAGGTTAGGGCCACACGGCCATTTGTAGCTGTTTGGTCCTAACCAAATACTGAATAGCTCAATACGGGTGGGGCTTCTGTGTAATTGACAGCTATGAAATAGCAGTCGCGTGAAGCTATAGGGCTCAGAAAAGTAAAGCTGGCCATAAGCATGAGATAATATAGGCTAAACCTGTCAATTTTAAGGGGGCCAATTAATCTTCCCCTTCTGGACAAAGAAGGATCAGCTGTTGGATTTTAACATGGCCGCTCCTTTAGTTCTCATAGATGTCTGTCAGCAGCTCACTCCCATCTCCCAATTAAGAACAGATGCATGGTCGCTCGAGCCAAGAACACATTTGGGGTCAGGAGGAGTAACTGTTTAGCTGACAGATACCGAGTATATGGACAGCTTAATACCTCGGCCCGACCTAATAATCGCGTTATCTCCAGTGTTTACAATGCTGAGCAGCTCACTGTGGGACATGAGATAGATGGATGAGCAAACTGATTCAGATCGAACCGGGTTGACCCCTAAGTTTCCCACTTTTCACCTCCCCAGTACTTCCTTGTGGTGTCCTGCAGTACCCCAGGGTCCTCTGGCTGACATCACGCACCCTGATTGGAGCTCAGCAGTTATGTGGGGCGTGCCGACATCACGGCACTAAATTCGCAGAACACCACAAAGAAGCCCAGGAAAGTTGAGCGAGGTGAGTATAAGCGATATTCTAAGTCTACTTACCTCCCCTGTGGTTCTGCTTATAATACATTTTTAGTCTGAAAGGAACCAGGGGGCGGAACCTCATGAATATTGATTGAAACGAATCTTGTGAGTTTCTCCTATCTCTATGAGAGTCTTACAGAACCTTTCACCACCTCCAGCTCTTTAATAGGCGTCGCTCTACTGATTCCAGCTCAGTTGAATTCTTTTCTCTAGCCCCCGCCATTCCTGAGCAATAAGTGCAGTTAGATTTGGTGTCTGATATCCTAACTAGACTCTCCAATGACCAGTGGGTGGTATCAGGTAAGAGGGTGCGGTACAGCGCTCCAATCAGAGGTGGGCAGTATTAGAGCTCAGTCACACCGCCCACTTGACATTAGAGAGTCTATTTAGGATATCAGACACCAAAAGCCACAGCTCCGATTGTTCAGGAATGGCGGGGGCTAGAAAAACAATTCCAGATTTTATCCCTTTTTGGTCCCTCGGAAGTTGAGAGATATCAAAAAATATCTATATGTCTTAAATCTACAGCCCGTGGATCCGGCCCTGCCCCCCGGCCAGCTCTGCTACATCGCCGCTTCTACGTTTCTTCCCAGAAACATCTCTAATTACAGAAGATTTTGGAACATTCGCCCCCTCATCCAGGATTCAATGCTCTGGTTCTTGCAGCAAATGTTGCGATACTAAGGGGGCGGACATTACATATTCATCAGTGCAGTTTCTTGGAGGATGATTTACGCCGAATCCAACGTCTCAGCTCGCAAAGCAACAACAACAAAGCCTCGGTAAATGCCGGCAATTTGCTTTTGTGAATCTCCTGATTGTCTTCAAGAACACAATACACGACTAAAGTACAGAGAAGACGAGAAGTATCAAAGAACATTAGGTGTGAGAGAAGCCTGATGTATGTAGATGTATAGTCACTCAGTGCCAGGCATAGGCGCCATGACAAGACGCTTCTTTATGGTCAACACTGCCCCCTGTCTGCAGGAAGGGGATACTACACTCAATCACTGCTCAATATGCTTTGTGTTACCGAAGTGTTGTCATTTGCAGCACAGACTGAAATACGGGTGGGGGGAAACTTTTGGTTATGGGTTTTTTCCCCGCTATGGCGTTCATTGTACAGAATATACGTTTTCGGACACAGGGATACCTGATGTGTAGGGGTTTCACAGTAATAGGGAAATGCGTCGTAGGGAAATGAGAGTGAGTTTAACTCCTTAATTTTCTATTTATATACGTAATACTTTATTTATTAGACCCCCTAAGGGTTCAATGTGTCAGGGTTGGTTCACACTAGCGTATGTATTCCGTCCGGATGGAGACCCCCCTCCCGGACGGAATCCAATCGCAATTGCAAGTGATGTGCTGTCAAAGCACACGGACCCCATAAACTATAATGGGCTCCGTGTGCTTGCCGTGCACTGCCCGCACCAATCATTCGTCGGTCACATCCCCATCCCAGTAAAATGAATTGGACTGAGCTGCAGCATGGCCGTGTGACCAATAGACATGATGTCATTTCTTGAGCAGCCATTTTTTAGAAGTCCTCCACAACCTCTTTAAGGGCATGGCTCGTAATCTATCTGACGCATCTCTGACTGCAAATGCTCCACGTAATAAAATCTAGATCGGAGGGACTTTATTAAGTCCAGTCTATGGGATTAGCAGAGTGTTAAACATCCACACGTTTCAGGGCTGATTTCTTTTCAGAGATTTTTTTGCAACTTTTTGTTATTTTACCACATAACCAAAGAATACTAGTTAGACAGGGCTGGGCTGGAGGAGGTCGCCATGTCATGATGGATATAGATCACTACGGAGGCCAGAAAACTGACATAAATGCAAAGCTCCTGGGCCCCAATGTGAAATGTGTAGTCCAGGCCCCTAACTATAATATATTGTCTATTGCAGGGGTAGGGAACGTACGGCTCTCCAGCTGTTGCAAAACTACAACTCCCAGCATGCACACTTGCTCTGCTGTTCTTGGAACTCCCATGGAAGTGAATGGAGCATGATGGGAGTTGTAGTTTCACAGCAGCTGGAGAGCCAAAGGTTCCCTACCCCTGGTCTATTTTGCATGCATTGAGAAAAGGCACCTTATAGGCTCCCCAAGGCTTCTGGGCCTGGGTGCAGCCACAACCTTTGCACCGCCTCCGGTTATAGCCTTGGGGGCCTACAGCTTGGCCATTAGTATGTATTCCCTGAATATCTCTGCCGTAATCTAGTCTGAGATAACAATATTTCATGTATTGCAAGATATTAGGCAGGGGCGTAGATATTGGGGTGCAGCTACTGGGCCCCATAAACACAAAATCTAGCGCTATTTGAAATGGCGGCACAAAATAAAGTGGGGCCTATTACAGGTTTTAGGACCCAGGAACATCAAGGCATTATAAAAAAAATACAATGGACCTCAAATTGTGTAGCCAATTCATGAGCATAGGATCTGTGAAAAAAAAACCCCTAGCCCATAAATATTGCATCAGGTTTTCTGCACGTTTTCTATCATTGTCCTGTCTGAATGACTTTGCATTACTACCTACCTCCACTAGATGTCACTATGTGCTTCATCCATTCCTCACTTCCTATTGCTCTACTCTCCGCGGCCACCAGATGTCGCTGTTCCCTTTACCAGCTGTTCCTTATTATATAGTCTTGCTCAGCAGGTGACGCTGTATTGTTCGCGGGCTGCAGTGCTTGGCCGCCATCGCTAGTGGCCGCTATTGTGTTCCTCGGCCGGTCTTCATTGTAAGAGACAGCTTCCGGCGGAAGTAGTGACTGAGCAGTTCCCGGTGCCCGGAGAAGACCGAGATGCCGCTGGAGAATCTGGAAGAAGAGGGGCTGCCCAAAAACCCGGACCTGCGGATAGCCCAGCTCAAGTTCCTCCTCAGCCTCACCGAGACCCGCGGCGATGTCAGGCTCCGAGCTGAGCTCATGGAGGCCATTACCCATAATAGTGAGTGGTGCGGGGGTGTCTGTCTACATGGCCCTGTCTGTCTGTCTATCTATCTCCTATCCATTCTATTACCACCACCAGCCCTCCTATATAAGCTGACAGTACTACAAGTACCAGCATGCCCTGTCAGGGTTCCTCATATATAAAGGCTATTGCTTATGTCGCCATATCTGTTATAGGAGACCTGAGATAATAAGACGCCTCTTGGGGTATATTCAGACCTAGCAGTTGTCTCACAGGTCTGAGGTTTTACTTGTCTTGGCTTGTGGTTCCTGCCAACTGCTAAGTCTGAATTTACCCTTATAATATACTCACTGGTTTCTGCGGTTTTAGGCCTTGTTTGTCCACAGCGACGCCAGATCATGTGACCGCCATCCCTTGATATTGACGCTTTTTCTGTTGTAACCTGCGACAGTGACTGGGTGGACGTGTCATTTTGGGTGACACATTGGAGGTCGCTGTGGAGTCAGTGCTATTGTGTCAAATCTGTTGGGCTTAGGGGCAACACGGTGGCTCAGTGGTTAGCACTGCAGCCTTGCATCGCTGGAGTCCTGGGTTGAATCCTGCCAAGGACAACATCTGCAAGGAGTTTGTATGTTCTCCCCGTGGGGTTGGCCTTATAGCTGTAAGGCCGGCCCCTTTGACACTACAGGAATATTGGTTAAGAAACTAAAGGCATCGGGGCATGTATCGGCAGAGCGGCCAGTGCTCTATGGGCTTTCTAGCTGTATATAATATTGTCAATAAATGTTCTTTGTAAAGAGTTTTTTTGGGGGGCGCCCTCTTCCTGCACTGTATCTGTAGGTGTTGTCTCCACCAGGTCATGTGACCAGAGCTTGCATCCGTCTGCGTTTTCTCTTTTTGCCTTGTGTCTAATGACATTATTTGGGGCCTGGCTTTACTATTACACCGATGGAGTCCAGATACCTGAACGTGGAGAGAAGGGAGCAGTGCGCTGGTCCTGGTCACCTGACATGGTCTGAGAAACAGCGAGGACGCCCGAGGTTCACCACTTAAAGAACCTGGTAGTAAGGAAGAAATTCTCCAGAGAATCCCTGTTTTATTTTGTATCTGATAATCTGCCATGAGAAGATTCCCAGGACAAGTCATCAGTTGATAAATCCCTGAAGCCCACCAGCACCATCCTCCTCTCCCCTGACACCCTAGACTCTGATCACTCCCGAAATCCGCTGCAGTGCTCGGGCACACACCTCATCACATACCAGACACCTCTCTTTACCTTGTGTTCCGTTAACATACGCAGATGACATTGTGACAGCGGCTGATTCTTCTGTCATTTCTTTTCAGACATGGCTCCCTACTACGAGGGCCTGTGTAAGCAGCTGGATTGGCAGGTGGACGCCGATCTATTAAATAAGATGAAGAAAGCGAATGAGGAGGAGCTGAAGAGGCTGGACGACGAACTGGAGGATGCTGAGAAAAACCTGGGCGAGAGCGAGATCAGAGACGCCATGATGGCACGGGCAGAGTATCTGTGTAGGATTGGGGATAAGGTAAGTTGGTAGAGGTGGCCATTAAAGGGTTTTCTCATAAAGACTTGCCCTTATTAAAAAAAAAAAAAAAAAATTATCCTCAAGGGACAACTCGTATTAGTACAGGTGAGAGGTCCCCATGTGACACCCACCACCTCATATACAATAGTCGGCCTTTCACTGCCTGATGAGTTAATGTTGCCTACAATTTCACAGCAGACGTCCACTTGTGTTCAGCCACCTTTCCAGTATTTCCTGACGTCTTCCATGCTGCTGCTTCTTCTAACGTTCCAGTAATTTGTGTTACAGGAAGGGGCTCTGACCGCGTTTCGGAAGACCTATGACAAAACGGTGGCGCTCGGACATCGGCTGGACATAGTCTTTTACCTCCTGAGGATCGGCTTGTTTTATATGGATAATGATCTCATTACAAGGAACACAGAGAAGGCTCGAAGGTACCAGACCCTGAATAATCAATCTTCTGTGTATAGGGGTTGTACCACAAGATAAGTGATCACTGAGTCGTGGCTGGGATCTGGGGTCCCCATGTTAATGGAGCGTGGTCACGCGTGTGCACTGATTTTCCATCTATGCCACTAAATACTGATGTTTCTTTTAAAGCCTCATCGAGGAAGGAGGTGACTGGGATCGGAGGAATCGTCTGAAGGTGTACCAGGGACTGTATTGTGTGGCCATACGAGACTTCAAGCAAGCGGCCGAGCTCTTCTTAGATACGGTTTCCACATTCACCTCCTACGAGCTGATGGATTACAAGACCTTTGTCACATACACAGTCTATGTCAGTATGATCGCCTTAGATCGGCCAGACCTGAGAGAGAAGGTAAATGTAGTGAAAGTCTTCCTTGAGTATGTTAGGCGGTTCACATCTGCATCCCATGTTCTGTTCCGCAGGAGACGTGTTCCAGTGACATGCTGGACACGGAAGTATCTGATACGTTCCATTATAAGTCAGTGGGATCCATCAGGCACATTGGTGTCTGTCATGTGATCCACCTTATAATGAAACAGAAAACCGGACATGTCAGCGCACGTGACCCCGCCGAACATTGGAAGGGTTTTCTTCTCTTCGTAGAGTGTTTGGGAAGATTCTCCTTTATACAGATTTCCTTTTTTTTGTTTTTAATTCCAGGTCATCAAAGGTGCTGAGATCCTAGAAGTGTTGCACAGTTTGCCCACAGTCCGCCAGTATCTCTTCTCGTTGTACGAGTGCCGCTATTCTGTTTTCTTCCAGTCACTTGGTAAGATCCGTTCTTCCGGTGTCGCTGCCACACTGCTTTCTACATCTTTTGTGCTACATAGAATACACTTGAGGATTTGTTCTCATTTATCTGTGTAATGGTCGGGCTTGATCGATCTCTTTTCAGTGGAGCAGAGCTGCAGTAACCCAGTGCGGCCTCTACACAGTGAATGGATGTGTCTGTCTCTGTTCTGTGTTGCCTTTTCTAACTGTCTGACTTTCTTTGCCTGCAGCATCGGTGGAGCAGGAGCTGAAGAAGGACTGGCTCTTCGCCCCTCATTACAGATACTATGTCCGTGAGATGAGGATTCAGGCCTACAGTCAGCTGCTGGAGTCTTACCGCTCGCTCACCTTGGGTTACATGGCTGAAGCTTTTGGAGTCGGAGTAGAATTCATAGACCAGTACGTAGTTGTTCTGCACTTGTCTCGTGTAGATTATTAAGGGGTATTCACACACAGCAGAGATTTGTGTTTGTCCCTGGAATGTGCTGGAATCCATTGATCACCGACACACTCCCCTTTTCAGATGGAGGGAAGTTGCGGAAAAACATTTCAACAAATTTGTTGCATGTGAATCCATCCCTAGGGCTGCCCACTGATGTCCGGGGTATTTGTAGGTGGCCTCTCTCCTGTAGGTCCATAAAGCGGAATGGAAAAGCCCTCTGAATATTTGTTTTATTTTTATGTCTCTTTTTAGGGAACTTTCCAGGTTCATCGCAGCCGGCAGACTACACTGCAAGATAGACAAAGTCAATGGAATTGTTGAAACCAACAGGTAAGGAAAGGGATAAGCGGATCCTGCACCCTATTAAGTGGGTTATGTACAACATGGCCGCCACAACTCGGGAAACCAGCCAATCTGTCAGTGCTCATATTAATGACCCTAGGATGGTTTATGTGGTGTTACAGAGGAGGATGGGCTCGGTGTCATGTTGGATGGTGCCAGTACTTTGGAACTGGCATCGTGGCCCCCTATTGTATTGTCGGAATCTGTTGGGGATCGGTACGATTGACAACAGTCTGAAAAATGAGACGCAATACTAGATAGAAATCCAGGACTCGTGGCTAAAAGATTGGGGGCGGGGTGGGAAAGGTGGTAAATGCCCGGTCATGAACTGGTTAATTTACCTATATAACATCACGTTCTGTCTTCCAGGCCCGATAGCAAGAACTGGCAGTACCAAGAGACGATAAAGAAAGGCGACTTGTTACTGAACCGAGTCCAGAAGCTTTCCCGTGTCATTAACATGTGAAGAGTCTTTTAACGGGGGTGAATGAGCCAAGTGCTGAAGACCTTTATGTTGTGTATAAATATCTCGCTTGCAGGTGACCGACGCGTACTTTAGGGTTTTTACACTTTTACGTTATGTTAACAAATTCAATGTGTATCCAGAGGAAAAAATAAATAAAAAAGGAAAAAAAAGGAAATCCTAAGAATTGTTTTGTGGTCGTTTTTGATTTTAAAAGAAATTGAGGTGATTAACCCAGACTATAGAAATAACCTTCATGTACTTGTCATTATAGAGGACTTATTGAGATAAGCGGTTGTGTACACTTGTTATTGGACATATAGCTGACGTACACGGGGGAACAACCTGGAGGTCTGACCATTACAAGTCTCCCAGATCTTTCCCACCAGTAGCTCTGGTTTTCCAGTTCAGCTCCTTTCACTTGAATGGGGCTACAGTATAAGGTGCCCTGGCTGACATGATGCCTAACCTAGTATCTATCTAGCCATCTATCTCCTGTCTGTCTTGTGAGCGGTGGAGATCCTAGAGGCTGAAATATCTGGTGTTAAACTTTTTAAAGGGTTTGGCCAAGACGTTACTGGAATAGGTCATCCATATCAGATCAGTGGGGTCCGGCTCCCAGGATTACTGCTAATAAACTGTTGAATAGGACGGAGCTTACAGCACCTTTCCAGGACTCTCCACTGAACATGGAGCTGTTCTAGTACACCATGACTCCAAGCAAGGAGCTGATGGGTGCCAGGAGTCACCCCCTGCTGATCTGACCCAGTCCAGAGGATTATAGTATGTCGTGACAAAGTATGGTGCCACCTGCTGTTCAAAGCTACATCCATGACCACTGGATGAGGGTAATGCCAGTGGACGCACATGCCGCATTTCCACAGCCAGGTCACTACAGTGGTCTTCTGTACCCTCAGAAGCAAATAATAGAAATCACTTTCTGCCCATTGCAGTAGGGGGCAGTATAGTTGGGAAGACGCAGTCTGGAGGAAATAATATATGCATAATGTCAAATAAGACTAGGTTCACACTTGCACCATGCTCTGTTTGGATCCGCCATGGGACCTGAATAAATGAGCGCCTGCTTGCTAAACCAGCCGCTACCTGCGGACACAGAATATAATGGGGTCTGAAACCAGCTGATCCGTGCAGACTCTTACCTCTCTGCCGATTTTTCAGTGGAATATGTGACAGAGTCTCCTTAAGAGACTCTGTCACATATGTGAATGAAGCCTAAGATGTTACAATATTTAATTAACATATTTGGCATAATGTCTATAATATTTGTGTATAACTCCAAATAAGCTATACAGTGCACTTGTACGATCCATTGTGATCTACACAGCTAACTCCTGGCAGGCCTATATAATAACGCCAGCGCCATGGTATTGTACTCAGTGCTGTATGGCCCAGATAGTGACCAGTCTGTTATGGGCCATTGCAACATGATAGCCACAAAGTAACTCACCTTACCAAGCATGTATACTATTCTATCTATCTAGCCATCTCATATCTATCTATCTATCTATCTATCTATCTATCTATCTATCTATCTATCTATCTATCGTCCCTATGTACAGAATAGTACAGGGCGAGCACCTTGTATGTACAGACGGCACCACTGAGCTGTGTTTGCAGTGTTATTTACCTTTATTACTAAATCTACCCCAGTGAGTCTAAATACTATTAAATTGTCAGTTTTGTGGTGCAAAAAAAAAAAAAAATTGTGAACCTTGCAGCAGGACTGACACAGGCATAGCTATCGCTCCAGGCACCCCGCCCAGTAGAGGGCGCATACATACACATAGGAGAGAGACTGGCATAGAATACCCCAGTCTGCACACATCTCCCCCAATGTCTTCAATTTTGTATTGATACTAAGTAACATAAAATTCTTGCACATGTTCAGTACTTGGCCATCCAGTGTCGGTCACATTGCTCTATCTATTGTCCTTAGGTCCTGGTTCACATACAATGTCTCCTAAACCAGTAATGGTTGGTCCACACTAGTGTAGATCGCTGCTGGTCCAATACCTGGCACCCCCAGGGATCAGCTGACAAAGGGCAGAATCAGCCACCGCGCCATACATATGTAATGGCTATGAATGGTACTGCAGCTCAGTCCTATACAATGGGTCTGAGCTGCAGTACCAGTCACAACCACTACACAAGGCATTAAACTGCCGACTTCTGCAGAGCCACAGACAGTCATAGAAAAGTAAGTGAACCTCACCTTTAAGAGTACAAATCCTTCCCGACGAGATCTGATCAGTCTTGTGATTTTGTAAGACGAGACGTTTGGCTTCTGGTTTCCTTTCTTCCGGTAATCTTTGGTGTGGGATGTAGAAATTGCAGAGGATAGAGGAGTATTCAGACAGGAGAGGTGAAAATAATCCAAAGTTTTAATAAAGATTTTTTAAAATTAAATCCAGGGCCGTGAATTTCAGGGTTCAGACAAATTTCCAGAAATACCTGAGCTCAAGTAGTGAGAACAGTTCACAAGGACATCGCTGTGGATGACCCGGCACATCCATCCATGTAATACCTCATTTCCCCTGTGGTGGCGCTGCAGGGGGCGCAGACACTCGGCATCAGCTCCATCTAGATCAATCAGGACCTGACCATGTGATCGGCTCATTCTCAGGGGACCCTTCTACTATAGAGAGTGACCACAGAACATAACACTGCCATACTAGTGTGTGTCTGGATCAAGAACAAACCTTTTTCTTTGAAAATGGGGCAGGTTACACGGAGAAGGGAGGAGTTTATCTGGTGAAAGGGGAGTGGCTTAAATAAGACAACGTTATTAATTAAAATTCTGTCCCTAAGTAAGGCAGCCAATAGGTGGTATACACTTAAAGGGTTTGCCCTGTTTGACAGCGATACTCCGCCCCTCACTCCCCTTATCTGTCCTATGGGGGCAGGCCGACTAGGATCAGGGGATTAGTAAACACTTTAGTCCACTGAAAACAGATCGGCCATGCTGGGAATTTTTGGCTGGCTGCTGAAAATCCCCCATGTTTGGCGTGATCGACCACTTTTGACCAATTAACCAATTATCTGCCATGTTTTTTTTTTCCTAGCAACTGAAACGACCCAGAACAAGATGTTGATGGTGAGATCATCCCTACGTACGGCCCCCATCCTCAATCAGAACTGAAGTCTAAAGCTGGTCGTAGACAAGACAGTCTAAAGATGCACCAAATATTTCAGGCACTGTGATAAATCTGGAGTGTTTTCAGCCTCTCTCGTCTATGGTCTTTCTGGTATTGCAGCTCAGCCCCATGCAACAGACCAGGCCTTGTTCACATCTGTGTTGCTAATCCGTTCGGGGAAGTCTGCATGGGGACCCCACCCCCCCCAACGGACTACCGAACGCATTGGCAAGTGGTGTGCAGTGAAAGCACATGGACCCCATAGACTATAATGGGGTCCGTGTGCTCTCTGCATGGTCTCCGCACGAGTCATGCGGACAGGAAAGTAGTTCACGATCTCCATTATAGCCTATGGGCTCCATGTGCCTTCACTGCACACCGCTTACCAGTGCGTTCGGTAGTCCGTGTGAGGGGGGTCCCCATGCAGACTCCTGCGAACGGATTACCGACACAGATGTGAACCAGGCCTAAGGGTGAACCATCAATATCAGACAAAACCTACTGAAAAAGTGAGCAATGGCTACTGAGGCAAAAGGGAACAAAAAGGTCATTGTAAGGGCCCGTTCACACATAGTAAACGCGCGTGTATTTCGGCAAAATACATGTGTAAAAATAAGACTCCCATTGACTTCAATGACATTTTACAGGCATATTTTTACATGTGTATTTTGCAAAAATACGCATGTTTACTCTGTGTGAACGGGCCCTTAGGCTTTGTTCACACCGTTGTTCTGATCCAAGAAAGGATCCAAATAAAACAGATCAAAAAGCTTCCCCTATAACAAATACAAACCGTAGATTTTTCCCTTTGTATCTATTCCATATCATTGAGGTCAATGTTTAAAAAACAGAAAAAAAAAACAAAAACATTTTAGAAGGGAAACCTTGTAAGGATTGGAGGCAGATGAAGAATTCAAAAGAGAAAAACCAAAAACCAGCCCACTATATTTCTGATCCTCTGATGGATGACGATCAGATGAACAATGCGAGAGTTATACAGTGTGAACACAGCCATGAGCGCCGGTGAGTGTTTTATGCTCTCCGCAGCAAAACAGTTTTTTTTTTTTTAACCGGACACAAAGTCTTGCGTGTCCGACTAAAAAACGGTTTTGCCGCGGAGAGCATAAAACGCTCACCGGCGCTCACGGCTGGACACTTTTCAAGTGAATGGGATTGAACCATGACTACAGGTTTCCGTCTCCTGCAGATCGGAGTCCCGGGTGCAGATGTGAACGAGCCCCGAGACTGATTAGAATAATGTCATACTCTGCCTACGTTCACACCTGGAAGCTCAAAAATTCAGGAATTCAAAAGCAGATTATTTTTTTTTTTTCCTGATTTACGCAATTTGCTGAAAATGTAAATCCCACATCAGCCAGGCGGTTTATTTTCTATTTCGATGGGAGTTTTCGAGCTGGAGGCCTCCCTCCTCTCCCCCATACTACCTCCATAAGCACACGTATGGTAATAAGCAGCGATGGCTCGGTTGGTTGAACAGTCCTGTATTTATTGCCTCAGTGTGACACAGGTAACTCCTCCTGTCATAAAGCAAAGCACAATCTGTTTTCTTATAAATAGTATAAATTATTTTATTTACATAAACTTGTTACAAAACAAATAACTATAGATTTTCTCTTAAATATCCAAAGTAATTTCTATCCCATGACATTGGTTTGTTCATGAACTATACAGCAGCCCAGAAGTCCAGCTGATCAGATGCTCGATTAGGTGTACAAATCCCAAAAAACTATTCACACATTGTACAGAGAGAAAGAAAAGAGAGCGACTCAAGGAGATTCCCAAGAACTACATTCACATTGACAACCTGTAGTGCTCGTGTTATCCTGTAACGCAAACCTCGTGGGACGTAACCTCATCCTACATTGTCCTCATGGTTAGGTTGGGTGGTGAGGATAGAACAGATAGGGACTCTGTGGGAGGACGTCAGCAGGTTTGACCCCATTAAAACGGCCAACAGTGCTATATATGGATGGAGAGGGCAAGGAGAACAGATCTGGGGCGATGGTCCTTTGGGCTGCATGACCGAAAAATCTCTGCGTGGACACTGAGGCGTCTTGATTTCACTGTAAGGTGGAGCAGGAAGCTTAAAGTTACAGCGTCCTGCTCCGATCTCTGCCTCCTATTGTAATAGGGCCATGTAATGCCGCCTTAAAGGGGTTTCGGGGCTTATCAATTCATGTCCTATGCGCGATCAGCTGTTTTTAACTCATTCGGACAAGCACAGCACCGTTCATCTTAATAGTGGCCGTGTTTGGTATCGCAACTCAGTCCCATTCACTTGAATGGGACAGACCACGTGATTCCATTAAACAACAAAGAGCTGATCCATGGGGTCCGTGGTCGTCAGACTATCAGAGATTTTCAATCGATGACTGATCCTAAGGAAACCCGGAAAACCCCTTTAAGTGTTCCTCAGCCCTCCGGCTCTAGAGGTCTCCGGATTTGATGCTAGGACGTGTTCGGGGCAAAGGGGCCACCTCCTGGGCACTTTTGATCATGGCACCAGGGGTATTGTAGTCATACAACATGCGTGATGTG
Source organism: Leptodactylus fuscus (assembly GCF_031893055.1). NCBI lineage: Eukaryota > Metazoa > Chordata > Amphibia > Anura > Leptodactylidae > Leptodactylus > Leptodactylus fuscus. The sequence continues at coordinate 77,155,972 of NC_134273.1, read as the reverse complement.
TTTACACTGCTCTCTCCATTCCTTATATAGCACCATCAATAATATTATTGAACACTCCTACCTGCTGACAGGCTCCCTTTAAAGTGGTTGTACAAGGCTAAAATCTCTTACAGAAACAGGCGCCATTCATCTATAGGTTGAGTATATAATAGTAGCTGCAATACTGGCCACAGCCCAGAGACAAAAGCGGCGCTGTTTCTAGACTATAAAAAATTTGGCGTCATACAACAACTTTAACATGATTCTACTGATGGAGGTGGCCATTTTGTTGTCTACCAAAACAATTAAGAAACACAGTCTTGTCCAGATTAGCTGCTTTCTTATGGAGACCGCAAAATGTCCACGATAGTAGTCTACAACCCGTGGTGCAGTTTCTAGACTATAAAAAAAATTTGGCGTCATCCAACGACTTTAACAAGAATCTATCACTGGAGGCAGCCATTTTGTTGTCTACCAAAACAACTAAAACAGAACCTTGTCGATATTAGCTGCTTTCTCATGGAGACCACAAAATGTCCACCATCCTATTCTAGAATAGTAGTCTACAACCCGCGCCTAAGAGTACAACGACTCCCAACATGGAAGGCCACAGATTGCAGACTAGTAACAGGCCATCCTTTAAGAACATGGCCAAAGAAATTTCTTGGCAAAGGGAACTCAGAGGAAGACATCATTCAATCCCGCCATTGCGCTAAGAATTCTGCCGTAGACTCGGGTCCCGCGAGGTAAGTGGCTTACGGTATTTCATCTAATTTATCTCAATACTAAATAATTTAGAACTTTTTTTTTTTCTTCTTCGATAATTCGGCAATCTATTAAATATTTTGTTTTTTTTCCTTTAAATAATTCCTAAATCCTTCTCTAACACTACACGCACATGTTGGTCGCCAACCCTAGACATAATAACGTACCCGCCGCGTTGCAGGTAGGACAACGAATCAATGACAGATTTTTTTGTTTTTACACCCCCCCTGTGCCAAAGAGGTTCCTTTGGCAAGATGGTTTGTACTAGATGCTGTGAATCATTTCATCCCTGTTAGAAAATTTCAGAAACCACGATATTAAAAAAAAAAAAAAAAAAAAAAAAAAAGCAAGCTCTGAAAAAAAACCAAAAACACAACTGAACATTCAAGTGTTAAGGAAAAAGCTAAAAAGTACAGCTTGGAAACTAGAACCAGGCACTTTCATTTTCTCGGTAGGTCTAGAAATCACACACAAGCACTCGTGTGCCCTTGTTTGCACACACAGGTATAGAACAAAAAAAAAAAAAAAAAAAAATTAAAAAAAATTACATTTTCCAAAAAAACCTAAAAAAACCCCCAAAAACGTGTTAGCCCCATAGCTACAGTGAGAGATTAAATTCAATTTTTTTTTCCTAATATAAAGCAATGGCGTACAACTGCAATTATTAATCCACTCCGTAGAGACCAAAAGTAGGACCCTGGACCCTCCTCGCAAAAATGGAGGAGCGCCCCCTAGAAATCGCATGTTAGAAGATCGGCTTGGCAGTGAATCACTTCAAATCATAAAAGGTATTTTTTTCTTTTATTAACAAATAAATATTAGATGATCTCAAATTGTACCAAAAACTGGAGAGAAGGGAAAAAAGACCTGTGCAAAAATACATATTTCAATATGTACAATCAGTTTTTTTTTCTGTTTTTAACAAAATATGTTTTTTCTGAAATAGGGATACTTGGTTTTTTGTTTTTTTCTTATATCATAGAAGAAATTCCAAAATAAGGATACAAAAAGTAGGGTTTGTCGTCGTTTTTTTAGGTAATTTTTTTTTTTGTTCGTAGTAATTTTTAGTTTCTTTTTTCAGGTTAAAGAAACCGTAGGAGTTTTAAGTAATACCTATATAATACAATCATATGGCCACCGTGTGGGACCGGTGTATGCCGCCTCCCCCCACCCCCGACACACGGGCCTTGTAACGGACTTGACACCTAGGGGGACGCTTGCCAGTGCCTTAAAAGAAATTTAAAAAAATAATAAAATCCCATTTTTTCTGAAGTAGAATTTTTAAGTTTTTTTTAAAAAAAACTAAGATGGGTGGGAAAATTTTTACTCAGACGTTACATGTCATTTAGGCTTAGTTCACACGTGGGGCGTAATAGCGGGTTTTGGCATGGAGAGTGACGCGGGAGCCGCATCACTCTCGGGTCGAAACCCACCTGCCACAACTGTGGCGGTTTTCCCCTCAGGCGTCGGGTCAAATGAATGGGCCGATTCCGGAGGGTGCTGCCGCGAGACGGACGCCGCAGCTCAATGAATCCACCTAAAGAAAGCGCAGGGGGCGGATTAGGATGTGGATTACGCGCCATAATTCGCGCCCTCTGTGCCAGTGTGAACGGGCCCTTGTAGGGGACATGTCTGGTTTAGAATACTTGGATTTCCAATGGGGCAATTCTGGGTCATCATATTTTAAAAATCGCTCTTCTATGTTCCTCTGTAGAGATGAGCGAGCACTGTTCGAAACGGTAGTTTTGAATAGCACGCTCTCACAGGAATGAATGGGAGCAGCCAGCGCGCAGGGCGTGCCAGCTGCATCCATTCATTCCTATGGGAGCGTGCTATTTGAAACTACTGTTTCGAATAGTACTCGCTCATCTCTATTCCTCTGTTATTCCACCTGGAAATGTAATTCCGCTGCCGATTATGACCAGATAAATGGGCCTATGGGGGCGCAGCCAGATCGTACAGGACACATATGTGCCCCCTATTAAATACAATGCGAGGCAGCGCCCGATTCCGATTTTGGGACAGAATCCACTGCAAAAATCAGCAACGGACTCAGCACTAACTCCTTAGAAATTTATGAAATTGACAAGGGGAATAACAGAGGAATGGTTTATAATATGGGGAATACAAATATTTTAGTCATTAAACCATCCATGTCAGGAGGTGACGCTGATATGTACGGATAGGACAACAGTGTAGAGGTTCACCAGAAAAATCCCAGAAAATGTGCTAGAAAAAGTTCCCAGAATCTAGACGCACTTGGGATTGAAACACATGGCTGCTTTCTTCCATACACAGCGCCACACCTATTCGTGGGTTGTGTGTGGTACTGCAGGTCAGTCCGCAAAGGCGTGGAACTACAAAATAATGTTAGCCCATGGCCAAGCGCGGTGTTGCGGTATAGGGGGAAAGCAGCCATTAGTTCATTCATCCTTGACAACAGACTTAATGGTGTGCAGCCTTAGCAACCAATCAGGTTGCAGCTTTCCTTTTCAAACTTGTTCCAGAGAAATGAGAGCTGAAATCTGATTGGCTGCTCTGGGCAGAAGGAGGAAATTCCAGTTCTAGTCTTAAGATACAAGTATCCTGGTCACCTCTATAGAAGGTGGAGACCTCTCCATTAGCCAGACAATGTTAAATTTAGCATTTTTGTCATATATTTTCATTACCTATTACTAGCTGGAAACTGACAACAAGCTGCTCTTGAGGGATCGGTCATACTTATGATGTCCTATGTGACACTGCCCCCTACAGTCTGGTACATGTGCACCATGCTATACAACACTATGGAGGTTTCTTGCCACCTCTGGTAACGGTCCCCATATACATCTCTCACTAAAGGGGTTGTCCTGTTATAGACGCCTCCCGTATCCACAGGACAAGGCTGAGGGCCCGACCGATGTGCAGTCATATGACCAGGACTCCTTACACGTCTATGGGGCCGCTGGAGATTACAGTCCCCGCAGCCCAATAGAAGTGGATGGAGCACCAGTCACACAAGTACATAGGGGATCCATTCACAAGGGAACTTTTGGCCCCTCGTCCTCCTGATCATCGGTGTACCCTTTGATCAGGAACCCAGCAATCAGACACTTGGATAGAGGCTCTCTCGATAGTCCATAATGAGACAATCCCTTTAAGACTGGCATTTCCGCTACCAGGCTTGATCCTTTCCTCCACTGGTGCCACCCCTCCCGATCCCTTCCACAAAGGTCTCGTGTGCCAGAACATAAATCCGGGACTGACATCAAACTTGCACACCGGTTTATGGCGTGAGCTATAATAAATTGGACTGGGCGCGGCTTTCCCACCCCGCTAAGATTCCTGCGCTGCTCACCATCTTAAAAAATGGCGAACAAGCCAAAAACAAAACAGAGGATTGGTAAAGGATTACTCTTCCTGTTACTGTATAGCATAGCCAGGTTATCCCCCTGCCATTACTACGTAATCTTAATAAGATCCATCAACAGCAGCAGCTTGTTACCAGTATCCAGGTAGTAATATAGCATTTGTTATACGCCGCACAGGGAACAAAACAAACAAACAAAAACATGTAGATATATTACAAATTGTGGATATAATTCTCTAAGTAACACTGCGTCACCTCTCCGGACATGTCCGTCTTGCTAAATAATTGTATTCCCCATAAAACACTGTGGTTCCTCCAGGAAATGCATCAATAAAGTGACATGTGGGTGTTGCCATTCCCCCATTCCCCATCCTACAACACAGTGGGCAGGGACTGGACGCCGCCATTAACAAGAGGAATGGCAACGCAACCTTATGCGGTTGCTATAAAGAACAGCTAGTTAAAGGGGACGGATGCAAAACTCCATTTTTAGGGTCTCAAGTCAATTACCCCCCTAGATCTGCCCATGCACAAACCCATAGATAATGATATTCGTAGCCGGCTGACATGGAGGCCTTGCCAAAATGTCCGCCGGCATCAACACTTTAAAGGCATCAAAGCTGTCACAGACTAAAAAAAAACATGGCTGACGGGTCTAGGAGTGCAGAATTTTTTTTTTTAGATATGATGTGGCCCAACTGCAAACAAAAATGTGACGGTAAGGACGGGGAATGCGGCGTAACCGTCACTTCTAACCAAGGTGGTGATCTTTGGAGCCCTCCCGAATATTTTTGCCCGTTTTGGTTTTTACCATTACAATCACAGTAAAATTTTCAAAGAACAAAAATTTTAGTATTAAAAAAAATAAAATAAAATAAAAAAAATCAGGTCATTCTGAGAAAATATTATTGACGTTAAAACTCCTCAAAGCTTCTTAGCGTGTGTAACCTGGAAAAAGGCCGGCCAGCCCACGACAGTCTTTATTATTATTATTCATTTTTTTTTTATAGATTTTATTTTATTTTTCGTAATTGTGCTATTTTAGTAGTTTTTTTTTTTCCACTGGAGCATTGCTGTAAAAAGAATAAAGCCGTATTCCTCTGGTGGCGGCCGGTGGCGTCCACACCGCTGGGGCAGCAGAAGACGTCGTTCCTGTTATAAAGTTACAGTGAAGTTTCTCTCTCTCTCGTGCCCGGGCCGGAGGACGTAAGCTCGCGCTCAACGCAAAAAAATAAAAAAAATCTCACAGGTTTGTAGCAAGCGGCTCAGTCCACTAACACTGATAGAAGCGGCGATGGGACTGACTGCTACAGACATGGCTTCGGGAAGAAAGAGGGGGAGGGGGGGGGGGAATTTCCTTGTCCAGCTGACAAATTTCAGAAACACTCCACACACCTGAGGACCACGGAAAAAAGGTTGAGAAAACTCAAAGGCATCTTGGAGCCCACAGAGCCAGCTGGAGGTTTGTGATTGTTACCGTTACTTGTCCAGTTCGTGTAATAACAAGTGTCAGGGACGAGCCTTTGGCTGGAAAACAAGAGGGAGAGATGACATGAAGTAAATGTAATGTGAAATCTCCTGCGCCGGCCCCGCGGTCACTTCGGCAGTAGTGACACGACAAGAAGCGGCCTGTGGGGCCCGCGCGCCCTAAGGGGCTTGTCTTGACTATCGGACGCTTGCGACTGCAATGACCCAGATGGAGATTTCCATGTTACAGTGAAAAAACAAAAAAACAAAACACATACTCAAAAAAAAAACATGGATTCAGTGCTCAGCCAGCGCTTATTTCCCTGCAGACATTACTAGTCGAGTGCACGGATAACGGAGGAGCACAGTGACATTTACAATACTGAGGGGCCGCCATAGACTTCACTCGTCACGCGGTCAAGTCGTCCTCGAGGAAACCCTTCAGCACAGCACTTGGCTGCCCACTATTCTGCCGAGCAGGGGGGAGGGGGTTCCAGAGATCAGACCCCCACCTAGTATTTAGTAATAATAAATGCTTCAGTCCCCTTTAAAGCTAAGGCACCACAGGCCATAAATGCAGTGCTAAAGCGCTGCGTGAACGCATTGCGGTTGTTTCCACAGCGCTTTGAAGAGAACGCTCACAGAATTTTCCTCCGCGAACTTTCTCTTACCATTATATCTACGGTAAAGCTGCTGGCGTTTCCGTAGATATAATGGACATGCTGTGATGTCAAAAAACAACGGTTTTGGAAATCGCGGTGTGTCCGCGCTGTGATTTTTTCCGCAATGTGGGGATGGGATTCGCGAGAATCCCAATACACCTTGCAGATACTGTATAACGCCGAGATTTTTCCTGTGGCGTCTGCGCCGTGGGCAAATCGCGGCATTTCCGGCCCGTGGGGCCCCGGCCTTAAAGGGATTCTATCGTTAGAGTCCCTTTTTGAACCAAGAACGTGTTGGAATAGTCTTAAGTAAGGCTGAGCCGACAGCTTTTCATTCTCCTAGTGTCAGCTTCCTATATCCCATGGTGCCGTGTTCTCCAGTGAATAGATCCGGAAAAGGATTTTACGGCGGGTAGAAAAAAAAAAAATCCCATTTCTTCTCCTACCTTTGTTATTCTAATCCGCACCACCGTTCCTGAGAAATGTCTTCCTTATATAAAGGAGTCTTCAGCAAGCACAGGGGACATCCCTCTGGTGCCTCTGTCTCCTTCTCCCTACTGCCTCTTCTTCCGAAAGGGTCAACTGTACATGTCCATTGGCCATTTTCCTGTGGCCTTTTACACGAACATCCACTCGGCCACAGGAAAATGGCCAACGGACATATGCAGTCTGCTCTCTCAGCTGAAGACGTGGCCAATGACGCAGCAAAGAGGGGGGTCGGAAAAAGAAGATGGAGGCGTCGCTGGAGAGTCTTCAGACAGCACAGGGGACACCCCTTGTGCTTTTTGATCAAAGGGGAACGCCCCCCTGTGTTTTCTGAAGACTCATTTACATAAGGAAGAAATAAGACATTTCTCAGGAATGGCGGTGCAGATCAGAATAATAAAGGTAGGAGAAGACTGGGCTTTCTTAAGGCTATTCCTACGTGTTCTTAGTGATAATGATAGAATCCCTTTAAGACAAGTGAAGCTAGTAGTCCATTCTTGTAGTCTCCTCCTGTCTCCACAAAACCCCCCAACCATAATAATCTACAACTCCATACTGTGCCTGGCATCCAGCTGAGGAGGAGCCTCCCCGCAACGTCCTTTTCAGCTGCATACCAGGCACAGTATGGGCAGGCTACAATGGCAGGCCCTGGACAGCCATTACTCTAGCCCTTTGGGAAGGTTTTAGAAATGTCGTGGCTTAAAGGGGTTTTCTGGGAGTAAAATATTGACGGCCTATCCTTAGAACAAATCACAATATCTGATCAGCGGGTGTCTGACACCCAGGACACCCCACCGATCAGCTATTTGAGGAAACCGCATGGATTAGGCGAGTGGCGCGGCTTCTTCACAGCACTGTACACTGCTTAACGACTATGCTCAGTATTGTACCTCAGTCTCATTCACTTGAATGGGACGGAGCTGCGAACAAGCCACATGACAAATGAGAGGTCATAGGCCTATAAAGCTGAAGCAGCGCTATCTGAGGACAGGTCATCCATATGTAACTCCTAGAAAACATGTCGGTGTCCTGGAAGTACTGATCAGGTGAACACACACATTAAAGGGGTCCTACCAAGAGTCACTCGTATCTATCCACAGAATGGGTCTGATCGGTTGGAGGTCTGACTGCCGCTATCCTCATTGATCACAAGAACAAGGCTCCTGTCCCCCCCCCCTGCCCTTTTTGGACTGGTGGTCGCACGTGAACGCTGCTTCATTCAACTGTATGGGACTGCTGTACCTGAGCGCAGTACATTAGAGAAAGGGGTGACAGTACATATACTCACTCTAATGGGGGTATATGAAATCCCATATTCTAGTGATTGGTGATGTCCCAGTTGTCAAACCTCTACCCCTCACTTATAACCTGCACAATGGAGAGTGGGTTTTCTTTAAATCTTGGGAGAACCCCTTAATAAGGACTGGGGGTGTACAATATGGCGGCACGCTCAGATAGATTTCTGCATTTAGTATGAGAGGAGGGAACGCTACAATGACTGGCGACCTAGCAGCATGTGGTGGGTGCTATATATGAGGTCATGGGGCGATACAATTTGGCTATGTAGTAATATGTGATATCCCAAAGACAACAAGGGGTGTGTAAGCAGCACACGTGGGGGTCATGTCTCTATATTTTTGCTTTACGCGCGCTCCCATTGAAGTGAATGGGAAGTGTTTAGAAGTGCTCGCGTGTACGGCTCGGAATGAGCCAAGCGCTTACGTTGTGTGAAGGGGCCCTAAGAGAGCGAAGAGTGATTATACCGCATCCATATCCCCACAATATGTGTAATATGCGTGTTTTGTGGTCTGCATTATAGAGATTACAATCTGGCAGCATCATAGGGATCGGTGGTGTACTAAGTTTGGGGTGTAAGCTCTGTTGCCGAGACAGAATTTGCAGGCCATAGTGTACACCATATAATACGGATGTATACCGCCTTATATAGAATAAAGCTAATAGCCTGGCTGCCTGACATTGATGCTCAGATACTTCCGGCCTCACCACAGGCCTCTCTACTTTGCCAGGCATTATGCACCATACGTGCCATTTCTCCGATTTACTGCACGCTAAGGATTTCCTCTCGCGGTGTGCCGTGTAAATCCGTTTCGCTCTCCGGCGCCGTGCTAATTTAATCAGTCTTTGCTGACTAAAGTGATCAAACCGCGAGCGGCTAAAGCGAAGCTGGTGCATGGCAGATTATGCTGACTGTACAAGCAAAGGACGTCATCGTTCCTCCTACCCGACAGAGAGAAATAATTGTCTGGATGATGTTCCAGAAACAAAATGTCACACGCACATGGCGCGAGAGGAGGCAGCGCAGCGTGAGATCACCGGGACTCGTCAGATGGGGAGAGGATGAAGTCACACGTCACCCTGCAAGCTCGCCGCTTGTTCTCGAGCTTTACGTGAGAAGCGAGATACTCGCCAGCTCTCCATTCCAGGAGGCAGGGGGTTAAGTAGCTGCTCAGCACATTGGGAAATATCTGTTACCATAGCGATAGCAGCCGTGCGCCCGACACCTCCCTCCCTCCCCTGTCAGGTTGATGACTGTCTGTGCCATCAGCCGTTCCTGCTAAAAGGGGCGCCAGAAGCCGCGGTACATTTGCAGCTCTCTCCATTGTCCGTGTATGTAGGGTTACACTAATGTGATTGTAAGCGGCTCCATGAGATGACGGACGCCGCGGCACGAAGGAAAGGTGCGGTGTAAAATAACGCATCATGGCGGGAAAAAAAAATAAAAAAAATAGTCATGTTATTTGGGGACTATTCTAGGAACGAGTGGGTAAGCAAAAGCTGAAACTGGCGAACGACCATTGTGTAGAGGCAGAAAGAATAGTTGCATGTGTAGGAGGACAGGTGAGGCCTACCGCCGAAAATCTGGGAGGACAGATGTATGGCGGCAAACCTGAGCAATGCAGGGACTCGATGAGCTTAGGTGACTTACACCTGGCAAGCAGAGGGGTTGGTAGCCTGGGCACCCGCTAAGACTGACTCTGTGTACGGGGATGCCCCAATTTTCTGACAATACATGGGATATCCCATAGGATACCCAATAAACCCCGCACTCACACATCCTTAAAATAAGTCAGTTTTCCTTACCTGATGACGAAGCGAATTATTGGTCAGCGTCGGCGTTCCTGAAATCCCACTATTGTGTTTTGCGTGAATGTTGTTTACTGGCGGCAGTTTGGCAACCTTACTGGATTTGCTGTTGTTGGTGATGCTGCTGGGACCAGCTGAAGACTTTCGCTTTTTCCCCGTAAACTTGTCCAGGGAAGCGTGAGAATGGGAAAAGGTGTTGTGCGAGTTCACAGCTTGATCACTGGACTGGTGAACGAACGGGCCGAGTGAAAGCGTGGAGTCGCTGCTATTCATCACCACGCTCATGCGCTTTATGGATTCCGCAGGGTTTCCCGTCGGAGGACCCCTCCCTGATTGGTCATGTTTAAGACTCACAGATCGATTGTTCACAAAATTGAGGCCGACACCATGCGGACTGCTGTGGGACAACGTTGTGCCGGGCGAGTGGTACGTTCCAGAGTTCACCACACAGTTTTTCCTAAAAGACTCAGTGGAATGGGAAGGGGGGTGCGCTAGCAGCTGGGGTGGGGAGTTATTTTTCCGTTTCTTTCCTGAGCCGCTGCTACTGCAGTTCGTGCTGCTGGCGGGGGGTTCCTTAGGTTTCACAGCCTTGTTGGATTTTAATTTTTGAGGTTTGCTGGAGACTGGGCTAGGCAATGAGGAAAGCACTGACGGTGTGGATGCTGAAGAAGACACTTGTCTGGATTGCATACTACTGGTGGGGTCTGTTGCAGTGTGAGTGCTTAGTGTAGTTCCTTGGGAAAGGACTTTGTCCACAGACGTACAGGGAGAGGTCACAGGAGTTGGGGGAGAGGTAACTGTGCTGGGCGAGAGGAAACCAGTGTTGTTCACACTCTGTAACACAGGCGCTGAATTTGTGCTGGTCCGGTGTGGCGCATGCGTGGAGGAGGAACTGCTCGATGCCGGAGGAATTTTCCTGGCAAATGAAACAGAATGCAAGAGTCAAGACGACAGGCAGGTGCTTTGATCTTGTCCCGTAACCTAAAGTGCTGCCAACCCCTTTATTAGATGTGCTGCCATATCTAATAGGTTATCTGTGACCGGGCTGAATGATCTGGGACCGGGTCTGAGCTGGTCCTGCTATGGCCACCTATCTATTGGATCATGGAAACCGCTGAAGTACCGTGAAGCAGACATCCTGAACTCAGTAAACATGGTGGTGGTTCCCACAACTTCCACCAATGCCTGACTTTCATGGCCTAAAATCCCTCAATAACTACTAAGTTCCCTTTTCTATGAGGATCACTGTAGCGTCGTCTTCTACTGCGTCATTGTTTTACAGCTCTGGATTATAGGTCCTACATTGGCGTCCCACGCTACGCTAGAGCGGATCCTCAACAGCCTTTGCTCCCCTAATGGTCACGAATAGAGAGACCTCTGACCCCAGAGCTTTAATACTTTTATCATTGCAGTCAAGGCGACTCTGAAAGAATCAAAAGGTTTGCCACCGACACGATCAGGGACTGAGGAGAGAGGGCCCTGTGTAGTCAAGTCAAGGACGACAAGGCTGTCTAGGGGGTACGACAGATAGGTTAGGGTCACCTGAATCAAATGACACCCCCTCTCCTTGTGAGTCGCTGCCTCTGTCACCATGTTGAGGTCTGGTGACACTCCCTTTAAGTGTGCGTACAGATCATAATGTATTTTACACAAGTATGCCAATACATTATAGCTGCTCGAGCAGGACAATTCAAGCTGCTGAAAAGTGCAGATGGTCAGATACAAACCTAAAATCTGGCATCCTCCGCAATGTGCAAACGAGTGTGACTGAATGGAGTCAGAATTAGTAACAAGCAACAAACACAAAATATACTTGCAGTGAATGTCCTGCAACACAGTGACTGTACAGACAGGGGTATAAAGGAGGAATTCACCTTTTATTTTATTTGTATTTTCCTCCATTGCGGTATTAGTTGCAGCTACGGAGATTACTGTGCTGTCAGGGGGGCCTAAATCATTGCCCCTCTGACACTACACTGTGACGGGAGCGTTCTCCACCACCTTGTCATAGAGGACATGAAAGGTCTTCTTTAAATGAAAATATTCTGCCGCCACAAGGGGGAGCGCGAGTATACAGTGCTATTATACATAATGAGGGCAATATATAAAATTGACAGGCCGTAAGCTCCTTAGCTCCCTCTAGTGCTCGGCACAATGTTAAAATGTGAAACAAATCTCCCCGCTGAATAAAAGGAAAAACATCCAATTTAAACGATTTACAGTTATCCCATAATATTACTTGTAAGGGAGCCTTCACACGGAGTAAACGCGTGTGTATTTTTGCAAAATACACGTGTAAAAATACGACTCCCATTTACTTCAATTATATTTTTTACACGTGTAAAAATACGCCTGTAAAATGTCATTGAAGTCAGTGGGAGTCTTATTTTTACACGTGCATTTTGCAAAAATACACGCGCGTTTGCTCCATGTGAAGGCTCCCTAAAATTCTTGTATTTCACTACGTCTATACCTCCAATCGCTAGAGGTTCAGCCAGTACCTACGTAAGAACAAGGACGTTGCTATACACGACCAGGCTATAGAGCAAATAACCAAACCATTAGATCAGAGGTAGGGAACCTTCGGCTCTCCAGCTGCTGTGAAACTACAACTCCCATCATGCTCCATTCACTTCCATGGGAGTTCCAAGAACAGCAGAGCAAGTATGCCTGCTGGGATTTGTAGTTTTACAACAGCTGGAGAGCCATACATTCCCTACCCCTGGCATTAGATATTCATGCAGGAAGCCATGGCGAAGAGTCCTGAGGACATCTAGTGCACTTCCCGACGCAGCTCCACCCTTGTTGCATAAAAATAACATATTTTTTGCATTTTCTACCCACCAAATTTTTATTAAAAACCAGTGCTTGGTAATTCAGCACCTATAGAAGGTGGTCAGAGCACAGGTACAAATAGAAGTCACCTCCCTATACAGTCAATAACAACCTACCTCCACATCTGGGAGTTAAGATGTTTGTCCACCATGAAGTTAAGTGCACATCGGATGTGGTCCCACCGCTTGTCGAAAACGTAATATCCTCTCCCAATCTGTCTGCTACCAAACGAGCAAAACTGTGAAGACAAACCAGAGCCTTGTAGTCCATCTCCTCCCCCCTATCGTTACACTACATACGGTATTCCAGTAGTACTTACAGCTGCTGGTCGAGGGTGATGGTCTGAATAATGACAGTCCAGTTTTTCGGCGGATTCTTCTTTCTCGTCCCCTTCCCCCTCATCGCTAGACAAGCGGGAGGATGGCTCAGCCGCAGGTACTACTGGTTGTGGAGATTCGTGCACTGATGGCGAGCCATTGGGAGCGTTACCACTGTGCTGCGCTGGGTAACCAGATGGCCTGGAGGGCGCCATAAACGACAAAACACAGGAGACATTGTTTAATCACAACCCTTCACAAGGAAACCTGATGCAAATGTCTGACCGGCTGATGGTGAAGTATAGGAAAAGTGAATATCTAAGTATATTGACAAAGCTATGTACTGTCCATGTTGTGTTTGGTGGACAAGTGTAGGGAAAGCTCTCGGCACATATACAACGTATAGCCATAAGATGTGTCCTTGTGGCCATTCATTGTTATTTTTTTACTATATAGGTTTGCTGCACTTCTCTATACAGTCAGCCACCATGAACAATAAAACCCCTTCACCGTGTTATATACAGTGTGTACATCGTGTCCAATGTACAGTGACATATACAGACTGCAGTGGCACAGACTGGAGCTATCAGAGCTGTACATGGACTGGTAATACGCTCTAAGGTCCTGTTCACGTGTCTTTTGGAACACATCTGATCCCGGCACCTAGGAGGTACAAGGTCAACAGGGGATTCGGAGCCGCACCTTGGAAGACTGGGGTTGTGAGGCTTAGCCTTGCCGGGTACCGAAGGCTTCACTTCAGGGGCAGAAAGTCCATGAGAATTTTGGTGCGTTTCCTGGGAAGATTTTGAAGGTGAGGGATGCGGTTCCCTGAGCGCAGGCGTTTGTTGCTGCTGCTGCTGTTCAGCTTGACGTAGCAGTTCTTTTTCCCTGGTTTTACTTTTGTGCTCGGCTAATAACACATCAAAACCTTTCTTGCGCCCTTGTACTGCTCTCCTGTAGCCTAAGGAATGTGTCTGGAGGGGAGGGAAAAAGAAGATTAACATGGATTCTGCACGGGGGTATATAGAGCAAGAAGGGAATACATAAAAACCATCTATATACAGGTAGTCCTCGACTTACGAGGATCCGTTCTTACGCGGCGTCGTAAACCAAATTTTGACGTAAGTCGGAAACATACATAACTGTACCATACGACGTCGCGTGGGAACGGATCAAAATGATTTGGTGTGCAGAGGCTTGGAACCAAGGAAGACTGTACCATATACAGTACAGTGCAGTACAGTCTTCCTAAATCACGTACTGTACAGGGAGAGCTGGCAGCTTGCTGTTACGAGGGAGCTTACTTTTTCTCATAGGAATGCATTGGCCAGCGTTGATTGGCCGAATTCTGTACACTGGCCAATCAACGCTGGTTCTGCCGAAGGCTCATCTGTGACGAGGCGGAGTCTAAGATCGGACCACAATGGAGACTGCTGTTGATGCAAGCTGCCAGTACTCCCGACTAGCAAGGACCTACTTGCTCATCTCTAGTCGTAACCCGAGGACTACCTGTACAGGACAATACAGAAAGGGCTCATTCACACAGGGCAAGAGGGGGTGGATTCTGATGCCGAATCCACACCCTCACAATGGAGGTCTATGTAGATCACCAGCTTCCTTTTTCCGCAAGCGGTATGTTCTGGCTCACGGAAAAAAGAAGCGAGCTGCCCTTTCTTCAGGCGGATTCCGCGGCTGAGTCATCCCCGGCGTCCGCCTCGCAACAGCACCCTCCGGACTAAGTCCATTCATTTGGGCCTACTCCGGAGCGAGAAGCCGAGGCAGGTGCATTTTGGTCATATTCTGACGTGGCTTTCCGCATCAGAATCAGGACCAAAAATACGTGGTCCCGTGCCCCGTGTGAATGAGGCCAAATACCACCATGAAAGCCTCTGAAAACAGTCAGCAGCTTAGTGAATACACGCACGCTCAGCCAACCCAAGCACGCATGTTTATGGAAGGAAAGGCTAAATCAACATAAGACGTATGGGCACCTTAAAACGGATCAGGGCGACCGACATGGCGTGAACTCACCTTGCATGTCAGAGATCTAGTGCACGGCTTCTTTGTCTCAACATCGACAACTCCACAGTGTATATCGGGGTCAAACTCTCGATCTGTACAATTAAGATATGGAGGTAAATACATTGTAAGCATTTTTTTTCAGTCCCATCCAATCTGTGTTGCCAGGATCAGTGTAACACCCACTTGTCAATTTTTTTCAGAAGGAATAACAGAGGAACAGCACAGAGGTCTAAGTAAAATTGTTCAAACATTTACTAAAGTAGACACGTCTGGAGAACTGTTAGGTCCTTAGAGCGCCCCTGACAGGTCAGGGAACTGATGGCGATAGCCAGGTGCGGATATTAAATGCAGCAATAGTGCCAATGTTTATTCACCGATCCCATTACTCGGGGACATGGGACCCTTATCCAGTGGGGGTTGTGTGGTCGGACCCTCAGCAATCATTTATTCATCCACTATCCTGTGGGCAGGCAATACATTCTTTTATTGAACCGACCCCATAAGCACCTAAAATCCAAACCATTCTATTGGTCAGAACTTTGCACTGTGTCGGTCCTCTGTTATTCCTCCTGGAAATCTATAAACAACTGAGCAATGCTTTACCCTTTACAGGACTGTCCCTGCAGAGTCTGAGGGCATTTTTTCACATGCCATTTGGTGCAGTTTTTGAAACCACTGCCCAAAGAGGATAGTATACGGAGTGGAAGTATACGGGAAAGGCTCTACCTCATTTTTATTTTATACCTCCAAATGTCAGCATCAGAAATAGGAATTAGGATTACTGCTAATTCTGTTTCCATGAGTCCAGTCAGAAAGCACTGATCGGACAATGGAGCTGTAAACTTAAACCTCTGTTATTCCTACTGGGAATGTATGACTGACATAGCACGAGTCAAGGAGAAGATACCCCCCGAATTGCCAGCCTCTCTCTATAAATCCCCACATGCAGCGTGGAGGATAAATACCTGACAATCTCTTGTGTAAGTGTTTCCTACAGTTCGTGTCCTCTTGCTTCTTTTCCACATTCGGAGGAGTCGAGAGAATTCCTTTACCATTTGGTATCTGTCCAGGGGAAGGCAAAGGTGGCTTTGGTATTGATTGCCAATTAAGGCCAGTCTTTACTGAGGAGCTGACAGAGGAGGAACAGGTAGACCCAGCAGCGGATTTGGAGAACACGCCGTCTGTCTTTGGGATCGTATGCATTTTCTCCACCTTAACAGAGGGCGTCATTCTGGGGACGGGGGCAAAAGAGACAGAGAATTAGATTACACAAGGACAATGCACAGTCAGGTCACAAAAAAATATGGATAAAAGACTGTATACATGAGAGGCTCAAATACGGTTTTGGATAATAAGATATTTATGATGTGACCCTGTAATCCGTCAGGAAACGTGGCAGCATTTCTCTGCAGCGCCACCACAGGAGAAACAAAGAATTACGCAATGGCCATTCAAATCAAGGGGTGGCCGTGTAATGCAGGACAGTAGAGGTCCTCCAGAGCGGGAGACGCTTTCTGTAATGTCTCTCCACTATGGCCAACACATAAAGAGAGGACCCGCAGCAATAGGGCATATGCAATAATAGGTTCTCTACAGAGGACAAACCCTTTACAGGGGTTTTCTAGGATCTTCCATTGATGGCGTAAATATTGCAAAACAATTGTGCAGTACTTGTAACTGGACTTCAGTATGGGGCACAGCGCCATCCATACCATTGTGGCTGTGCCAGGTACAGCAGTCCAGTTCACTGGAACGGGCTACGTTGCAGTACCAGCAATACGCAAAGATGCCAACTTGATGGGAACTCAGCCAGCTGCCACCTGATACTGTAATGGCTAGGACGTCCAATTGTCAGTCCTGCCTCTTTCCATTAAACACATGCACACTTGGCTGAACAGAGGATGTATGTGTATGGGGGAGCTGAAGGGACTAGCTGTATGTGTAGCATTGGTCTCACTCACTACTTATCGGCACCGCCATCTTTCCATCAGACGACTTACATTTTGTCTAGGGATGCTTTGCTTTGCACAGAATGCATGGACCTGTTGCTTCCACCTATCTGTAGCTTTTCTTTGTTTTCTTTGGGAGATTTGATCAGCTTGGAGTTGGAGGAGGCACTACCGCTTGCACTGCTGGACGTACGGGTGCTGCCGCTGACCGCTTTGCTTTTTGTCGAAGGCAGGGAGGAGTGGAGGGAGTACACGGAGGAGGATGGAGGTGTTAGAGGGGCTTTGCTGGAGGACCCATGTCTTCTTTCTGGAATAGAGATAGGAAAGACATTTCATTTATACACATAGAACATGCGACAACTTTCAATACACTGGGGGCAGGGAATGGCCTTATGGCGGGAACTCAGTGGTGTCCGGAATGGCGAAAATCGATAGAAACAACTTGACAAGGCGGGAAATTTCAATTCCTTCTATGTATATGCATCCATAAAGAGCGTACGGCCTGCGTCATTCCTGGGGACGCACACCGTATACATACACAATTCGTCCCCAGCCCTACCAGCTGCCGATATCCCTCCGCTGTCGCTTCGGCCCATAAATCAGTTACACCCTTGATGAAACGGACGTCTGCATGTGTTAGAATCAGACGGATATCTCCCTGGCCCTATACCCTGGGCAATACAAGAGCTGGGAACGAAAGGTTGCACGCTTCGGCATGACTCAGGCACTTTATTACTTACGGCCTTTTTATAGCAATGACAAGAATCCCTCGCTGGCTCGCTCTGCTATTTAAAGAGCAGGTTTGCTTTTTAATACAGAAAAGAGATTGGGCCGTGATCTGCGTCTAGAGGAAACAATGGGCTGCAAACGCCTTGCTATGTAACCATAGACACAATTCTGGGGAGAGGGCAGCAGACGGGATGTATCTGCACCGTCACCGCTGTACAGTCAGATTCTATGCCGTGCTTATATCCATGTCCTGGAAACTAAATAAGACAACACTACTGTGTCCGTGAAAGGGGGTCACCCAGCTTTCCTAGAATCCCGAGAGGCAAAGCTGTGACTTTAGACAGACTTGCTCTACAGGATTTAAGAAGGCTAGGTTCATCCCCTGTGGTAGAGACATTGAATGTCGCATAAAACTTGGTTAAGAAAAAGATGTACAAAAAAATTGGTAATGTATTCATTTTGGGTGGTTATCTCCTATATAACCGTATTGATCACGCTATAAGATGCGCTTTTTAACGAGAAGAAATCTTGCCGTACAGCAGAGCTGTGTGCGCTGTTTGACAGGAGTAACTACCTCGTCACTAAGCCTTAGAATTCCTTTGACCACCATAGCTTTAATGAATATTAATATATATTTTTTTTTTAATCAGGGGTGCGTCTCATAATCCGAAAAACGTATTTGTTTACATGCTGAAAGCGTCTAATAACATATTAGCTTCCTCTCTTGGTGATGTTAGAAACTGGCTCTGCACACAGTCAGTCTACTTCCCCCTCTGGTAGCTGACAATATACTGTAAGTTCCTTCTTACATCCCCTGTGGTGGTGAGAGTGACTGAGCATGTGTGTCCAACAGCACTGAGCTCATAAGGTGGACATGCACATTGCTATACCCTTTGAACACTAGATGGCACTCTGACCTCCAAATTGCTCTGTCCCCTCCCTCCTCCCCTGATCTTGCAGGTAATTACCGATTCGATGGGGGCTAGCTGACTGTAGTACAGGGGAGGAGGGAGGGGGCGGAGCGACCTGGAGGTCAGGGAGGGGTTCCGATCATGTGACTCAAGGGTAGTACCAATCTGCCCTGCTCCCCTGAGGAAATCATCAAGAGTCCGCTGGATCTATTAACCTCTTTAAACTTACAATTTTGGGATGGGAAAAGGTTTTAAAAAAATTAAATAAAAAATAAAATCTCATGTCCAATAAAAATACAGACATAAACATACAAGCCAGAGCTAATGCAACCTGCTGTACTGAAGGTGTATACTAGTATAAACAATACTATATCCCAATATACAAATAATAGTCCATTTTTAGTTTAGTGGTTTGTGCAATAAAACTCTGTCATTTTGCTACAAATCCGCACAATTCAAGGCAAAAATAGAAAAATCCTGTCAGTTCCCAAACTATAAACTCCTGCCCCGAGTTCCCACTTAAGACATTGATGTGAAATGTAACATTAGAGGTTTTCCAAGACAGAGATCAAGGAGAAAGGAAACGGAAGGAAAGTCTTGTATCAGTATCAAATCCCACAAAACACACGGAGGACATTACAGCGCCGCACGTGAAGTCACAGAACTCGGGGTTTACCCGGCTCCGGGGATCTGTCAGACACAACATAGCAAAAGTAGTAAAAATAGAAAGTGCGGCCACAAGGAAAACCTGTTTCATCTGCACAGGCGGAGAGAGATTTGCATAATGCATTCATTTACATACAGAGATCACAACTTCCCTGTAAAGATCTGGTTACATAGTCCGGGGGCTCAGGCACGGCACGTATAGAGGCACGGAGAGTATCTATACAAGACTAAAATATAGTTAGCTATCTATTTCTAATATATATATATATATATACATATATATATATATATATATATATATAGCAAAAGCTTTAGGCAGATGTGGGGAAATGCTGCATGATAAGAATGCTTTCAGAAATGGAAGGGTTAATATTTTATTATATATATATATATATATATATATATATATATATATATATATATATATTATATAGCACCATTAATCCCATGGTGCTTTACATTTGGGGGTTACATACAATACACAGAATATACAGTTAGATATAATACTAACAGTGACAGACTGGCACAGTGGGGTAGAGGGCCCTGCCCGCGAGGGCTTACAATCTATGAGGGAAGGGGGTAGAGACAGGAGGAGAGGGGGAGACTGTACAGATGGTGGTGCGGTGATAGTGTTATTGGGGGTTGTAGGCCTTCCTGAATAGGGGAGTCTTCAGGGCCTTCTTGAAGCCTGCGATTGTTGGGATCAGTCTTATGTGTTGTGGTAAGGAGTTCCAGAGTATGGGGGATGCACGGGAGAAATCTTGGAGGCGGTTGTGTGAGGAGCGGATGAGAGCAGAGCGGAGTAGGAGGTCATTGGAGGATCTGAGGTTACGTGTGGGCAGGTAGCGGGAGATTAGGTCAGAGATATATGGAGGGGACAGGTTGTGGATGGCTTTGTATGTTAATGTTAGTAGCTTGAACTCAATTGGCTGGGCTATGGGTAACCAGTGGAGGGACTGGCAGAGGGGAGCAGCCGATGAAGATCGGGGGGTGAGGTGGATTAAGCGAGCAGCGCAGTTTAAGGTGGACTGGAGGGGGGCGAGGGTGTTTGCTGGGAGTCCATGGAGAAGGGTGTTGCAGTAGTCTAGGCGGGAGATTATGAGGGCCTGGACGAGCAGGAAGTGTTAAGGGTTTGAATATGTGACTTGAAGGATAGGTTGGAGTCCAGGGTTACCCCAAGGCATCAGGCCCGTGGGACAAGGGTAAGTGTGGTTTCGGTAACTTTGATAGATGGGTCTCCATGTTGAATTTGAGAAAGCGGGAGGAGAGGAAGGAGGCTACAGCTGCTAAACAGTCTGGAACTCTGGCCAGCAGGGAGGTAATGTCTGGTCCAGAGATGTAGATTTGGGTGTCATCAGCATAGAAATGGTATTGAAAACCATGAAATTCTATGAGTTGGTCCAAGCCAAGGTTGTAGATGGAGAACAGGAGGGGTCCTAGGACGGAGCCCTGGGGGACACCTACAGAGAGAGAGCGAGGTGAGGAGGTGGTGTGCGAGTGGGAGACGCTGAATGTGCGGTCGGTGAGGTATGAGGAGATCCAGGAATGGGCCAGGTCTGAAATACCAAGGGATGAGAGAATTTCTAGCAGGAGGGAGAGGTCAATGTACAAAGTGAACTGAATGAAGAAAAGAGAAATGTAACTCCCATCAATATTTGGGGTGACCTTTGCCCTTTGGAGGAGGAGTCCTGGAAGTGATATGTCTCCCCACAAATATAGCCCTGATTTCATCATCATCATCATCATCCAGTCCGTCTGGGATGACATGAAGAGACAGACTGATTAGACAAGCCTACATCCAAGATGGCGGGAACCTCCCTGCTGAGTTCGGCCAAAACCTGCCTGCAAGTACCGAGAAGAACTGATGGAAGGCAAAGGTCACACCAAATATTCATGAGATTTACATTTCTCTTTTATTCATTCATTCATTCACACTTGATTGAGAAAATAAATTATTAACCCTTCTATTGAACACATTCCTACTTTGCAGTATTATAACTCTATTGTGTATACATATATAATATACATATAATAATATAATACATATATATTAGCTGCGTCTTACATGTAATGGTTATTAGGAAACGTAACCTAGGGACAGTCTATGTGAATTATCGACAACCCCCTTGAAATCCCCTCCCGGTAATGATTAATGTCTTGTAGCCCCAACCCAATTAGCCTTAGACATACAATATATCACAACTACCGCACCAACCACATTCACTGCCTTAGGGATCTGCTCATTTCTGACGCCTGGTTCATATCTGCGTTCGCTATTCTGTTCAGGGATCCCTGACCGGAATACCGAACACATTGACAAGCAACGAGATTATGAAAGCACACGGACCCCATAGACTATAATGGGGTCGGCGTGTTTTCCGTACGGTGCCCGCACGGAACATGTGGAAAGAAAAATACTTCATGAACTGCTTTCCTCTCTGCACAACTCGTGCGGAAACACATGCACCCCATTATAGTCTATGGGGTCCATGTGCTTTCAGTGCTCACCGCTTGTCAATGTGTTCGGTATTCCGTTCGGGGCATCCCCATGCCAAACGCAGATGTGAACCAGGCCTAAGATTATATTTATTTACTGCAGCAAAAATAAAAACCCCAAATGCTGTATAAAAATTGCAATAAACAGTGGAAAAAAAAACCAAACACATCAAACAAAATTGATATACAAAAAAAATTGTATAGATGTAAAACGAATAGAAGCCGCTAAACTGTGTCTGGTCCTGAAGGCCCAAAATACGTCAGATCCCCCCAAATGAACAGACGTGCAAATGTAAACCCCATCAAATTGGTGCTGATGCATGTAGTGTGAACACTGGCTGAAATAAGAACTAGTCACACAATCCAGTTTTTACACAGAAAACAGCGGCAAAAAAGCAAACTAACACGTGCACGTAGTATAAAGATTACCGCACTCTCTCTACTTGCTAAATGCCTAACATTGCTCGCTGTTATCAGCCAGTTCGGTTCACCCTGAGCCTCTCCTTGCCCCCATGACCCTTCTTCTATCACATTTGTGGTCCCACAACACCACATAAAAGGGCAAATTTCACACAACGCAGCGACAGTACAGTCAACGCTGGCCGAGGCCTTGTCACAAAAGTAACCCCGACCAGCCCTGATCGCTCCCGGTAAACACTCCTTATATTATGTCTTAGGACCCGGGCAGATCCTGCAAGCATCAGCACTCGCCGGTGTTAATAGCAAACGCAAGTCTGCATCTGCTTTTGAACTTTGGCCAAGCCACTCAAATGACATTTCAGAATAGCTTATGTGGCCCCGCTTGCGAGCGGTTAATCCCTCGTTTGCCAGATTATCCACTTTGATCAACTCTGCTCCGGGCAGATGACTTTAACACTGTGCATGTCGGAAAGGAAGGAAGGGGAAAAAAAAAAAAGCCCCAAAAGCAACAGAACGGCGAGGAAACAAGCCGCGAGCGTGCGAAAGATGGAATGTGACGCGGCGAGGGAGCGAGAGAGATGACGGGAGGCATGGATCTATACGTTTTCTCGCCCTCAGTTCCGTGTTGTGTTCGCGCAGAGCCATACCCACCTTCTGCAAACTCCATGCAGTGCTGGGCTCGCAGCCAATTCCAGGCTCGAGTTTAAAAGCGACAGCGCAGACGGAAAATAAAAAAAAAAAAAAGGTTTCCTCCCTCCCTCCCTCCGCACGGCCCCGTGTGTGAGTGATAACAGCTTCCCAGCGGCTCCCATTCACATATTTTGTCAATGCTCCGCTGCCTGCTCTCCTCCTGACAAGTCAGACCTTGCTGTCATTGCTTTGGGCTCTGCCCACACACTCCTGCCCAGGATCTATGATTTTTTTTTTCTCCTCTTTTTGGGTTATGTAACATTTGCCAGTATTGTAAAGTGAAAATCAGTCGCAGGTCCTGGCAGATAAAGGAAAAGAAAAAAAGGAAGGGGGGAAGGGAGGGGGAGGAGGGGGGTGAAGAAGGAGATGAAAAAAAAACGAAAACAAGGGGCGTGCCGTCATCTTTCAAATGTAATATGCGGAGACGTGCGGCGTGCCAGGCTTTGTAAGCGAGTAAGTTGGAAGAAGGAGGACGGGAAGCTTAGCCATAGCAGGAAATGATCCGCTCGTGGGATGCAGAAAGGGATTGTTTAATCTGCGAGTCACTGGCTGTCAAGATTTAGGCTATGGGAAGCAGGAAGTCGCAACGGGGAACTTTAATTGGCGGAATTTTTTTTTATTAGATAGGGGTAGACTAGGGAAGGGAAAAAAAATTAGGAGATTATTAGACTAAGGAAACTATACAAGATATTACAAAAAAAAAAATAAAAAAATAGACATATAATGAGGAGAAATTATTAACCCATCCGTTTTCTGGTATCGACGAGTGTAAATGTGGCGCACGGCTCTTTCCTGCACCAGTTTTTAGGAGAGTGGATGGCAGACATATCTGGGCAAGGCTGGTGTGAATTATACCTGAAGCCTAGGCCAGGTCCTGACAGGCATAGCTACCAATTCTGTCGCTCAGGAGTGCGCCTGATATAGTAAGGGCCCCTTCACACGGCATAAGCACGCCGCTCATTTAGACATGTATACACTTGTCCGAGCACAGCGCTTCAAAACAGGGCCCATTGATTTCAATGGGAAACGCGCATATATCCGCATATACGCGCGCTTCCCATTGAAATCAATGGGCTCTGTTTTGAAGCGCCGCGCTCGGACACGTGTATACGTGTCTAAATGAGTGGCGCGTTTATGCCGTGTGAAGGGGCCCTAAGAGGCCGGAGCCTCAGAGGATTTCAAGTGCACCCCGCACCACCCAAAAACGTGACTTAGGGCTAGTTCACATGGAGTAAAATGGTCCGGAATAAGCCGTATCAGAATAGGGACCAAAATGCGGCTAGCCACAACTGTCGCGGATTCCGACAGTCGCGGCTTTCCGCTCCGGATTAGGTCCAAATGAATGGACCTAGTCTGGAGGGTGGTATCACGAGGCAGATGTCCGCGACTGATTCTGCCCGAAGAGAGGGCAGCTCGCTTTTTTTCGTGAACGGGAAGAAACAGAGTTGAAATTAATGGGAGGCGGTTTTTTGAGCCGGATTCTGACGCGGATTCCGCGTCAAAATCCAGCCCATTTGACTCCGTGTTAACTAGCCCTAAGAATCCATTTAGATTAGGTTTTTTTGTACATCCGTTTCGCAGATCCATGTAATGGATGCAAAAAATGGCCGCACACTGATAGCCATCTAATTCCACAGACATCAATGTTAAAAGTAAAAACGGAGTTTTTGTGTCCTTTTTTTAAAAACACTGACGTCTATGTAAATGGATGGCCATTCGTGTGCGTCCGCATTTTTGCATACATATAGTACACCAGTCTTAATATATCCCCCGTATAGGTGGAGAACAGAACACTGTATATGGGCCTAGTAAAGGGGATTTTTCCTACACCGGTCTTAATAACTTCCCCGACTGGCCTGAAGTGCAGTTGACCTCTTAAAAGAGACCTCTGACCTCTTAAAAAACAAAAACACACTCCTGTGCTCTGAAAGTAAAATCTACGGCGGTCAGGAATACCGTAACTCACGTCAGAGATCTGGTGAGATATTAATAAACCTGTTGGGCTACGGCTTCCCTACCCTGGTTCCCCATGTTCTCCAAACGGTAAGCGAGACGCGGAACAAGTAGTGCGACACATCTACACCCATCTGTGACAGAAAACTGGCGTAAAAGGTTTTATAAATCGGGATCGGGATACTTCTAGGCAGCCGTACACACAAGGCCTTACACTGTACACCTCATAAAGCAAAGACGGCGCTCAAGTGAGAATTCGGGAAAAGAATAAAGAAAGGCAGGATTTCACAGAAAGGAGACAAAATTTATTAAAATGACACAAATGCTGACAGAAAATAAAAAGTCGTCCAAACATTTACTTGCGCTCTGACTTTAGATAACAGCATAAAGCAGAAGACCAAAAATCAGAGGCGAACCCAAAAATTAGCGAAATGTTTGACCACCATCTTGTCATCCGCCAGTTTCCATTAGAAGGCTTTTCCCATAAGAAATAAACTGACATATCAACTTATAGATGAGATCCCTGTGTGAACGGAGCTATAGTGCTCATGGATGGCCACGGGATTATTCACTTCTATGGGACTGACAGACATGGAGAGACAAGCACAACACCGGTCAGCCCTATAGAAGTGTATGGAACACTGGTCACACGACTGCTCCCTTCATACAGGGGACTTATGCCAGGGTCACACCTGTGTACGGTTCATCGGAGGACCAGAACAACACGCAACTGGACTACTAAAATGGTGGGCACATACGGAGGCCAACAGACCCCATGGACTATAGTATGGTCTGTCAGGGGCCTGTTGCTTTAACTGAAAGTCCTAGGTGACGTGACTTTTAAGCTGACACAGTGATGGAGACTTCCAGTTGTGAACGCAGCCTTAGGGACCCCTGCTTTTGTGACCGATGGTGGTCCAAGCAGCCAGACCCACAGTCATTATACATTTATCGTATATACTCAAGTATAAGCCGACCCGAATATAAGCCGAGGCCCCTAATTTTACCACAAAAAACTGGTA
Source organism: Leptodactylus fuscus (assembly GCF_031893055.1). Lineage (NCBI taxonomy): Eukaryota > Metazoa > Chordata > Amphibia > Anura > Leptodactylidae > Leptodactylus > Leptodactylus fuscus. The sequence continues at coordinate 77,130,149 of NC_134273.1, read as the reverse complement.
AAACTTATTGACTCGAGTATAAGCCGGGGGGGGGGGGATGCAGCAGCTACTGGAAAATTTCAAAAATTAAAATGGAGTTTTTGGGTGCAGTAGGTGCTGGGGTAGGGGAGGGGGTGTTTTGGTTGTCTGTCTGCCCCTTCCCTGAGCTTGAGGACTGAGTGTTTCCCCCCCCCCCCACTTGGGATTCAGCCTGGCTGAATATAGGGGATCTGCAATGCTCCTATTAACCCCTTCCCGATGGAACAGGAGCACTGCAGATCCTATATTCAGTAGACTGGGCACTGTCAGACACAGGGATACCTAATGTGTATGTGTCTCACAGTCATTTTCTACTTTTATATCTATTCTAGGGAAAGGAGGGATTTACAACTTTTATTTACTTTTTTTTATTATATTTTTCGACCCCACGGCGCTCCCTGGACCAAACAGCAATGGTGGACACCAGAGCGCCAGAGACAAGTGAGGATATTTTTTTTTATTATGTTTCCCCTTCCCTGGCCCTATTTCTGTTACCATTATATCTACGGGAAAGCCGGTGGCGTTTCCATAGCTATAAATGACATGCTGCGATTTCCAAAACCGCGCCAGTTTTGGAAATAGCAGAGTGTCCGCGTTGCGGTTTTAAACGCAAGATGGGCATGGGATTCACATAAATCCCATCCACTTTGCAGTTACTGTATAACGCCACTATTTTTCCCGTGGAATCTTCCTCCGTCTCATCCAACCTGTTCGGAAGTTTTGACACTTAAAATAGCGGCCATCTTCCTGGTTACTACAGGTGACAGCGATGCCCCCTATTTCCAGCGCCTGCGGCGGAGCAGCTGTCAGTGGACGGTTTAATGATCCCATCAGGGCCGGAGTTAGAGAAGCGGCAGATAAGGATCTAGCAACAAGTCTCTGTGGTCAGAAGCGCAGGGGGGTCAGGAATGTCGCTCGGAGCCTCGTGGCTTTGGCTGTACAAGGTTCCTCTGCTGACAACAATAAGAACCTGCTGTACAGCTGCCAATATCAGTGCCCACGGAGACTCGCCAGCTGTGCGGGGACTTCAGGCATCAATGCTTTGCATCACTCGCACAGGCACGGTCTATAGCAATTGTATGTTAAATAACCCACGGAAAAAGGGCTATAAAAGAGCGGCGCGCTAGATGTGCTGTGAAATGTGCTCCCCGAGTGATCATCCTGGGGATGGGCCCGGACACACGGCGAAAACTCATCCTTATAATGAATTTATCAGCCCCAGGAGAAATCCAAGGCGGCCATGTAAGATGCCCGCCCCTGTGTATACTCAGAGGTTCTGCAGCAGCCGGGGCGCCGTCCTATACCCTATATACCGAGTCTCCTTCAGTTTCCTCCTACTCTGCAAAATCCGCACTGATGTAAGACAGACTAGTGAAATGACTTCCTATAAGACTGCATGGGGATGAAGGTTTCGTGGGTCAATTTGCGTTTTTTTGACACACATCTCTATTTACGTACTGCCGAAAATACCAGACCAGAGCCTAGAAGCTTCCTGCTTTGTGCTGTGTATAGTTTGGGCATCAGAATCGGCCCCGTGCAGCTGATCTGTGTGTGCGCAGGCCCTGCAGCAATCTGATAAGACCATAAATAAATCAATCCCAGAAACCCTGTAATTTGGATTTTAATGAGGACAGGGATTCATGTGAATAAATACGAAGTGTACAGCGCTGTGGAATAGGTTGGTGCTATAGGAGAACAGAGCACGCATACATCGCAAGAGGTTAACGAGACACGCAACGCCCACATGACAATTTTAACGACTCCGCTCGTCAGATATTCGGTTTATACAGGACCCGGCCCGGCTATACATAGATGAATTGTGTTACTGAAGTTCATATATAAATAGCCGATACGCTCCTGTTGCCTGCGGTAACTAAAATGACTGCTAAAATTATCATAAGAGGCTGCAGAGGTAAAGGGTACCCGGGGACGCGGCGTGACGGTGAAGGGTCCCGATTATTCCGGTGATTCACGCTCTTTCGCGTCACTCTGATTCACACACAAAGCAGACCGGACTTTTCGGCAGGATCGCTCACATTTTCCTTGCAAATGTGAACACGTCATTGGTGTGGGCTCCCCCTGCTGGTCAGTTTCTTTAGTGCAACTTCACCGGGAAGAGCTGAAAATATTCCAGATGAAGTGTTGGACGCGCACCAACACAGAGGAGCCCTTTTAGGATCTTTAAGTAGCTGTAGTGACGGACATGACGGCCCCGGCTTGTAAACGGAAATGTCCGGAAATCAGAGTATACGAGGAATCTGCCATTAGTCCAGTTATGTAATATTCCAAGCAATGGCTCACCAATGTTTTATTACAGTCTCTTGGGAGTGTTCCAGGAAGACAAAGAGCCAAGACTTACCCCATGTCAGTATACCAAGAAACCCAAAACTTATTAAAGGGGTCGTCTGCAACCTGTGCCATTCATTACCAATCCTAAAGACAGCTGATCAATAGTAAGTAGTAGACCCTTTAAGAGGATTATTCACCTTTCTAATGATGGCCATTAATTTAAGGCCTGCAGGTATCCGATAGTTGGCACCCTACAGATCAGCTGACGGTAAGGTACTATGTGTAGCAGCAGGTTTAGGTACTGCGGCCATATTCCATAGACTTCGCTGGGACACGGCTGCGGAACCTAAACCCTGCCGCTATCCTGGTATTATGGGGAGCTGCGCTGTCCCACAACAGGAATTGGACACATATATCTCTAAAATTCATGGTGTAACCTAAGGGTTGGGCCATCAATATTAAAAAGAGGGATAACCCCCTTAAAGGGATTCTACCATTAAAACCTCTTTTTTTGTAGATAAGACATCCGAATACCCTTTAGAAAGGCTATTCGTCTCTTACCTTTAGATGTGATCTCCGCCGCGCCGTTCCTTAGAAATACCGTTTTTAACCGGTATGTAAAGTAGTTCTCTGGCAGCGATGGGGGGCGGGCCCAAGCGCTGAAAACGCGATGGGGGAATCCCCACTGCTGCACGAGAACACAATCCTGCGACGCCTCTATCTTCGGCTGGATTCTCCCCCTTCTCTGTCGTCTTTCTCCTGCGTCACCTCCGACGCCTGCGCAGTTGGCTCTGCCAGTGAGACACTAGTAGAGCCGACTGCGCATGCCGGCCGGCGGCCATTTTTGGGAGGCCGCTATTGCTCTTGTAGTTCAATGCAGGAGCGGCCTCCCAAAAATGGCTGCTGGCCGGCATTCGCACTCGGCTCTGCTGGTGTCTCACTGGCAGAGCCAACTGCGCAGGCGTCGGAGGTGACGCAGGAGGAAGATGACAGAGAAGGGGAGGATCCAGCCGAAGATAGAGGCGTCGCAAGATCGTGTTCTCGAGCAGCAGTGGGGACGCCTCCATCGCGTTTTCAGCGCTGCGGCCCGCCCCCATCACTGTGAGAGAACTAATTTGCATACCGGTAAAAAAACGGTATTTCTAAGGAATGGCGCGGCGGAGATCACATCTAAAGGTAAGAGACGAATAGCCTTTCTAAAGGCTATTCCAACGTCTTATCCACAAAAAAAAAGAGGTTTTAATGGTAGAATCCCTTTAAGGCCACTGATCTGCAACCTATAACCCTTCAGCATGGCGGGAGATGTAGTTTCTCAAATAGACAGTACACAGGTTGTAGATCACTGTGCTAAAGGGGTTCGCTAGGACTCAGCCCAGTCCTATTCGGACATTATATAAAGGGGACACCACTTTTCCCTTATATAAACCAGAATGGAGAGTTTCTATGTAGCGGCGACATCACTTACATGGGGTGTCCTACAGACAAAGTGTAACATGCAAAAGGTTAAAAACCTACATCTAGCAGCGGACCTACAGGTAACACCATACAGATCTGCAGCAAGCCCCTGTTGGGTTTGGATTTGCGCTCATAGTCCAGTTCAAGGGGTGGTTAAACTCAAATTTTTATACTGTTGGCCTATATATTAGACACATAGGTCCAGTACAGATCAGCTGTTCGGACAACATTAGGGTGGTGTTAGATATTGCGCTAGGTCTGGAGAAAGTCAGTGTCGCCCCTATTACTTTCATAGAAGCGCCTGCACACACTCCCCGTCCACTGCTATAGCTTCTGGTTCCCAAGCACTGAGGATGCAGCTGATCTGTGTGGGGTCCGGGCATCGGACTCTCACTTATCACATCCTGTGGGTAGGTCATCAACATGAAAAATGAATATGGGGGTCAGACAATCCCTTTAAATGGATGTTCCCCAGATGTAAACTTAATACCTATTCACAGGACAGGTGCTAAGTATCTGATCAGTGGGGGTACCACTGCTGGGACCCCACAATGACAGGGGTGCAATGTACTTTATTCAGAATGGCAGGGTGGTCATGCATCTGTACTACAAGGTCTATGAGATGGTATATAGCGCTCAGCTATCCGCATAGAGATGAATGGCGTGAGAATGTACATGTTTGACCCCTGCTGTATTCTAATGGGGTGACCTAGGACCCCAGTGAGACCCCCACCCATCAGCACTGTAGATAGCCGGGTAGGTTTACATCTCGGGATTAACCCTGTAAGTGTCAGACTTTCCGCTCCGCACTGCACAGGGCTGGAGGTGGTTAACACAATCACATGTAAAACAATCCTATAAATGTCTGACAAAACAACAACCAAAAGTGTGGTTTGCGTTAAAATCCTGCGAGTGCGTCTCCATGTGAGGAGCTCAGCACATCATTAGCGGGATGAACACAATGTGCCATCTTTAATCCTGATTTAACAGCGTTATTAAGTCATAGTTAAGCACTTACCATAATGTGATTGAAATGCTTGCGGCTTTATGACCTGATTACATTGGCTACATACAACCAGATAGAACTCATCGTAGGCCGGGCATAGTCCAAATATTGGCATGTCTGGAAGAAAACAGAATGGACACGGGTTACATGAGGATAAAAAACCCACTGCTCGTCTATAATCTTAAAGGGATTGTCCTATGACGAAAGTTTATATGTTGTAAGTGATCTGCAGTCAAGTCAGAGAGGAGGATCCCAAAGAGCGCCCCTTGTTCTGGAGGACCGGCCCTGTCCTGCATTGCAAAGATACAGCTGGCACTGTGTAATGCATCATTCCCCCTGTGGTGGCGCTGTAGGGAAACTGAACACTTACAACAAGGCTCGCTTGCAGATTGTTGGAGATTAGAGATGAGTGAGTGCACGCTCCCATAGGAATGAATGGACGTAGCCTGTGCCGGCACCCGGCCGCTTGACCCCCTGCGCGCTGGCTGCGTCCATTTATTCCTATGGGAGCGTGCTATTCGAAACAGCAGTACTCGCTCATCTCTATTGGAGATCTCAACTAAGGAATTGGAAACCGCCCGTATTTTTCGGCAGCTTTTGGCGCCATTTCTTAATTGTTCGGGTAACAAGTTTCACTAAAAATTGCATCAAAAATGCACGCAGATTTTTCCAATGGACCATTAACTGCACTGTGTGGATACAACCTAACGCAAATTTTGTGGCAATTTTTGTGCAATTGCAGGACCACAGCTCTGTGTAGCCCCCGGCCAATAATCCCGGGCGACAGCATACGGAAGATGTCCATGTTTTAATACGTTCTCAGTTTTCACATAAATGATAGTGAATGATTAAACTAAAACATAAGTTTTTCGATTAAAAGCGCTACCAGAATTAGAAAAAAAATGGCGGCTTTATTTCAGAAACAGCGCCACGCTTGTCGACAGGTTGTGTCTGGTACTACAGCTCGGCTCTACTAAAAGTATACGGGACTAAGCTGCAATACGACACACAACCTGGAATACAGCAGCCATGTTTTGGAACCCCGCACACGCTCTTGGAGCTTTAACTTCTTGCTGACGGGTTCCAAGCAACAGAAAAAGATGAAAATATAATGCGAACAGAAAAACCACAGCAGGCGGTGATGGATTTAAAGGTACCGTCTATTTCAATGGCCGTCTGATGTCAAGTCCAGGACACGGAGCAATTCTAAAAGCCAATATTTACCTGAGGTCTGTAATAATGATCCTGGGCCCTGACAGAGTCAATACTGGGTTATTGAGTGTCAGCGATGTTAGCGGAGACCTGTTCATTGTATATTGTCCTACACCGCTATACCCATGTGAATGGAGGTAAGGCCAGTACTGCCCTCTACGGATCACACGGCTATAGCGACATAGTGTATAAAGGAAATGTGATGGATAACAATATGGTCGCTATAACCGATGCAAACGTGAACAGAGCTTTGGTTCTTGTGTCACATTACAGCTGGAAATGCTGGGTGACTACAAACCCTACATGGATTGTCACCCAGCTTTCCAAGCCCCCTGAACGAGGCCTAGTCATGCAGTAATACTGGAGTAGGGAAGGCATTAGCAACTACAACTCCCAGCATTCTCCACTCACTTCTATGGGAGTAAGTATGCACGCTGGAGTGCTGAGGGTGCGCCATAGCTGGGTATGCAGAAACCCACGTACTGATACAGTATATACAAGTATGTACTGATGCAACCCTTCAGCTGCCACGTGCGGGTATTGATCCAGACCTTGCAGAAGATTGCCAGGTAAGATCTGCCACACGGAGCCCTGTACACAGGAACACCCCCATGACCTACATGTGCGGCAGCTGCAACTTTCACACACTCCGTCAGCTCTCTGAATGGGGGGCAGGGAAATTGCCAGCATTCCCACACTCGGGGGCAAGCACTGGTCCTCTCTATAATGACTTCCTACAAAGGGCAATGCTTTGTCAACACAAACAATGGCCTCCATCTGCAGGCACAGGAGTCTTATCAGCACAACCCCCACAACACGAGCCCCATGTGCTCCCTCCATATCGAATCATCTGCATCTCGGCCATGCATGCAAAATGCAAACCAGTATAGAGGTAATAATAATAGCTGCAATTTACATACAGCACTCGGCGCCTGGGCTGATACTACAGGACGGGCTGCTATTCCCGCAGGGCGCTCGCATAGAAAGGACAGCGCGGGGCGGGCATTACAAACAGCTAGCCCTCGTGGTTATGGACGGCCCAGTGAGGTTATTATAAATCCAGAGCGAAAGATGATAACGTTCCTGTAATACAGCAACCGATAGTCAAGGGATTTTGCAGGATAGGCAAAACTGAATTTCTGCAAGCCCTAATCAAATGAATGGGACGGTCGTAGAAATTTCTGCAATAACATTTGCAAAGTAAGCGGAGGGTTTTATGGCTAGGGCTACATGGCAACCTTGGTCACAACACAACAAATGTTTAGTTGTGTACATCGCAACCAAAGTCGCTCTTTATCCCTAGCCTGGTATGTCGATTATTACTGCTGTTTTTACCCCCGGATACAATGCAAAGGGTGAAACTGCAGGGCGGGGGGAGCGCAAAGAAAACCTACAGGTGAGCTGCAACAAATACCACTCGATTTATGGAGGTTATTGTGTCGGCAGGATGAAAGAACACACTGCAAAACTTCCCCGTTTATGTTCCTAGACTAAGAGGAATAAAAGGCACATAAAACGCGATGTGTTCTTCTTTGCCAAGCTAGTAGAGGACAAAAGACATTGAAATCCCTGCTCATTCTAGGCTTAGGAGTCCAGTGGGCGGTCCTATCCCGTGACCGATAGCCTTTCCTATATAAGAGGCCATACAGATACATTTTTATCTGATAGGTCTCCTTTAAGATTCAGGTCCTTGGATTCAGTACATGACCTTGTTACTGTACATACCGGTGATGGATGATGAAACAATTGCAAGAGATGGAGCCTTCGTGAAATGAGAAATATTATTTTGGTGCGGGGAGTCGACTGGTTTTAGTATTTCGTTATAACGCACAATATACCCAAGTGACTTACAAACACCTGCGTAAGGATGACGGCAATGCACCTCCCCGGCTAGAAAGCTCTGTATCCAAATCTGATGCCTTTAGTGTTTTGTGTTGGTAAGATCCACGGCGGAAATGATAAGAAAAGCCTGAACGCAGCAATAATTTGGCACGGGCGTTTCAATAAACTTTGTATAAACCAATAGTATGGGAGATAAGAAACTTTAATAAATGGTAGCAGGAGAAAAACGTCCGGATCTCCTTTTGTCAGACAGTTTCCACTGCTCCTCCGTTCCTAAATCTCTGCTATATCAGACCACAGTTGACAAAAAAATTCTATGGAAAGTGTAGGAGGGAAGTGAGGACAGGCAGGGTCTAATGCAGAGGATAAACAGAAGCTTTCTATCCCAACCAAAGTATTTCATTCATATCAGTGCAAGTACTTCTCTATGTATGTCCTGCACAATCCAGAGTACTCCATAGCACTCTTAGGGTAAGTTCACACGGGGCTTCTTGGACCGGAACCTGAGGCGGAGGCCGGCTCAGGTTCCGGTCCAAAATACGGGTAGCCGCGGGTCCACTGCACCGGCATCCAGTTACGCACTCCACTCCGGATTAGGCCCAGTGATTGGGAGTGTCTTCAGGACGACTCGCGAGGCGAAACAGCCTGAAGAATGAGCATCTCGCTTCTTTTTCAATGATTTCAATGGGAGCCATCTTTTTGGTCAGGACTTTGAGGCGGATATGGTCTCAAAATCCTGATCAAAAAAACTCAGTGTGAACTTACCCACAAGCATCTTCAGGATCACAAACAGAGAAGTACTGACCTGTATTGATATCAAAGCACTTGGGATGAAATGGAAGCTTACCATTTAGCTGCTGACATTCTTTCACTAACTCCTTCACTCCCCTTGCCATACAAATCTATTGTGAGCTGTTTTGATGTGAATAAAGTACTTGGGAAAAATAGAAACTCACACCTTAGCTGCTGCTGCTTGTCCTCTTTTCCAAGCCTCTGTTACTCAGCTCCTACTCACACCTTACAAATGTATTATGAGCTGTAGTAGGAGTTCTCCATGACCTAAATGAAGTAATGTGGAAAACATACTCTCTCTGCCGACTCAAAATCTATGACGCTATTGGCACGAGCACAACCCTGCGAACTACCCATCCAGTGGATAGTTTCTAAGCACCGCTGGTTGGAATATCCCTTTAAATGTACCTGATCACAGCTTTTGTACATACCAGTAAATGACCCCCGATCTAACGTTTTTTTTTTGTGAAAATTCAGGGCACCGCTTAGAGCAACTCACATTCTACATCCACCAGAGCTTATCTGGAAGGTCAGGAGAGCAGGAAGCTTGCACGTATTTGCTATTTGCAGCGGGACTCATTGTGGTTACGATATCCTATCCCCCCAATGATTGGAAGAATGTAACTACGGCGGGGACCCCCGAGCTGAAGGGAACAAGATAAAGACGTGACTGTGGTAAATAGGTCACTCGCACATGCCAAGTGCTTGTGGTTTAGTAATAGAGGAACTTATGAAGTCCTTTGGGTCTTTGTGCCGCTCTCTGCTTTTTGCCTGTGGTGACGGAGGATTGCTCATCAATTAAACCTAAATCCACAGGAGGAGGAGACGTTACTTTTAGCAGATTTTACAAAGAAAATAGAACAGAGGATAAAGGTAAAAGACAACGGTTACCAAGATTGTGCAAAGTGTTGTGTGGTCGATACATTTACAAATGGCACGCCTGCCATAGAGTCATAACCGTGAATCCTGCAGCTTATGTATAGGTCACTGGGTGGAGTGCCTGGTAATTATATGGCAGTGTATTCTTGGAAATGTCGCAGAGGATTATTAGATCTTAATATATTTGGAACCAAATCCTGATCAAGAGAGAAGATAGCTCCTTCGAGATGCCAAAAAATAGCTCAACTTCCGTAACAGGAATGTGTACATATTACTGGTGTATCAGGGTTATACAAACGAATGGCTAGGCTAGGTTTTGGAATCCTTTAAGACCTTCAAAGAACTTTCTGGGTGCAACAATATCAATATTGGTGGAGACGCAACTCCCAGTAATGTCACTGGTCCGCTGACTGTAGGGACCTCACAGCTCCAGCGAGATCAGATTCCCTTTTATTGTGTACTCAGCTTCGGCTCCAAACACGAGCGTGGCTATACTTGGTGGCCCAAAGAACACACTTATGTAGCCACAGATATCCAACAGAAGCCATATGTGCCAGGACTAGAGATGAGCGAGTACTGTTCGGATCAGCCGATCCGAACAGCACGCTCGCATAGAAATGAATGGATGTAGCCGGCACGCGGGGGGTTAAGCGGCCGGCCGCCATCAAAGCGGAAGTACCAGGTGCTTCCATTCATTTCTATGGAGCGTGCTGTTCGGATCAGCTGATCCGAACAGTACTCGCTCATCTCTAGCCAGGATGCATGCGCCATATTTATATTGCAATGTCAGTGTTAATGCACACGAAAGTCTTCATAGCTCTTGTCCTGCAGACCTTTCCGCCTACCAATTAAAGGGTTTTCACGGCCCAAAATCGAATTTCATACAGAATCGCTTTGGGGCTAGAATAGTTATTGTTTGAGATCTTACAGAAATAGTGGTGCTGATGCCCATCCACTTCCTAGATTTCTTTATCTCTCCTCCTTCTCCTCACACTGAGACATGGCTGAATTAGTGCTGATGCTGCTGTGATTACATGACTACTAACTAGCAATTTCCTGTACAGGTGCACAAACATGACCTGCTTGAGTAAGCTATTCTAATTATGTTACACCCATCCACCTATATTCAACCATCCATCCAGGCGGGGAGGAAGTAAAGGGAAGGAGGTAAAAGCAGGGAGGAAGTAAAGGGAGGGAGGATGCAGCAAGAAGGAAGTAAAGGGAGGGAGGATGCAGCAAGAAGGAAGTAAAGGGAAGGAGGATGCAGCAAGAAGGAAGTAAAGGGAGGGAGGATGCAGCAAGAAGGAAGTAAAGGGAGGGAGGATGCAGCAAGAAGGAAGTAAAGGGAAGGAGGATGCAGCAAGAAGGAAGTAAAGGGAAGGAGGATGCAGCAAGAAGGAAGTAAAGGGAAGGAGGTAGAAGCAGGGAGAAAGTAAAGCGAGGGAGGCTGCAGTAAAGTTTCCTCCTACTGTGTTCTATATAATGAAAAATAAATAAAGCTAATAAACAGCTTTTAATTCTCGACTCAAAGCTTACAATTTAGACACCAGTGATGAGAACCTCAAAGGATTTTTTTGTGGATTGTTTGTATTCTTTTACATTAACCACAAATCTTATACCAAGCTATAAGTGTTGGCAAAAAGTATTGGCACCCCTGCAATTCTGTCAGATAATACTTGTGTTCTTCCAGATAATGATTACAAGCACAAACTCTTTGGTATTAATAACTTCATTTACTTTGCTTGCAATGAAAAAACACAAAAGAAAATGAAAAAAAAAAGTCAAATCATTGATCATTTTACACAAAACTCCAAAAATGGGCCGGACAGAAGTATTGGCGCCCTCAGCCTAATACTTGGTAGCACAACCTTTAGACACAATAACTGCGCACAACCGCTTCCGGTAACCAGCAATGAGTTTCTTACAAGGCTCTGCTGGAATCTTAGGCCATTCTTCTTTGGCAAACTGCTCCAGGTCCCCCCTGAGATGTGAAGGGGGCCTTCTCCAAACTGCCATCAAGAGATCTCTCCCCCTCCCCCACAGGTGTTCTATGGGACTCAGGGCTGGACTCATTGCTGCCACTTTACAAGTCTCCAGGGCTTTCTCTCACCACCATTTTCTAGTGCTGACCTGAAGTGTGTTTTGGGTCCTTGTCCTGCTGGGAGACCCCTGACCTCTGAGGGAGACCCGGCTTTCTCACACTGGGCCCTACATGATGCTGCACAATGTGATGGTCGTCTTCAGACTTCATAATGCCATGCACACGGTCAAGCAGTCCAGTGCCAGAGGCAGCAAAGCAACCCCAAAACATCAGGGACCTCCGCCATGTCTGACTGTAGGGACCGTGTTCTTTTCTTTGAAGGCCTCTCTTTTTTTTCCTGTAAACTCTATGTTGATGCCTTTCCCTACTTTTGTCTCCTCTGACCAGAGAACATTCTTCCAAAACGTTTTTGGCTTTCTCAGGTAAGTTTTGGCAAACTCCAGCCTGGCTTTTTTCTGTCTCTGGGTAAGAAGTGGGGTCTTCCTGGGTCTCCTACCATACAGTCCCTTATCATTCAGACGCTGACACTGGATAGTACGGGGTGACACTGTTGTACCCTCGGAGTGCAGGGCAGCTTGAACTTGTTTGGATGTTAGTCGAGGTTCTTTATCCACCATCTGCACAATCTTGCGTTGAAATCTCTCGTCAATTTTTCTTTTCCGTCCACATCTAGGGAGGTTAGTCACAGTGCCATGGGCTTTACACTTCTTGATGACACAGCACACGGTAGACACAGGAACATTCAGGTCTTTGGAGATGGACTTGTAGCCTTGAGATTGCTCATGCTTCCTCACAATTTTGCTTCTCAAGTCCTCAGACACTTCTTTGGTCTTCTTTCTTTTCTCCATGCTCAATGTGGTGCACACAAGGACACAGGACAGAGGTTGAGTCAACTTTAATACATTTCAACTGGCTGCAATTGTGATTTAGTTATTGCCACCACCTGTTAGGTGCCTCAGGTAACTAACAGGTGCTGTTAATTACACAAATTAGAGAAGCATCACATGATTTTTCAAACAGTGCCAATACTTTTGTCCACCCCTTTTTTATGTTTGCTGTGGAATTATATCCAATTTGGCTTTTTGACAATTCTTTTTGTGGTTTTCCATTGAAGACAAAATAAATGAAGATAATAATACCAAAGAATTTGTGATTGCAATCATTTTCTGGAAGAAGATGAGTATTATCTGACAGAATTGCAGGGGTGCCAATACTTTTGGCCAACACTGTAAGTGTGATCTCAGAAACAACAGGGTGGTTAAGCATATTGTTCATTCAGGAGTTTAGGAAAGTTGGATGTCAGAATATTAATACCTGCCAGTTATTGTTTCTAGAAACAAAAATAAAATCATTTTTAGCAACTTCATACGGATTTTGGTCGATTCCGCGCCAAAGCCATGTGAAATTTGCTAACAATCCACATCCCATGCAGGTAAATGGGGTTTAGGGAACAGAGTACACATTTATCAGAAGATTTTCATGCAGACTTCCAGCTGAGCGGCAGAAAAAAAAAAACTGCTGCAGAAATAAGTGGCCAGTCATTTATATGGAAACGCAGAGGATTAGTCCCCTTGAATGACAATGGAGCTAATCCTTGTACAAATAGGCAACCTATCTCAGGCCAGCGCAGATTTCAGGCTTGGAAACACAGCTCCGATTTTAATTTGATGTGTGAATATACCCCAAGGCATCTTATAGGCCTTATTTTTTTAAGCCAAAGTCAAAAGTAGATTTGAAATGTAGGAAAAGTATAGAGTCTTGCTTCATATTTCCTATCCCTTCTGGATCGGCTCCTGGTCTTGGCTCAAAACACTGCATTAACTGTAACCACAAAAAGTGCTGGTGCGATTTCAGCCTGGGGCTATGTGCACGGTGAGACATCCGTGTGTCGCCTGCGCTTCTACATCCCCATTCACTGCTCTCACAGGTACAGGGGCTGTCCTGAGCTTTCTCTAAGGCGTTGCCCCTTATATCTTGGCTTTTGGACCACTGATATTGGACGGCGACTCAGCGGTCAGCGCCATTATTTGGATACTTATCCTAGATCCTATGGATAGGTTTTTGTTTGAGGCATAACCCTTGCACATTGCTAGGTAATGCTAGCTCTTGCTGACTGGTGATGATTTGATGGCAGGGACCCCCGGCAATCGGGAGACCCTTCTGCATAGGGCAGTTCCCATCCAGAAAGCAAACTCACAGAGCTGCGGCCCTTTCATTCTTGCAATCATTTGGGGTTTCAGACAATCTCTGCACCAAAATACCCCTAGAGCATTTGGTCTTCAGTCTGCGGTCGTCCAGCTGTTGCAGGACTACAACTTCCAGCACGACCTGATAATCTGCATCTTGAAACTTGTAGTTTTGCAACAGTTGGACTTGACTCTCCGACGGATCTGCCATCATCCGCTTTGGTGGGAAAATCCCTTTAATAATGAAACTAAAGCCTCCCGCAGGTAAAAGCGTACGCATGCAAATCACAAGCGCACAACACCGTCGACGGCATAGGAGCGTTACACAGTGTTCGACACGCAAGACGAAGAGACTGCGTTGTTATTTATAATCCCCCAGCTAATAATGACGTGCTTTAATATGGACACTAAAAAGCCGGTCTCTCATGGCAGTCCCAGGAAACACGCCTTCAGTTCCAGGCATCAGGCTGCCGAGCGATAATTGCAGGAGACAGTGTCATAGACCACAGTGGAGCAATCCGAACGGAGACGGAAGAAAGACTTTGACAATATGCTGGGGGCTACGAGAGAGCAGATTCTACAGCTTATTGAAAGGACCAAACTACGCATTAGCTCGGCTTATAATAAAGAAGCAATTAGCTGAAGATCTGGCCGGAGTGTGGCCTCGTTCCTTGGCTTTGTACTGGCGGCCACAAAAGCCGCACGTTACTTGGGCGCAAAAGGAAGACGGCGGATCGAAATCTGCTCCTTCGCTTTCCCTTTCTGTGCGGCCGTCTGTCAGCTGCCATCATAAAACATTTAGATTTGTATTCCAGACACGGTGGCGAATGCAAGTCAATGTCTCACTGGCCTCAAGCCACAAGACAACACACATTCATTTGGAGGAGCTCGGAGGTGTCTACAAGGAGTGGAAAAAAAATATATAGTAAAGAGAAACTGAGTCGTTCTGAGCAGTTTCTTAGATATACCTGATTCCAGGAAAGCTGGGTGCCAGCCAAATGGAAAGCTTTAGCAGCAGGCAGAGAAATTTGTCACCAAGCTTTCTGGGACACCCGACTTACAGCCGCTGGAAGGGCCTTATATCTGATGAGGCGTAGAGATGATCACGACTGGTGTACTAAATGTTTGTCTTGGATTCTGCCCCCTCCCCAATAGTGCGATCTCACCTAGTGGCCACAGTGTGATTTTCGTTGCACAGATTTACCGGCAGAACCGCGTGGTACTATAAGTCCTGAACAGCATGTTGGTCCGGTTCCTTGCGGCACTGCAACTTGATGGCTCCTAAGGCTGGATTAAAAATGGCAGGGGTTACAGAGTCTTGTCGCGTGTGTATTAACAGCGCTTTTGCTATTGCTGCTCATTCGGCCATTTTCTGCGTAGCGGGCGGCCAGGGTGTTGTTGTGCACAGGAAAAACGAAATCTGCACTAGAGCCATCACTTTTGCAAAGCCAAAGCAAGTATAGGTGAAATGCTAAGCAACTCGTGATACTCCACGTGTGGTTATGTCTTATCACTAAGGGTCAGGCATTTGTGTGCAGTTTTTGAAGCCAAAACCAAGTGTAGCGAATTTATACAGGACATGTCCAACATCTTTTTCTCCAATCCAGTCCTGGTTTAGGATTCTAAAATGGCGTGATGAGGAGGCGATGCATTTGACTGTGGTCTACTAAAGCCGACCGTGGCACATATGCAAGCATAAGAAACCACGGTCTACTGGCAGCTGTCTACTGGCAGCCATGAGGATTGCATGCAATCCAGGAGCCCGAATCATGGACAAATACAAATACACTTCCTACGTCCTAATACCCTTGTTACACATCCAAAACCAAGACCATCCTGTATTCACCAAGCCACCAATGAACTCACCAATGTCTCTACACTTGGACACCTTGCAACCATTCCAAACTTCTATGCCCATGAAAAATTGCACTCCTAGAACTTCCCATACCCCAAAGATATATATACCCATAATGTCTCAGGCATATAGCAGTGCCCATAGAATAATTCCAACCACATAGTAGTTCCTCCTACGACAGTGCACATAAAAACATAACCTGGTAGCGACGTTCCTTCCCCCGGCTTGTGTACGTAGCCTCCTATTCCTACTGCAGTCTCTGCGGTTCTGTGACTCACAAATCTGCCCGGAAAAAGTAAAGACCGGCAAATCCCTCAGATTCCCGGCCATATGAATCGGAGGGATCACCTCAAGTAGCACTTGGCAAGTTCTATGCACATTTATAAAAAGCTTACTTACTAAATGTTGGAGCTTCGGAACATTGATGTTTACTTTATAAATTACGACGATGCCGACAGACTTCATCTAAAGCGACATCTGGCAGCGGCGGATAACCTGCCGTAAATGACAGTAGATGTGATGGGCGCGAAATCTCAGGGAAACTCAAAGTGTTGGGAACCCCCCGATATGCCTATTGGTACTGCGGATTCATTGGGGTTTTTATGGTTTGGATGAATCCACTCTAGGCACGCGGGGTTCAACCATTACTGATTCATTGGCACAGGACACTCGAGGACCTTGGTTCTCACGATTGTAGAAGTCGGATCCCTTTAGATGGATCCATAGAATAACTTTGCTTTGCGGTCGAGTCCACTGTAGGATAGAACATAACAGACCACAATGTGTAGCCGTAGGCTCAAAGGGATAGTTTTTATTTCTAATCATTGTCCCTTATTCTGCGGATAAGTGTCTGATCAAGTCATGAGAACCAAGGGGCTAGTGTTCTGTGTCAATGGAGCGGTCATATCCATACCATATCTCTTCTCTTATGACAACCAATGTCCGAGAGTGTCCGGTGACAATGGAGCAGTAATATCCATAGCAGGTCACCTCTGCTATTATGACGACCAATGTCCGAGAGTGTCTGGTGACAATGGAGCAGCAATATCCATAGCAGGTCACCTCTGCTATTATGACGACCAATGTCCGAGTGCCCGGTGACAATGGAGCAGTAATGTCTGTGCCAGGTCACTTCTACAGGACTGATGGAAAGAGTCCAGCTCTTTTCCCAATCGAAGCGATGGAGCAGCGGTCACGCAAGTGACTTGAAGACCTTGTAGATAGTCTACAACCAACCATAATCCCCTATCAGAAGATTCCTGGTGCATTGCCTGTCTGGTTACTGGGATTTGTCCAATCCTTCTCTTACCCTCATAAGGGTAAGGAAAATTTGGGAGAAAGTTTTGAGAGTCAGAAGTGATAAAACAAAGCCAGTTACCAGGTTTCTAGTAAACAAATGAGCGTGGTTTCTGAGTTACCACAATGCAAGAAAGCCGTTTCCTTCTAGACATGGTCACGTCTCTCCAGTCTATGTACACGCTTTCATGTGTATGGCCATCTATTGTATTTATGTGGGACCCCCACCAAAATCAGGGCAGGGACACACACTGCTACCCCTTCACTCAGCCTGGAGGTATACTACACATACATGCAGGTAGACAACGTATACCTATTACCAGAGCTTTAACCATTTACTGGCCAATAAACCTATGGTACGCGGATTGTAAAAGTGCGGGTTACAAGGGAGTCTTCGCATATCGTGGTTGTGGTAATTTTCTACAACGCTGCAATAAACCAAGACACAAAAAATTCCAGCTCACACGACGCAGCAGAACATGTTAGGATTGATGCAGGTTTCTCTCCATTGATTTCAATAGAAAAAAAAACGAAAAACTCCAACAATTTGGATCACAATCTTCCATATCAGAAGGTCAAGTTTTACAAACTCGTCCCCTCTCCTGACAGGTCCGTTTTAATAAATATCTATCCTACCCATGAAATAATTTTGGAGAATCGGTTCTCAGAACTCTTCGCTGTCTTGTTCCTCTGTTACTCCCCCCTGGAAATTTACAAATAAATGCAGGTTGAAAGACCCAAAACAGCAGAATCCTAGGGATCACGTTGTTATAAGTTTACATCATTTGACTAGGGGTCAGAAGAGAATTTGGGGACCGTAAAATAGGATTGTATGATAACCAAGTGATGGAGACCTTGTAGGTGAAATAATACAATAATAAGCAGTGACCTGTACTCTGCGGCCGGTCCATGTTACCTACAGACGGGTCTAAAGTGGAGCACACAAGTCCTGGATGGCGGAGACTGCCGGGGTTTTTACAGATTTTGTGACTAAATCGTGGCCTACTGTATGGCAGACCTTATTATACAGGTATTTTCCCTGCTATAAGGGTAAAATATGGTGTCATATAGAGGCCCCCTAACGCTATGTTCACATAGCAGATGGACAAGTCAGAATCCATGGCAAAAATCCAAGGCTAATTCTGGAATTTCTGCTGCAAATTCGCAGTTTGACTTCACACAGATTACCCTGGTCGATGGGATTAACATGTGGAGTCATGTAGATTTTAAATTCATGTGGAAAAAAAATGCAGTCTGCATAATCTACAGCAAGGATTCCTATGGAGAGCAATAGGAGGCGGATGTCACGTGACTGATCATGGAATACACATCACAATTCTATCATGTGAATAAAGGCACAATGAAGCCGTTTGGTAGAAATCCCGGTTTTCGTCAGTATGCAAATGAGCTCTCTCGCAGCACTGGGGGCAGGCCCCAGCGCTCAAACAGCACTGGGGGCATCCCCAATGCTGCAAGAGAACTCTCCAGCGCCGCCTCAATCTTCTTCTGCAATGGCCTCTTCACGTGTCTTCCTCCGGCGCTGGCTTCATACTTCTAGGCATCGGGCAAAGCCGACTGCGCATGCCCACAGGCCACAAGAAAATGGCTACTTACAATACTGTGTGAGTGGCCATTTTCTTGCAGCCGGCAGGCATGTGCAGTCGGCTTTGCCCTAGGCCTAGAAGTTTGAAGCGATCGTTGGAAGAAGACGCATGAAAAGGACGTTCCAGATCAGGATGGAGGCGGCGCTGGAGAGTTCTCTCGCAGCATTGGGGACGCCCCCAGTGCTGTTTGAGCGCTGGGGCCCACCCCCAATGTTGTGAGAGAACTCATTTGCATACCAACAAAAACTGGGATTTATACCGAACGCCAACGAGGAAAAGACCTCTAAAGGTAGGAGAAGAATCGCCTTTCTTAAGGCTATTCCGACGGGTTAGTGAGAAAAAATTGAGTTTTAATGATAGGATTCCTTTAAAGGGCTTGAGCTGTTATGGACATTTCGCCAACGTTTCCGTAGATATAATTGACACGCTGCAATTTACAAAAACGCAAATGTGTTTGAGATTTGACATTTTTCTGCAATGTGTGGATGGGATTAGCCAGAATCCCATTCACTTTGCAGGTGCTGTAAAATGCTGCTTTTTTTTGCCGCGGCCAAATTGCGGCACTTTCGCACTGTGGAGCATCGGCTTTAAGCTCTATTCACACCAGTGATGCTCATGTGTGAAAGCGTTTTTTTTTTTTTTCTTCTTCTGGTTAAACACCTATCACATGGCAGCATTAAAATGAATTCACGTGAATGGGACTGCTCACATGACCAAATTTCTGACAGTCCATTTTAACACACCGTCAAAAAATAGAACACGTCGTGTTTTTGCCGGACGCCCAATAAAATTTAACCTATAAAATGAGGGCCCCACAGATGCAAAAAGAACGTGAAAAATATCCCCTTTTCATGGCCATTTTGTACAACTTTCATCAGTACAGAGCCGGGGTCCTTGCATTAAGCTAGTTAATGAATTCCTAGAAAAGCAAAATATGTAACAAGTGACGTATTAATTACACAAATTAATTATACAGTATTAACAATTGCACAATCATTAAAAAATAATTAGCTGGAGTCGGTAACTTTTTCTGCCTCCACCCAAAATTGGTCCAGATTTCGGCACAAGTCACAAAAACGTCTCCAAAACCATCCAAGAACAACCGCATCATATTGTAAATCGGCATGAAGCGCAAAAACAAACCCGGCCGACAACACGCACAGCGCCATTCACGGCATCGCCAAGATATTAAAGGGGATGTCTGACAAATAGTGAAGGACAAATCCTATTGTTTGTATAATGAAAGGACTTTACTCCACCAATTTTCGGTGGACTCTGCAGATGTGAACCCTATTTTGCTTCCATGTTTGTGTCATGTATGGTCATGTATTTTACAATACGATGCCGGCCATTTTCCTAAAACTGCTGAACTAACACTTTATATGGCCTGTTATATGTATACAGTATAGGGACAATATACACACACTTAGGTGTATTAGGTGACACTACAGTCTCCACATCTGTTCCCCAGTCTTCATACATTCAGGTGACACGTATAATGCAGCTATGGATTTGGTCAGCACTGATGTCACCATATATTTAAGGATTAGTGATGTTTGTCCTGAAGTACGTGACTCATATTTAAAGTGTTCCTTAAGGTACTGGTCTGCTGCCAGAACTCGGCCACGCAGGGTCACCTGAATGAAATGGAGTCATCTCCTACAAAATCGCTGCCTCCATTGCAAATATCTTGCTGATTTTGGAGAAACAAGGATGCAGCCATTGCTCCAAAGAGCTAACCAGCAATGTCCTTGTTGCTTCAAAGAGTTTATTTGGATATTGACAAACAGCGATATATTAGCAATGGAGGTAATAATGCACCAGGGGGAAGTACTATGTGATTATAGTGACCCTAACCTATCTATCTGCAGTGCTGGGGTGATATGCTGGGTCTGGTGACACTAATCTATCCATCTGCAGGGCTGGGGTGATATGCTGCTTCTGGTGACACTAACCTATCTATCTGCAGGGCTGGGGTGATATGCTGGGTCTGGTGACCCTAACCTATCTATCTGCAGGGCTGGGGTGATATGCTGCTTCTGGTGACACTAACCTATCCATCTGCAGGACTGGGGTGATATGCTGCTTCTGGTGACACTAACCTATCTATCTGCAGGGCTGGGGTGATATGCTGCTTCTGGTGACAGTAACCTATCTATCTGCAGGGCTGGGGTGATATGCTGGGTCTGGTGACACTAATCTACCCATCTGCAGGGCTGGGGTGATATGCTGCTTCTGGTGACACTAACCTATCTATCTGCAGGGCTGGGGTGATATGCTGCTTCTGGTGACAGTAACCTATCTATCTGCAGGGCTGGGGTGATATGCTGCTTCTGGTAACATTACCGATACACCTACATAAACTTCCTCATACAGTTACTACCTGCCAACAACATACTAAGCCCATATAGCATAAGACCCTGAGAACCAGACTCCAAAATTACAACTGAACACAGCAGGCAAAGACTCAAAAACAAGAAAGTCACCTTACCAAATAAATACAGACTTCAAAGGATAAATCTTGGAATGAAAGGCGAGGACAGTCTTTCTCAGTTTCTTACAGTGGACTTCCAATCATAAAACCACCTTTCATAAATGAATAGTACAGGTGAATATAAGAAGCTTTGTAATATATCTTATGTAAGAAATCTATTTCCTTCTCCATCTACAAAAGTTATATTTTACATAGAAGTCTATGGAAAGGAGAGGGGGGAGGAGGATGCTTGGAAAGACACACAACTACTAAACTACTGGAGCTCATCTGACACTGCTGTATTTTAAGATAAGACTCTGCCACTGCACAGAAATAGGCAATAAATCCATTAACAACCTCCTCTCCATAGGCTTCCGTGTAATAGAGACAAATACATAGACTGAGAGAAGATAAGGAAGGGAAGAGAAGCATAACAAATGGAGAAGGAAACAGGTGTATAAAGTGTCTTATAGTCACCTGTACTATTTATTTATTGTATGAAAAGCGGTTTTATAACGGGAGGTTCTAAAGACAGATATGACAATGTGGCTGAGAATACTTGAGTGTGTACTCAAGGAGATGCAAACATTGCACTAGAACAGCACAAGGCGTAAAAAACAACGAACAGGGATATAACCACAGAGTTTATGTCAGGTCACGTCATCGGTGGAGGTCCTGGGACCGGGTACTCCGCTACTAAAGTAAATGGGACTGCCTTGTAAGTGTAACCCCCCTATCACTTATCAGGGGATCTTCAGCTTCCCAAACTGTATCAATGGGTTGTCATTGACATCAATGCAGGCCTAAAGAGGACCAGTCACCGCTCCTGAGGTGTCCGGGTCAGTAAATCCTTGCACTACCCCCAAAATAACAATTCTGATGGAACGTTTCTTAGAACTCTAAACTGTGCTATTCCTCTTTTATTCCTCCTGGACAGGTATTAATAAAGTGACAACTAGTGTTACAGAGTGTCCTACATTGTCTGGTAATGTCCGCACTGACTGGGTGCGGAGGAACAAACCCCTAACTGGTAACATCTAGTTGTCCATGGATTTGTAAGTTTCCAGGGAGAATAACAGAGGAAAAACAGAACCCAGAGTTATAAGAGAAACATCTCCGGAATTGTTAAAAGAAATCTGTCAAGCTATGGGATCAATAGGCCGAGGACTGTGGAAAGTAGAGGTCTGACAAAGCCACAACATGTCATTAAAGGGGCTGGTCCCGGTCACTGTTCCCCTCGTGATCAGGAGGACTGAAAGTGTGCTTGCGCGATGGGCGTTCCATTTACTTCTATGAGGCTGCCTGAGATTACAGCTCCGGCAGGCCCAAAGCAGTGAACGGCGCGCCAATCACGCAAGTGCACTGGTTCTCCACTCACAAGGAGTCTTTAGAGGAGCTTTCGGTCATTCTGATCACTGCGGTCCAGCGATCGGGGCCCCTCTTTGCTCAGACACTTATCCCCTGATCTGTGGATAGGGAATAAATGTTTATAATGGGACAAGCTGGGGATTAGAACCACCTATCAGGCCACTGCTGGTATCTTTAGGAATCCAACCTTGAAGATGCCCGGTGTCTCCTCTAAGGGACTCCATCACATGTGAAGAACGCAGAGTCAAGCCCAGGTCAATACACCTCACTTCACTGACATAATCTACACTTTGGGTACATGCGCAGTGAAATAAGGGCTCGTTCACATGGGGCAGGGAGGCGGATTTTGTCAGCGGATTTCGCCTCAAAATCTGCCTCCATACAATGGTGGTCTATGGAGACCACTAGCGTTCTTTCTTCAGGCGGATTCCGCGGCTCGCTGACCTCGCAACCTCCAGAGTTGGCCTATTCATTTGAGCCGACTCCGGAGGGGGAAGCCGCGACCGCGACAGTCGTGGCAGGCGGGTTTTGACCCGAGAGTGACGCAGCTCCCCACGTCACTCTCTGTGCCAAAAGCCGCCCCAATGCCCCCCCCCCCCCGTGTGAACGAGCTCGTTTTTGCAGGCAGATTTTGAGGCGGATTCCGAATCCAAATCCGCCTGCAAAATACTCTGTGAACATACCCTAGGCTAGGTTAATAGCTGTCAAAAATCAGCTGAGGAAAAAGTCCTCCTTGCTCCACCAGTTTTAAAACAGCGGCCCCCATTATGGTCAGTGGGGTCCGCCAGATTCCGTGTGTAACCGTGTGCTGGCCCTTCAACAGATCTGAAGAACCGCGAGGTAGCGCTAGTCAAGAAGATTTGCCGCCACACGCTCGTAAAAACAGGAATGGGTCAACCTAAAATTTCGGGAAATCCTACCTGCTAAATCCTCAGCTCTATATACAAACACAGCAGCGGAGGTGATGGCCTCGGAGGTGCAGGGAAGTATCAGCGCTATCTTATTTTCAAGCACTCCCCTGTTGCATACATTTTTATTCAAGGATGCATGCACACGGAGTTACGCCGGGCTTGTAAAAATACTCATTCACAGCCGTACACGCGAGCGCTGCGGATGGCTGCCGAACACTTCCCATTCACTTCAATGGGAGCGCTCGTAACGCCGGCATTACGGGCGCACCCATTGAAGTGAATGGGAAGTGTTCGGGAGCCGTCCGCTGCGCTTGCGTTTACGGCTGTGAATGAGTTTTTTTTACAAGCCCGGCGTAACTCCGTGTGCATGCAGCCTTACGCTCTTGATTCGAGATTTATTTGACCCCAGTAAGCCTAGGGTCACCCCCGCGCTGGAGTCTTGACCTAAAATCGGAGACTCCAGAGAAAAATCCTGCACAGTGGGCTTTTGTCTTTGCTGTTTTTATACTGAAACCCGACTGACACCCTTATAGTCTGTGGGGTCCGAAGGTAACCCGAAGAACAGAACGATGAACGCTAGTGTGAACCAATGTAAGGGTAAGTTTTTGCAGGAGGATTTTTGAGGCAGAATCCACCTTACCCCCTTCCATTTATTTCAATAGGAGTCAGTATTAGGTTTTTTTCCCCCAGCTAGAGAAATAAAAGAAGCTCCAGGACTTATCTTTTGCTTTATCCCACTTGCATAGACCATTGAAATGAATGGGAGGCAGAAAAAGGTGTTTTTTTTAGAAATCCCATTCATTTCAATTGATACTCCTGGAAAATCCTACTGCAAAAACTCTATGTGAACATACCCCAAGATCTCTTAACCTGAGTATGGGAGAGAAGTGTCCGATGACTGGCGGATACAGAGGTCAGACTTATCACAACCAAGTCCCCTGTGTACATGAAGTAGAAGTGCGCACGTATGACCAAAACACTATTCGCTTCTATGGGACAGGCAGAGATAGCTGTATACAGCGCTCCAACACTCCCATAGACTAGTGGTTATACATGTGTACCACTGCTCAAGGCATAAGGCACTCAGGGAGCGCGGGCAGACACTTACCTTTGGCTTTTCGGCAGATTATACATGTAAAAAACCCTTTAAGAAATTCTAGATTGTGGCTTGGTATTGCAGCTCAGCCCCATTCACTTGAATGAGACTGAGTCATCGGAACAGGGGCTAGGCCTCAGCCAATGCTAGGGGCAAAGCCTCATCAATTAGATGATCAGCGGGGGTCAAAGGTGTTGGACCCGCACTGATCACATACTGATGTCCTCTCCTAAGGATCAATATGTAAGTCCTTGAGAACCCAATTAAGATCATCCTGTATGTGAGAAGCTGGTCGAGATATTTTTCTTGGACTGCGGTAAATTGTACATTTATTTCTTTGCTGTGTCACAGGACCAATAATAAATGGCCGACACAATATACTGCACTCCTTTATCCGATGCTCTACTACAGTCAACCGCGTCAATGCAAAACACCTGAACATTCCCCAAATGTACATTTCTGGTAAAATTGGGCTGGTCTACATTGGGGGCCTCAGCCAGGTGTCGATACGGTCAGTCAGCTCCTGATGGCGGAGTGGGGGGCACATACGTGTAGGGGTCTGGTAATACGTTATACAAGCAAAGGTGTAGTTATGGGGTTCTGATAATATATAGGCATGTCCACAAGTATAGTTATGGGGTACTGGTCATAGATTAGTAATATCCTAGGGTGGAGACTGGTTATTGGGGGGTACATACAAGTGTAGTTATGGGGGTACTGATAACAGAGGGGTGCACAGATGTAGTTAGG
Source organism: Leptodactylus fuscus (assembly GCF_031893055.1). Lineage (NCBI taxonomy): Eukaryota > Metazoa > Chordata > Amphibia > Anura > Leptodactylidae > Leptodactylus > Leptodactylus fuscus. The sequence continues at coordinate 77,105,076 of NC_134273.1, read as the reverse complement.
AGGAACTACTAAAGATGCAGAAAGATGGGGGATTGATTTTGGGGGTCATTATGATGGCACTGGCTTCGGGTGTAGTGATTTTGAGGTGCAGACAGGTGTGGTAATGGGGTACGGAGAGGTGTGGTAATGGGGTACGGAGAGGTGTAATAATGGGGTACGGAGAGGTGTAATAATGGGGTACGGAGAGGTCTGGTAATGGGGTACGGACAGGTCTGGTAATGGGGTATGGAGAGGTGTGGTAATGGGGTACGGACAGGTGTGGTAATGGGGTACGGACAGGTGTGGTAATGGGGTACGGACAGGTGTGGTAATGGGGTACGGACAGGTGTGGTAATGGGGTACGGACAGGTGTGGTAATGGGGTACGGACAGGGCTAGTATTGGGGTACGGACAGGGCTAGTATTGGGGTACGGACAGGTATGGTAATGGGGGTACGGATAGGTGTAGTAATGGGGTGCAGACAGGTGTGGTAATGGGGGTACGGAGAGGTCTGGTAATGCAGGTACAGACAGGTCTAGTAATGGGGTACGGACAGGTCTGGTAATGGGGAACGCACAGGTGCACCGATTTTGAGGTACAGACAGGTCTAGTAATGGGGTACAGACAGGTCTAGTAATGGGGAACGCACAGGTGCACTGATTTTGAGGTACAGACAGGTCTAGTAACGGGGTACGGACAGGTCTAGTAATGGGGTACAGACAGGTCTAGTAACGGGGAACGCACAGGTGCACTGATTTTGAGGTACAGACAGGTCTAGTAACGGGGTACGGACAGGTGTGGTAACGGGGTACGGACAGGTGTGGTAACGGGGTACGGACAGGTGCGCTGATTTTGAGGTGCAGACAGGTGCGGGGCACTCAGGGCTCTCGCACTCCTTCTCCTCACTTACCCTCCTTGCAGAGTCTCATGGCTTCTCGTTTCTTGTCGCTCTCCTTGAAACTTTCGTCCAGTTCTGTGGAGATGTAATGGGAGCGGGTCAGCAGTCAGGACAGCCGGGAGCCCCTTCCTCCTCCTCCTCCCCCCAGTCCCACAGACACTCACCGTCGTGCAGCTTGGCAGCGTCCAGCCAGTGCACCCAGGGCTGCCCCAGCATGGCTCCGGGACTGGGCAGGGCCGCCATCGCGCCGTCCCCCGCCTGCTGCTGCTGCCGCCGTTGCTGCGGCCGGGCCCCCGCTCTGCGCTGCTCCCCTCTGACGTCATCCTCGGGCCGCTCCGACATTCTTTTTGCTACAATGTAAGAAGAAAGTGGTGAGTGACGGCGGAGGAGGAGGAGGAGCGGCGGCGGCCCCGCCAGCAACCCGGTGTCACCCGCTCCCCCGGCAACAAAGGGGTTAAACACGTGTAGTGTACGGCGCCACTGCCTGTGAGGGAGACATACAGCGCCCCCTCCCTCACCCCCCCCACCACCACCGCCGCCCTCCCCACCACGGTTACCGCTCAGTGCCGGCTGTTAGGTGAGGGTTCCGGCCCTCAGGGGGCCACAGCGCGTCATCACGACCCCCAATATCCCCCCGTGTGACCCTGCCGGGGATTCCGGAGGCCAGAGCGGAATTACAGGTCTTCCTTCACCCGGCTCGTCCCTCCCAGCCCCCGCCCTCCTGACAGGAACTTCCCGCACACACATTACACACACGGGGGAGGAGGCGGAGGACGGGCCGGCTGACAGATCACACACATGTCACCGATGTATACACACACACAGTATATACATGTCACCGATACACACACACAGTATATACATGTCACCGATGTATACACACACACAGTATATACATGTCACCGATACACACACACAGTATATACATGTCACCGATACACACACACAGTATATACATGTCACCGATACACACACACAGTATATACATGTCACCGATACACACACACAGTATATACATGTCACCGATACACACACACAGTATATACATGTCACCGATACACACACACAGTATATACATGTCACCGATACACACACAGTATATACATGTCACCGATACACACACAGTATATACATGTCACCGATACACACACACACAGTATATACAT